>NC_058406.1:58281345-58382308 GCF_002201575.2 Neomonachus schauinslandi
TATATATATATATATATATGATTTAACAGTATATATATATATATATATGATTTAACAGTATATATATATATATAATTCCAGTACTAAGATACAATGGCAATTTCAATATATTTTATGAAAATTGCAAGAAAATAGTATTACTACTATGAATATATGTAAAGCAGGTAGTGTATTAAATAGAACAAATATAGCAGCTCATGCTTGTGTTCAAAAGATATATGAAGTAATATAATAGGTTAGTGAGACACTGTTATTCTTTCACAGAACAAAAAAACTTTCACTGTTGGGGCTCCTGGGTCGTTCAGTTGGTTAAGCATCAGACTCGGTTTCAGCTCAGGTCATGATCTTAGGGTCAGGATAGTGAGATTGAGCCTCATCAGGCCTCTTGCTCAGTGGAGAATCTGTTTCTCTCCCTCTCCCTGTGCCCTTCTCCCTGCTTGCCCTCTCTGGCTCTCTCTCTAAAATAAGTAAATAAATATTAAAAAAAAAAAAAAAAACCTTTCACTGTTAGAAATAAGCCATTTAAAATTATTGAAAGTAATCAACATTGTTTTCACAGCACAACAAATTAAAAGGCAACACAGTTATGTGATAAGCCAATAGTCATACAACCAGTGACACAGTTGAGAACAGAGTTCGTTGTCCAGACCTTCAATCCAGAATTTTTATTACATTTTGGTGTTACTCAAAGGCAGCTTTCCCAACAATGAAATAATTCTAGTTTATGAGAGTAAGAATACTAAATGCTAACAAAAACTACTAGGACTACTAGAGATAGTCTACTCTGTGATCTAATTCCCCCTTGAAAGCCATCAGAAAATGCAATTGTGTGTGTGTATTAGAGAGGGACAGAGAGGGAGAGGAAGAGGGGGAGGGAGAAATGGATGGATGGATTGGGAAAGCATTTTATGAGAAAAAGGCAGTAGTAGAAATGAGAGTCTTTTATTACTATCTCCATATTATTCCCAGATCTTTGCAAATGCCGGGAACATCTTTGTAAAAATCAAATTACAATTCTAAAGCTGGAGCTATAGAAATCTGAAACAATAATTACAATATTTTTAAATGTCCCATCTATGTTAGATTTAACTGAATCTTAATGAATAAGTATTATTTTTTTTTATGCCTGATTAAGTCTTCACTACCAAAATGAGCTGCCAGAAAGAGTCTTGCCTGTGTTTAGCTTCAGTTACTTCCCTGGAGAACATAAATTTAACATTGTGGGCTGAAAGTCTTCTCCCTAGATTCACAATATCTAAAAGTTAAAGGAAATGTCTTTATATGCAACTATATATTGACAACCCTGTATCATCCTTTCTGAAGTCTAAGAAAAAGTGGAACTAGATATTATTATCTCGAACTAGTTGAAGGACAAAAACAAAACAAAAACAAATATCTAATAAATTCTCACTAGAAGGGTATTAGAGGAAGAAAGCAAATAGTTATGAGAACGTATATTTCTATCAAACAAATAATAGAAATAAGTACCTTAAAAAATAGTGGCCTTACCCACATTTAGCATAACCTTAAAGAACTATTTAATCTGACTTTAAAATTATCTGGATAAAAATTGTATCTTCCTTTGATGACCACACTAATTAAAGCATGAAAGATTTTTTTTTTTTCATTTGCTACAGAATACAGATTGTTAAAAGCTCAAGGAATGTAACAATATAAGAAGCTAAGATTGTATTACATAATACAATCACATTGGATCATGACAAAACATTACATTAAGGGTTTGAATGGTGTTAAATTTTTTAAGAGTAATACATATTCAAAGAGAATAGGTGTGGAACGTTCAGCCAATTAAGACAGAGAGGGGGTGCCTGGGTGGCTCAGATGGTTAAGCGTCTGCCTTCGGCTCAGGTCATGATCCCAGGGTCCTGGGATCGAGTCCCGCATCGGGCTCCCTGCTCCACGGGGAGCCTGCTTCTCCCTCTGCTTCTCTCTCTCTCTGTCTCTCATGAATAAATAAAAAAAAAAAAAAAAAAAAGACAGAGTACTGAAGTCTAGCAAGAAATCATAAAATCTGTACATCTGAAAAAAAATGAATTGCTGCCCCCTGGGTGTAAAGTACAACAAACAGAGGTGCCTCAAAATAGATATAACTAACAGTAGTAATTTGAAATTGAAACAATAATAAACAGTATTCATAAGTTGTATGAAATGAGATTTTCAGAAATAAAAATATATATGGCAGTCATATAAAAGTGACCATTCATGCTAAATATAAAATAATTTTGGAAATTCTATATATGCTTAAATAAAATTGTTTTACAAAGGTGACATTTTCTAGTAGTTTGTTCTGATTTTAGTATGTTCATTATTTTAAATGTTATTCTTAAATTTCTTGAATAAGGTTAAGAATTTTTGAAAGCAAATTTATATTGTTTGGTCAGTATACAATTTAGTCATTTGACCCAAACATGTTTACCTTTCTATATTTAATCATGCTAATGAAAAGACGCATCCTAGAGCAAAATAAAATAAAACTATATCTCGTTAGTATTTAAGTTATAATATTCTTACTTGGTAATAGGTACAAAGCTTTGTTAATAATTTTTTATTTACTAAAATCAGTGGAAGTGGGATCATAAGTAGGGAGTGAGAAAGAAATGTACTGGAATTTAAGAGTAAAAACGAGTTTCCTAAGAGACCAAAGTAGTAAAATACTGCAGGGTAGGCAAGCAGGAAGATGTCTGGAGGTCCAATTTATTTTTAGTGTTTGGAGTAGAATCGAAGTACAAAGTCTAAAGGAATGAATGAAAAGGAATGGAAGTATACAGCATTGACTACTTTCTCAGTTCATGACATTTCTATTGCACTTAAAGTTGCTCAGAAGAAATAGCTTGGAGTCATCCTTCATTCCTCCTTTGCTCTCATATTCCATACCCGATTTATCAGAAAATACTACTTGCCTTTCCCTTCAAAATATATTCAGAATATAAACCCCTTTTCACTAAAGTGAACTCCTAATATCCTGGACCAATTCACCATTACTTCTTGCCTGGATTACAGAAATAATCTGAAATTTGGTACCTTGCTTTGATTGTTTTACCCTTAGAACCCTTTCTCAATCCAGGCACCAGAACTATCCTATTAAAAAGTAACCAAGGCATTGTAAGTCCTCTGCTCAAACTCTCCAATACTTTCCGTATCATTTTGAGTCAAAGCCACCTCCTTACAATGGTGGACAGAAAGCCTGTTCTCCCCTATCCCCATTACCTCAGAGACCGCATCTCCTCTTAATTTCTTGCTTATTCCAGCCATTCTGACCTCCTCAGTGATGGCTAAATACCTCTAAATCCCTGATTTACACCCCCAACAGCTCCTTAAGGGTAGGGATATTTATCTGAGTCCATCTCTAGTGCATAATATAGTTCTTAACAATGACTGTTCTTAATATTTGCTGGCTGGCTGAATGGCTGACTGGAAAATAGAATAAAGGAAGGAAAGACAAAGAAATAGGGAAATGCCTCAATATAGAAACATCTGTCTATAAAAACTTAGTTTTTACAAAAAAAATTTCTATTACTCCATTTTCTATTACTTCTTTATGGCCATGTTTATATCCATATAACTGGCAAACAGTTTTATATTATACATTCTGTCTCCTGAGTGTCTTGATTAACTTATTAACATCTTTTCCTGTAGTCTTGATCAAGGTCGTTTAATAAGGTTAACTTCATATACTTTAATATCTAGAAATCACCTACCACATACACCTGCAATTTAATTTATCTGATAATATGCATTATATACTTATGTTATGCCTGGCACTCTGATGTTACATAAATTAATAAGAAAAGAGCCTTGGGCTTTTATAGTATAATCAGGGAGAAAGTCATGCATACATACATGAAGGCAGAATATAAGATAAATTTAAGACAAAGAAAATAAATTCCAACTGAGTGGAGTTAGGCTTTCTAAACAATGATGGCCCAGGGTATAGTATTCACATGAATAATTTATCCTCAAATAAAGTACTTCTATATTTTGGGGTAACATGAAGACTAAAAGTAACTGTAGAAATAGCACAATTTAATTTTTCTAGTCATGAAGAGATATCATAGGAATTTTTAGGGGTCCCTTTCCCAGGCAAAATGGTTTAAATAAAACATCAACAACTATAAACTACATCTAATAAATTGATTTTTTTAAAAATCTTATAATATGAATGTACTTAGGTGATAAATCTAGGGACACATCATGTGTGCTTTACATTGCTTACGCCTGCATTAGTGAGCCCACTGTTTAACAGATGAAGTAACCTTCAGAGTTATTTTACTCCTAGTGTCCATGAATATGAATTGGACACAAATACAGTGTGAACTCACGAAGTCTCCTCAATACTTTGATCAAGTAATTATTAGAGATTCATATTTATTTACTCTCTTTATAGAGGGTTAAATTTGATTTCATAGGTCATTTTGCCTGAAGTGTCATGGAGTGGCGGTGTTTAGAAGCCAGCAAACCTGAGGTCAGAAGAAAAGGGAGGAGAAAAGGGTATCTTATAATAAGACAGGAACCTGGGCCTTGGAAAAAATCCCTTGTGGTAAAAATGTTAAGAGAAGAATCTTTATGGAGTTGTTGCAGCTAAGCCTGCAAACCACTCAGAGAACAACCGTTGTTTGGAGAGCAAATTTAAAGGTGAAGGTGTCGTAGTAAGATTTTGAAATGTCACTTCTTTATTTAATATGATACCACTACTCATGCATGTTACTATTAATATAGGGCAACTTGTAACTTCAATAAGAGAGCAAAAGAGGAATCATCTACTCTCAACTAATTTTATAATAATCAAGAACACACACACATATATTTATCTTCAAAGTCAATCGTTACAGATGTATATATATGCAAATATATATATATAATAGTTTCAAAAGGCAATTGTCACCTATAAAAGTAATTTATACTGAATATAAAATCAGGCAAAGATGATTTTAAAATTGAAAACAGAATCTAAAGTGCATAGTGCAAGGGCCAGAGAATTATAAAGATCTATTTAGTGAAGCAATAAAACTATTAAAGAGTGGAGTAGGATGACCAATTTCTTCTTCCCCCTCCTCAATAAACAGTCATGAAATATTCAAGGGGTTCTTTTTGAGATGTTAATTATTAGAAGAAAAGAGACCTACCTGGCTAATTTCTCTCTTAGATTTTATTTCTCTTATTTTTTTGTCTTGAAAAATTTTTTGGCCTTAACAATGCATAAGTACCATTCTTTTTTTTTTTAAAGATTTTTTTAATTTATTTTTTAGAGAGCGAGCGAGAGAGAAACAGCATGAGAGGGGAAAGGGTCAGAGGGAGAAGCAGGCTCCCCGCCGAGCCGGGAGCCCGATGTGGGACTCGATCCCAGGACTCTGGGATCATGACCTGAGCCGAAGGCAGACGCTTAACCATCTGAGCCACCCAGGCGCCCCAAGTACCATTCTTTTAAAATTCAACAATTATTTTGTCATGACTGTATTCATTTGTGAATAAAGAATTATAACCTGCGTTGTTAATCAATCCATACTTTTAAATTATCTGGCTTGGCACTCTTGTGGATATGCAAGGAAAAATCCACCATAAATCTGATTAGCTTTAAATACAAAGCTCCTATGTCTTAAATTACTGCCTGGAAACAAAATCTCCTGAAATGCATTGATAAATAAAAAATTTCTTTCATATATGAAAAATTTACTTTTTTGACATTGACCTGTACATTTAACAGGAGCATAATAATGCAATGGGAAATGTATAAAAAAGAATTTTTTATAGAGGTAAGCAAAAGGGAAGAAACGGTGGAGAATTTTTTGTACTGCATAATATTTTTTCCAATTATATTGAGCTATAATTGACATAGTGTGTAAGTTTAAGGTGTACAGTGTGTTGACTTAATACACATATACTACAAAATGATTACCACCACAGCATTAACCAATACCTCTTTCTCTATCACATTACATAATTACCATGTCTTTTTTGTGATGAGGACATTTAACATCCACTCTCTTAGCAAATTTCAAGTTTTTAATATAGTATTATTAACTATACTCATGACACTGTATATTAGATAACCAGAACTTATTTATATTATAACTGGAAGTTTGTAACCTGTGATCAACTTCTCCCCATTTCCCCCACCTCTCAGCCCCTGGTAACCACCATTCTATTCTCTGTTTCTATGAGTTCAATGATTTTAGATTCCATGCATAAGGGAGATAATTCAGTATTTGTCTCTCTGTCTGATTTATTTCAATTAGCAATAATGCCCTCTAGGTCTATCCATGTGGCTGCAAATGGAAGAATTTCCTTCTTTTTCATGGATGTATAAAAATTCCCATATATTTCTATCTCTATCTCTATTCCTGTATCTCACATCTTCTCTACCCATTCATCTATTGATGGACACCCAGGCTATTTCCATATCTTGGCAATTGTGAATAAAACTACAATGAACATGGTAGCGGAGCAAGATGGCGGAGGAGTAGGAGACCTGGATTTCGTCTCCTCTCAGGAATTCAGCTGGATAGGGATCAAACCATTCTGAACACCTACGAACTCAACAGAAGATCGAAGAAAAGAATAGCAACAAATCTCTCATCAGAAAAGCGACCACTGTCTGGAAGGTAGGACGTGCGGAGAAGTGATCCGAGGCGATATTCGGGAGGATAGACGGCGGGGGAGGGGCCTCCGTCGGCCGCTTCTGGCAAGTGATAGAACCACAGAGCACAAAATCGGGACTTTTAAAAGTCTGCTCCGCTGAGGGACGTCACTCTGGTGGCTAAGCAGGGGGTGGAACCCTCCGGGACAGTGTGGTCTCAGGACCCTCGGGGTCACAGAAAGACCGGAGGTGCCTGAGTGTGGCAGAGCTCCCAGGTATCGGAGCAGGGAAGCCGGCTGCAGAGGCGGAGCCCAGGCGCGGGCTCTCAGCTCGGGGTTGTCATAAACCGTGATCCGCGGCACAGTCGGGCCACTGCTCCTCCAGCAGGGACCCAACAAGCGGCAGATCCGGGGAGACTCACCTTCCTCCCCGTGGAGGAGCCGTGCAGGAGTGCACCGCAGGGATCTGCTGGGTTTGGAGACTTCACCCGGGGTCGGGTGCCAGAGATAGAAACGCGCGGTCACAGGCCGGGTGAGCACGGAGTGCGGCCAGAGACCGGGGAGACGGGAGTGACTGACGGCTTTTCTCTGGGGGCTCAGTGAGGGGCGGGGCCCCGAGTTCTCGGCTCCTCCGGGGCAGAGATTGGGAGGCCGCCATTTTCATTCTCCGCCTCCAAAGCTGTATGGAAAGCTCGCAGGGAACAAAAACTCCGGAGAGCAAACCCGAGCAGATTACTTAGCTGGGAGGGGACAAGGGCGGGTCAATTCCGCCTCCGGCAAAGACATTTGGGAACCACGGCAATAGGCCCCTCTCCCAGAAGATCAGAGAGAACAGCCAGCCAAGACCAAGTTTACCGATCAATGAGAACGGCAGAACTCCAGCGCTAGGGGAATACTGCACATAGAATTCATGGCTTTTTTACCATGATTATTTAGTCTTTCAAAGTTAATTTTTTTTAACTGTCTTTTTTTCTTTTTTTTTTTGAATTTTCCTTTTCCTTTTCCCTTTTTCTTTTTCTTTTTTTTTTTTTAAGATTTTATTTATTTATTTGAGAGAGAGAGAATGAGAGAGAGCGAGTACATGAGAAGGGGGAGGGTCAGAGGGAGAAGCAGACTCCCTGCCGAGCAGGGAGCCCGATGCGGGACTCGATCCCGGGACTCCAGGATCATGACGTGAGCCGAAGGCAGTCGCTTAACCAACTGAGCCACCCAGGCGCCCTCTTTTTCCCTTTTTCAACCAACATCTTATCAATCCCTTTTTTTAAAAAACATTTTTATTTTTCATTTTTAGAGTTATATTCTATCCCTTCATAGTAGTTACGTGTATTTTTGGCATATATATATAAGTTGTTCTCTCTTTAAAATTTTGAGATAGTTTCTTCTAACAGATTAAAATATACCCTAAATCTCTAGTATATGATTTTTTCTACTCCCCTGCCTGATCACATTCTCTCCCTTTTTTTTTCTTTTTTCTTTTTTTAAATCCTCTTCTTTCTTTTTTCAAAAAACTTCTTATCAATTCCTTTTATAAAATTTTTTATAATTTCCATCTTTACAGTCATATTCCATCCCTTCATCATATCAACCCTTATTTTTGTACATATATAAGTTTTTCTTTCTTTAAAATTTTGGGAGGCACTTTCTTCTAAAAGACCAAAATACACCCCAAATCTAGTGTGTGGCACTGATCTATATTCGAGAGATAAGCAATACCATAAGAAGAAACAACATTAGAATAATTGGGATACCAGAAGAAGAAAGAGAGAGGGGGGCAGAAGGTATAATGGAGCAAATTATAGCAGAGAACTTCCCTAATTTGGGGAAGGAAACAGGCATCAAAATCCAGGAAGCACAGAGAACCCCTCTCAAAATCAATAAAAATAGGTCAACACCCCAACATCTAATAGTAAAACTTACGAGTCTCATAGACAAAGAGAAAATCCTGAAAGCAGCTCGGGAGAAGAGATATGTAACCTACAAGGGTAGAAACATTAGATTGGCAACAGACCTATCCACAGAGACCTGGCAGGCCAGAAAGGACTGGCAGGATATATTCAGAGCACTAAATGAGAAAAATATGCAGCCAAGAATACTCTATCCAGCTAGGCTGTCATTGAAAATTGAAGGAGAGATAAAAAGCTTCCAGGACAAACAAAAACTAAAGGAATTTGCAAACACGAAACCAGCCCTATGAGAAATCT
The DNA here is from genome assembly GCF_002201575.2 of Neomonachus schauinslandi. Classification (NCBI taxonomy): domain Eukaryota; kingdom Metazoa; phylum Chordata; class Mammalia; order Carnivora; family Phocidae; genus Neomonachus; species Neomonachus schauinslandi. The sequence goes on from NC_058406.1 coordinate 58,290,141, forward strand.
TGAAAGGGGACCTCTAAGCAAAGAGAGAGCCTAAAAGCAACATAGACCAGAAAGGAACACAGACAATATACAGTAACAGTCACCTTACAGGCAATACAATGGCACTAAATTCCTATCTTTCAATAGTTACCCTGAATGTAAATGAGCTAAATGCCCCAATCAAAAGACACAGGCTATCAGACTGGATTAAAAAACAAGACCCATTGATATGCTGTCTGCAAGAGACTCATTTTAGAACCAAAGACACCCCCAGATTGAAAGTGAGGGGGTGGAAAACCATTTACCATGCTAATGGACACCAAAAGAAAGCTGGGGTGGCAATCTTTATATCAGACAAATTAGATTTTAAACCAAAGACTGTAATAAGAGATGAGGAAGGACATTATATCCTACTTAAAGGGTCTATCCAACAAGAAGATCTAACAATTGTAAATATCTATGCCCCTAACATGGGAGCAGCCAATTATATAAGGCAATTAATAACAAAAGGAAAGAAACACATCGACAACAATACAATAATAGTGGGGGACTTTAACACCTCCCTCACTGAAATGGACAGATCATCTAAGCAAAAGATCAACAAGGAAATAAAGACTTTAAATGACACACTGGACCAAATGGACTTCACAGACCTATTCAGAACATTCCATCCCAAAGCAATGGAATACACATTCTTCTCTAGTCCCCATGGAACATTCTCCAGAATCGATCACATCCTAGGTCATAAATCAGGTCTCAACCGGTACCAAAAGATTGGGATCATTCCCTGCCTATTTTCAGACCACAATCCTTTGAAACTAGAACTCAATCACAAGAGGAAAGTCAGAAAGAACTCAAATACATGGAGGCTAAAGAGCATCCTACTAAAGAATGAATGGGTCAACCAGGATATTAAAGAAGAATTAAAAAAATACATGGAAACCAATGAAAATGAAAACACAACTATTCAGAATCTTTGGGATGCAGCAAAGGCAGTCCTAAGAGGAAAGTATATAGCAATACAAGCCTTTCTCAAGAAACAAGAAAGGTCTCAAGTACACAACATAACCCTACACCTAAAGGAGCTGGAGAAAGAACAGCAAAGAAAGCCTATACCCAGCAGGAGAAGAGAAATAATAAAGATCAGAGCAGAAATCAATGAAATAGAAACTAAAAGAACAGTAGAACAGATCAATGAAACTAGGAGCTGGTTCTTTGAAAGAATTAACGAGATTGATAAACCCCTGGCCAGCCTTATCAAAAAGAAAAGGGAAATGACCCAAATCAACAAAATCATGAATGAAAGAGGAGAGATCACAACCAACACCAAAGAAATAGAAACAATTATAAGAACATATTATGAGCAACTGTATGCCAGCAAATCAGATAACCTGGAAGAAATGGATGCATTCCTAGAGATGTATCAACTACCAAAACTGAACCAGGAAGAAATAGAAAACCTCAACAGACCTATAACCACTAAGGAAATTGAAGCAGTCATCAAAAATCTCCAAAAAACAAGAGCCCAGGGCCAGATGGCTTCCCAGGGGAATTCTACCAAACATTTTAAGAACAATTAATACCTATTCTTCTGAAACTGTTCCAAAAAATAGAAATGGAAGGAAAACTTCCAAACTCATTTTATGAGGCCACCATTACCTTGGTCCCAAAACCAGACAAAGACCCCATCAAAAAGGAGAATTACAGACCAATATCCCTGATGAACATGGATGCAAAAATTCTCACCAAAATCCTAGCCAATAGGATCCAACAGTACATTAAAAGCATTATTCACCACGACCAAGTGGGATTTATCCCTGGGCTGCAAGGTTCGTTCAACATCTGCAAATCAATCAATGTGATACAATACATTAACAAAAGAAAGAAGAAGAATCATATGATCCTCTCAATAGATGCAGAAAAAGCATTTGACAAAGTATAGCATCCTTTCTTGATCAAAACTCTTCAGAGTATAGGCATAGAGGGTACATACCTCAATATCATAAAAGCCATCTATGAAAAACCTACAGCGAATATCATTCTCAATGGGGAAAAACTGAGAGCTTTCCCCCTAAGGTCAGGAACGCGGCAGGGATGTCCACTATCACCACTGCTATTCAACATAGTATTGGAAGTCCTAGCCACAGCAATCAGACAACAAAAAGAAATAAAAGGCATCCGAATTGGCAAAGAAGAAGTCAAACTCTCACTCTTTGCAGATGATATGATACTTTATGTGGAAAACCCCAAAGACTCCACCCCAAAACTGCTAGAACTCATACAGGAGTTCGGTAAAGTGGCAGGATATAAAATCGATGCACAGAAATCAGTGGCATTCCTATACACCAACAACAAGACAGAAGAAAGAGAAATTAAGGAGTCGATCCCATTTACAATTGCACCCAAAACCATCAGAAACCTAGGAATAAATCTAACCAAAGAGGCAAAGGATCTGTACTCAGAAAACTATAAAATACTCATGAAAGAAATTGAGGAAGACACAAAGAAATGGAAAAATGTTCCATGCTCATGGATTGGAAGAACAAATATTGTGAAGATGTCAATACTACCTAGAGCAATCTACACATTCAATGCAATCCCCATCAAAATACCATCCACTTTTTTTCAAAGAAATGGAACAAATAATCCTAAAATTTGTATGGAACCAGAAAAGACCCTGCATAGCCAGAGGAATGTTGAAAAAGAAAAGCAAAGCTGGCAGCATCACAATTCCAGACGTCCAGCTCTATTACAAAGCTGTCATAATCAAGACAGCATGGTACTGGCACAAAAACAGACACATAGATCAATGGAACAGAATAGAGAGCCCAGAAATGGACCCTCAACTCTATGGTCAACTAATCTTTGACAAAGGAGGAAAGAATGTCCAGTGGCAAAAAGACAGTCTCTTCAACAAATGGTGTTGGGAAAATTGGATAGCCACATGCAGAAGAATGACACTGGACCATTTCCTTACACCACACACAAAAATAGACTCCAAATGGTTGAAAGACCTCAATGTGAGACAGGAGTCCATCAAAATCCTAAAGGAGAACACAGGCAGCAACCTCTTTGACCTCAGCCGAAGCAACTTCTTCCTAGAAACATCGCCAAAGGGAAGGGAAGCAAGGGCAAAAATGAACTATTGGGACTTCATCAAGATAAAAAGCTTTTCAAAGCAAAGGAAACAGTCAACAAAACCAAAAGACAACCGACAGAATGGGAGAAGATATTTGCAAATGACATATCAGATAAAGGGCTAGTATCCAAAATCTATAAAGAACTCATCAAACTCAACACCCAAAGAACAAAGAATCCAATCAAGAAATGGGCAGAAGACATGAACAGACATTTTTCCAAAGAAGACATCCAAATGGCCAACAGACACATGAAAAAGTGCTCAGTATCGCTCGGCATCAGGGAAATCCAAATCAAAACCTCAATGAGATACCACCTCACACCAGTCAGAATGGCTAAAATTAACAAGTCAGGAAACGACAGATGTTGGCGGGGATGCGGAGAAAGGGGAACCCTCCTACACAGTTGGTGGGAATGCAAGCTGGTGCAGCCCCTATGGAAAACAGTATGGAGGTTCCTCAAAAAGTTGAAAATAGAGCTACCACATTATCCAGCAATTGCACTACTAGATATTTACCCCAAAGATACAAAAGTAGGGATCCGAAAGGGTACGTGCACCCTGATGTTTATAGCAGCAATGTCCACAATAGCCAAACTGTGGAAAGAGCCAAGATGTCCACTGACAGATGAATGGATAAAGAAGATGTGGTATATATATATACAATGGAATATTATGCAGCCATCAAAAGGAATGATATCTTGCCATTTGCAACAACATGGATGGAACTGGAGGGTATTATGTTGAGCGAAATAAGTCAAACAGAGAAAGACATGTATCATATGATCTCACTGATATGAGGAATTGTTAATCGCAGGAAACCAACTGAGGGTTGCTGGAGTGGGTGGTGGGGTGGGGTGGGAGGGATGGGGTGATTGGGTGATAGACACTGGGGAGGATATATGCTCTGGTAAGCGCTGTGAATTGTGCAAGACTGTTGAATCTCAGATCTGTACCTCTGAAACAAATAATGCAATATATGTTAAGAAAAAAAAAGAAGAAGAAGAAGAAGAAGGTAGCAGGAGGGGAAGAATGAAGCGGGGGAAATCGGAGGGATAGACGAACCATGAGAGACAATGGACTCTGAAAAACAAACTGAGGGTTCTAGAGGGGAGGGGTGTTTGAGGATGGGTTAGCCTGGTGGTGGGTATTGAGGAGGGCACATTCTGCATGGAGCACTGGGTGTTATGCACAAACAATGAATCATGGAACACTACATCTAAAACTAATGATGTAATGTATGGGGATTAACATAAGAATAAAAAAAATAAATTAAAAAAAATAATAAAATAAATAAATAAATAAATCTTAAAAAAAAAAACTACAATGAACATGAGGATGCAGATATCTTTGAGATCTTGTTTTCATTTCCTTTAGATATGTACCCAACAGGTACATTAAAAGGGGCGTGACACCACTAATCATCAGGGAAATGCAATTTTAAAAAATCACAATGAGATATCACCTCATACCTGTTAGAACGGCTATCACTAAAAAGACAAAAGATAACAAGTGTTGGTGAGGACATGGTGAAAAGGAAACCCTTGCTCACTGTTGGTAGGAATGTAAATTGGTGCAGGCACTATATAGAAGACAGTATGAAATTTCCTCAAAAAGAATAAAAAAATCACGTTAGTCTGTATCAAGCAGTAAAGCTTCTCTTCCACTCAGATCTATTTACTCAAAGTTGTACCAAATAGATCATTTATACTTTGGTACTCAGTTGTATTCTGCTCTTAAAAAAGTGACATTATGATTAAAATTTCATTTATACTTGTAACTAAACACAGTATTCAAATAAGTTAATTTTTTAAAAGACAAAGAAACTATTAACATTTTAGGCAAAAGCTGAAAATATTTTTACAGGCAATCATTAGCACATAAATAACAGAACAAAGAATGACTTCTGCTTTGACTTTTGCCATTAATATTTTAAAAGGACATTAACTTTAGTCACAGTATACTCAACCCATTTGAGTAAAATAACTTATGAAAGTAAATTTCATATCAATATTACAATCATTTTTGGGGGCGCCTGGGTGGCTCAGTCGTTAAGCGTCTGCCTTCGGCTCAGGTCATGATCCCGGAGTCCTGGGATCGAGCCCTGCATTGGGCTCCCTGCTCAGCAGGAAGCCTGCTTCTCCCTCTCCCACTCCCCCTGCTTGTGTTCCCTCTCTCGCTGTGTCTCTCTCTGTCACATAAATAAATAAATAAAATCTTTAAAAAAAAATATTACAATCATTTTTAAAATTTTTTACAAAGATCTTATTTGTTTATTTGACACAAAGAGAGAGTGCCAGAGAGCACAAGCTGGGGGGAGGGCAAAGGGAGAGGGAGAGGGAGAGGGAGAAGTAGGCTCCCCGATGAGCAGGGAGCCAGACACAGGGCTCCATCCCAGGACCCTGAGATCATGACCTGAGCCAAAGGCAGCAGCTTAACCAACTGAGCCACCCAGGCACCCTGAATTTTTAAAAATTACTAAGCAATATTTATATATTTCCATATAATATAGAAAAAATGCTGTAATGTTTTGCCTTAATAAAGAGACCATACATCTTGGAAAACTGATTCCTTTGTTATAAGAAATTCATTCAAATGCCATCTTAAAAAAATTAAGATGGGGGCACCTGGGTGGCCTATTCGGTTAGGCATCCAACTCTTGGTTTTGGCTCAGGTCATGATCTCAGGGTCATGAGATCGAGCCCCACTGGCTCCATGCTCAGCATGGAATCTGCTTGAGTTTATCTCTCCCTCTCCCCCTGCCCCTCCTGCTCATGGTCTCTCTCTCTCAAATAAATAAATCTTTTAAAGAATAAATTAAGATGTATTATGGCACTATATGTACTAAATGATTATTACCACAAAATTTATAAATTGTCTTTAAGTGCTTTTTAATTCATCACCTATTTTTCTTCACTGGTTATACTGAAGTATTACTGAAAACCATAAAGAAAAAAAAAAGAGAGAGACAATCAGATCCAAAGTAATCATAGGAAAGGAAATGATACAGATCACAGTAGAAATTGATGAACTAGAAAACAAAAAACAGATAAGCCAAAAGCTGGTTATGTAAAAAAAAGAAAGAAATTGAGAAATCTCTAGTCACACTGATCAAAAGAGAGAGAGAGAGAGAGAGAGAAGAAATAATATCATTATCAGGAATGATTGTGGTAAAATCCCTACAGATTCTACAGATTCAACATATAAGAAGACAGGGCGCCTGGGTGGCTCGGTCGTTAAGCATCTGCCTTCGGCTCAGGTCATGATCCCAGGGTCCTGGGATCGAGCCCCACATCTGGCTCCCTGCTCGGTTCTCCCTCTCCCACTTACCCTGCTTGTGTTCCTGCTCTCGCTATCTCTCTCTCTCTGTCAAATAAATAAATAAAATCTTAAAAAAAAAACATTTAAGAAGATAGTATTAAGTAAAATTTTATGCCAACAAATTCAGCAAGTTTGATAAACAAAATCTTTGAAAGATACAAATGACCAGCATTTACTCACAAACAAAGAATCTGGATATCTATCTATCTATCTATCTATCTATCTATCTATCTATCTATATGAGGATATACATATATATCCTCATATATATATACACTATTTTTATAATATTTTTATATATTTTTATAATATTCTACAAAATACAAACTATTCTATAAACAGAAAGCAGATCAGTGTTCGGCTGGAGACTAGGTGGGTATAGCAGGGAAAGATGAGTGGGAAAGATTAACAGGGAGCATAAGGAAAATTTTGGGGATGAAGTATATGTTTACTATCTTAATTGCAGTGATGGTTGCATTTGTATATATTCACACAAATATACAAAATTGTAATTTTCAAAATGAGCAGTTTATTGTATATCAGTACTCCTCTATAAAACAAAATCTTCAAAAAAATAAAAAAAGAAGAAATTACTGCCAACTTTGATTAATAGTTAAAAGCAAAGCTGAAGAATTTAGCCAACCTCCAGAACATTTTACTGTAAGTATTTCACAAAGCAATTCAGATTTTTCCTAATACAAAATAAAACATAATATTAAAGGAGAAAATAGAACTATGATTCTACCTGTACCCTTATTTTCCAAATCATTATTTCAGTGTAATTGAGTATTTGGGAAATTTTTCTAATGGCTTATGTCTAGTCATAAAGTGTTTATATTGATAATTGATTTAATAAATGACCTAAACTTAAAATTTGTTTAGGTGCGCCTGGGTGGCTTAGTTGGTTAAATGTCTGCCTTCCACTCAGGTCATGATCCCAGGGTCCTGGTATTGAACCCCACATTGGGCTCCCTGCCCAGCTTCTCCCTCTCCCTCTGCCCTCCCCCCTGCTTGTGCTCTCTCTCTCTCTCACTCTCTCTCAAATAGGTAAATAAAATCTTTAAAACTAAACTAAACTAAAATTTGTTTAAATAACTATTGGAAAAAAGAATACTCAAAATTCACCCTCCTAAACATACACACACACACAAACACACAAACACTGATGCACACATAAAATGTGACATAATAATCCTTAAGGCTCAGGATGGCACCTGCACCATGTCCCCTATCTAACAAGAATTTTAGTCAGTAACTTGGACATGATTATAAGACTTAGGAATGTAATGTAGTGCACCTGACAACAAAGCAGGCTTAGCTGCTGTACCCTATCATATAAAAAAATATAGAAATGCTAAATTACACATTTTATAAAACAACTTAAGAATAATCACATCTTGGAAGTTTCAAACATTCTACATAAAAAAAGAATTACGTGATGCCAGAAACAGAATTTAGAGCCAAATTTAAGCAATGATGCTTAAACTGCAGAGGCTGAGGGAGTACTAGACCTGGATACAGAATTTAAGGATGGACCCCTGCAGGTGAAATTACCACATGCGATGGCAGACACAGACTTCACTAGGCGTTGGATGCTAACCTTGAATGGAGATATCTGCCTTAAGAGGTAGGATTCGAGAACTATTTCATTTACGAAGAAAAGCAACAAGGAAAGCTCCTCCCATCTATACAGGAAGAGTTTATGAAGTTTTCTTCTACTTAGGCTCTGTGAAGAAAATTACATTGTAAACTTCTCTGAAATATACTCCAAAAGTCCATAGTGCAAGGTCCACACAAAGGAACAAAAAAGCAAATGGAAACAAAGCAAAACAAAACACCTAGTCAAGATGCACTTAACAAGGTAAAATCATAAATCAGATGAAGCAATGAATTAGCATGAGGAAGAGACAACAGGCATAGCAAGTAGAACTGGCTCCTCAGTCTTGAACAATAGAACAATCTGGTAGGAGTGATGTTTACAATGATTAAGTAGATAGAGAGGACATCTAGTCTAAAAACAGAACCCTAAAGACAGAGAGGGAGAAGTCAGAATACCTACATAGAGGAATAACAATTAGATTAACAGGTGGCTTTTAATCCATAACATTAATAAACAATGTAATGTGACAACATTTGCAAGATACCTAAGGAAAATATCTGTGACTCTTGAATTCTAGACCCCACTGAACTATCATCATTCAAGAGTCAGGGGAAAATGAAAATATTTTCTGATAAAATAGGGGTTTTTCATAAATTGTTGTTGAATGTACCATAAAGGATGAAAAAAGGAAGGAATAAACAGAATCCAGGAGGAAGGAGTAGGATGTTAAAACCAATGATAAGCAAAGAAATTGGTACATTTTTGGCAAATCTACATATGCATTATCTGTAAAACCACCACAGCAATAATTTCCAAGGTGAGTTAAAACAAAGTAGAATTAAAACAACATAGAATAATAAGAAGGATTTCACATGGAGCTAACGGGTATTCAAGCATTCTGACCCTGGAATATCTTGATGGAATATAAAGCTACTGACCACTTTTGTGTATTGTCAAGTTGAAAGTACTTGTTAAAAATCTAAGAATAACTACTATATTATAAAACCAGAAATATGTACAATTTAAAAATGGTACTGTAGGAAAGAAAAAGAGGATAACAATTCATTAGATTGAAGGCACAACAAAAATAACGTAAAAGGTTTCTTTAAAACAAAAAAGAATGTGTAAAATATATTCATACAATACTATAAAGCAGAAAACATGAATAAACTAGAGCATAATTTTAAATATGAATAAGTCACCAAAATGGTATGTTAGGGAAGTAAAGCAAATGCCAACATATAGATACTGTTTGGTACAAGTTATGTATTTTTTTAAAGTACACTAAACAGTTCTTATATACAATATAAAAACTTAGAAGGCACATACACACTCCAACAACCTCAGGCTGCTTAAGGAATAACCAAGTTTAGGAGAAAAGGAAATTAGTTGGAGTCAAAGGTTCCTAGCTTTATTTATACAGTTTTTTTTTATAAAGATTTTATTTATTTATTTGAGACAGAGAGAATGAGAGAGAGAGAGCGCACATGAGAGAGGGGAGGGTCAGAGGCAGAAGCAAGCTCCCTGCTGAGCAGGGAGCCCGATGCGGGACTCGATCCCGGGACTCCAGGATCATGACCTGAGCCGAAGGCAGTCGCTTAACCAACTGAGCCACCCAGGCGCCCTATACAGTTTTATTCTTTATAATTTTCTCACTCTATTATAATGTTTCATTCCTTTAAAAACAAAAGGCTATAAAATAAATATTGCAAAGTGTCAGTAGTTGTTAGATCTGTTTGTGGGAGAGTGTTTATATTTTCTTTAAGCTTTTCATTTATTTATTTTATTATCATAAGAATATTTTAATCAGAGGCATTAAAAAATTGCAAAAGTGGTCCTAGCAGAAATTATAAAACAGCAGTATTGATTTTCTTATACCCAGTCTTTCTTATATACTGTAAGTGATCTCAATTATGTTATATTTTTGCTTAAAAATAGTAAGTTTTCTCTTGTTTAAGCAAGAGATGGTTGGAACAGTTACATTTTCTTTGAGGAAAGTCACAGATGATGTCGTAAAGGGAATGAGTTCAATAGTAAGATGATACTAGAAATTCATTGGAATAGCAAGATAATACTAGAAATGAGTTAGCATTGAATAAAGACTTAAAGTTTTGGGGCAGAGATCTAATTTTGAATCCAAAAAGACATTTATATTTTAGTAATAAATTTTTAGAGATAGTCTATAATATGTGTATTTTTACTATAAGGGACTTAATTTTATACCAGGTAATCTGAGCAATATAAAACCTGCTTTTCATTAGATAGTTATTTTAAACTAAATTAAAAATTTTCTTTCATATAAACTAAAATATATTATAGGGGCACCTGGGTGGCTCAGTCATTAAGCGTCTGCCTTCGGCTCAGGTCATGATCCCAGGGTCCTGGAATTGAGCCCCACATCAGGCTCCTTGCTCGGCAGGAAGCCTGCTTCTCCCTCTCCCACTCCCCCTGCTTATGTTCCCTCTCTCATTGTGTCTCTCTCTGTCAAATAAATAAATAAAATCTCTAAAAAATAAAAAATAAATAAAATAAAAAATCACACATTCAGCAAATAGCATCATCCATTCAACCTTATGGTATATATTACCTTGAACTTATCTGGAAATTGTTTACTAAAATTTGAATAAGTTATTCCCTTGTTAAAATATTCTGCAATCAATGAGATCACCAGCAAATCATTGGGACCTTTTATTAAACTTTGATTAAACTTTATTAAACAATTTTTATTTTAGTAAATCAATGATAATATTAGTTAAAGGATGACAACTTAAAGCAACAGATTTCTCAAGGATCTGATCAGTGGAACTCTGTTTCAATGATGGTAACTATACCCTTTAGACAAAATCTGCACGCCCTGCCCTCAATAAATAGCTTCCTTATAAGCCTGGAAACATACACATTCTCTTGGGCTGAGGACCACAAAAGGAGAAAGGCTTTTCTTTAGTGCACTGTGTCCCTTGGTTTATGGCTGTCTAATACTGTAGGGGTTTAGCAAAAGTAAATCTCCATAACTGCTAGTCAAACAATGACAGTTAATAGAAGTTTTACCCAGTGCTATCAAGATAATAATTAACAATTTATAGCAAAAAGGAAAAGCATGATAATAAAAAAGTCAGAAGCTAATAATGGAAAGGAATGAAATTACTCCATGAATACTGTATCCACGCAATCATCATAAATAAACCAATAGTGTAACTATCTCTTTAACACAGTAACTCTGGATCAAAGAACCAAAGAGCGGAAAGTGAAGGGAACCCATAGTTCATCATTCATTCTACTTCACCAGACTCCAGCTCCATGCCCTCCTGACCAAGGAGGTAATTGGTACTTAGAGTGCATAATTTAATTTTTCTTTAGGGAGGTCCTACTCTATCAGAGTGTGATTTTTTCTTTTCTTTCCTACCAAGCAAAAGGTTATTCTGAATGTTTAGCAGAGACACATGGAAATAGAGATATATGGATATGAAAAATGTAAGATTGATCTTCAACATAAGGAACCCAATTTGCATCTATTTTTTTTTTTTTTGCATCTATTGAATATAATTTTAGGACAGAGTGAAGTTCATGCTACCAAAACATTTGTTCTACAGCCTGCTATAATGTTGATGAATCATCATAAAAGACAGATTTCTCCACTACCAGAGACATTTCAGTTAGGCAGCAAAATAAGCCGATTGCTAATCAACCATAATCTGATAGATAGATAAATAGACAGATAGATGATGATAGATAAGACAGATAAGAGAGTTACACAGAGAGACACACAGAGAATACATATCACTTTATGGTTTAAAAATACATAGATATATTTTGATGTAACAAAATAACCAATTTGTTGAATATCTATTTTCTTCCAGGGGACCTTACATAAACAATCTCATTTAATCCTAACAGCATCAGCAACTCAAATACTAAATAAGGCTTAAACTAGGTTTTTTGGGTCCTGGTCCAGTTATGTTTATGTGAAATCATATTCCTTTAGTTAAAACGCATGATACTTAGAAAGGAAAGGATCCAAGATCTCCTATTAGAATAGTTCTCACTAGCACATTCAAGTTAATTACAACGTCTGAATAGTTTATATTTTTCCCAGATATATGGAGTGGTTCATGACCACTGAAGCCACGTGTATGCGTGTGTGTGTGTGTGTATGTGTATTTGTGTGGCAACTGTGTGTGCTGAATACAAGCAGAAAAGTAGCTGAGGGATGTCAGAGAGATCACTGGTGAACAGAAAATAAATGGGTGACAAGCAGTAACAGTGGCTGGTAGGGTCAGACTCAATGAAGGCAGGGGATATGTCTATCTTTTGGTGTCTTGTTTCATATCCACACTTGGAACAGTGACTGGAGAGTAGGTGCTCCATAAATATGTATTTAATGATTGATAAAGAATCAACACGAAGGTCACTGCATCAGACAAATTCCATTAATGTTGCTATTTCTGCACCGTATGGAATGAGACTGCACTTATGATATTTTGTTTTATTTTAATTTTGTTTAGCCTTTAATACACGAGTAACTAATTCTCTGTATGTACCTTAGTCCTTCCTCTCCCTTCAAGTAATCAAACTCAAGCACCCTTCTGGTTCTGAGTAATGCAGAGCACAGAAACTAACACACGAAGAGCACTTGGTGAATGAGATGGTGAAAAGTACATAAACAAATACAGTCATGAACATGAATGATGAAACATTAAAATACCGCTCATTATTTGAAAACAAATACTTCCTCATTATCTATTAGGCAATAGCAAAAGGACCACAAATTGTCTAGGAAGTAAAATGATGGGAATCATCACTCACCCATGATCATGACCATTTATTTACAAAAGTCTTTCAGAGAGTCAGTATTCCAATTTACTAAGATCACAGACTCTAGAGCCACACTACATGGATTCATAATCCAGCCTCAAAGCTTACTGCTGTGTACTATGAGGCAATTTATTAACCTCTTATGTGCTTCCATTTCTCTTGTGAACAATGGGGATTATGATACAACCCTCTTAGGGTTGTAGTGAGAATTAAATTATCATTATGCAAGATTTATATTTAGCCAAATAAATAAATATTTGATCATTCTACATACAAAATAAGGCAATTTATGTCCAAAAATTTCAAAGTATAGAGTTCTACTTCTGGAGCTATTAATCATCAAGTGGCAAGTGATAAACTTTACATCTTGAAATGAATTAAAGGAAAAATATGAAGCTAATTATGGATCACCGTTGCTGTGAACTTTTACAAAATTATTTTTATTTTTGGAAACGTTTTTAGTGACATGTAGTTTGTTACCTAACTAAACTTCCCCACACTTAAATTCAGTAATAATAAATACTGATATGGAAAATAACATAGTATTTTATCATTTGGGAATGAAAGTGAAAATGCAAAAGAAACAACTAGAGCCAACTTCTGTTGTCATTATTTTTACGTTTTTCAAATTGTTAATGAGATGAATTTCTTTTCATCTCACATCCAACTGTCTATAAAAACCTGATAATTTCAAAAATGTGTTTATTCATTCATTAATTCAGTAGATGTGTATAGAAATCTTATCATGTGTCTGATACATAGAAGACTTTCTGTCAGCATTTGTTAAATATGCTTTGCAAAACTTTTTATCAGCTCTGCCAGACAATAACACAATGAGAATATATGTTGTCATGCAGTTTACTGTTTATGACAAAGGGACAGTAGTTTGGTGATGTATAAAATCAGGTCATAAAAGAGTTAACTTCATTTGACTGTATCAATCCAGTGATGATCACTGAAATAACTAGATAGGATACCTGTATCTATATATGGTTTTATTTCTATTTTATATATATATACACATATATATATTTCATATGTATTATTTTTCTTTTAAACCAAATAATAAATTTTTATTAAAAATTGATGAAAAAACGTACAAATTTCACCAAAGAAAATACTGCTAATATTTGTGGGCAATGGTGTTCTGATTAAAATACTGAAATAAGAGCTTCCTTCTCCCTGTTTAAAAAAGAAAAAAATCATTCCTACCTTTCAACAAGGAAGCCGATGATCAAGTGGTTTCAAACATTTAAGAAGAATTAACACTAATCCTCAGACTCTTCCAAAAAAACTGAAAAGGAGAGAACATTTCCTAACTCATCTTCTGAGACCAGCATCACCCTCATACCAAAGCCAGACAAATGAAAAAAAGTAGAAAACTACAGACCCAAAACCCTGATTAACATAGATGTAAAAGTCCTCAACAAAATACTAGCAAACCAAATTTAACAGAATATTAAAATGATCATACCACCATAATCCAGCGGAATTTATTCCTGGAAGGCAAGGATGGCTCAACATACACAAATGAATATGATAGGCCGTATTAACAGAATGAAGAATAGAAATAACATGATCATCTCAATAGCATTTGATAGAACTAGCATTTGACAAAATAAAAATTCAACAAACTTTCAAGATAAAAACTTTCAACAAACTATGCATAAAAGTAATGTACCTCAATATGATAAAGGCCACACATGACAAGTCCACAGCTAGCATCACACTTAACACTGAAAAAAGAGAAAGCTTTTCTTCCAAGATCAAGAACAAAGCAAAGAGCCCACTTTCTCCACTGCTATTCATCATAATAAAGAAATTCCCAGCCAGAGTAATTATGCAAACAAACAAATTACAAATAAAAACAAAAGACATCTAAATTGGAAAGGAAGAAGTAAAATTACCTTTGCAGATAAAATAACCATATAAGTAGAAAACCCTAAACACTCCATATACACAAAAAGTTAAAGCTAATAAATGAATTCAGTGAAGTTGCAGAATTTAAAATCAACATACACAAATCAGGTGCATTTCTATACACAAACCAATATACAACAAACTATATACAACAAAATGCCCAAAAAGGAAATTAAGAACACAATCCCATTAACAATAGCATCAGAAACAATTAAATATTTAGGAATAAACATAATCAAGGAGTTAAAAGACCTATAAAATGAACTATAAAATATTGATGAAAGAAATTAAAGACATGAACATATGGAAAGACATCTATGTTCATGTACTAGAAGATTTAATATTGTTAAAAAGTCCATACTGCCCAAAGCAATCTATAGATTCAATGCCATCCCCACCAAAATCCCAGTGGCATTTTTCACAGAAATAGAAAAATAATCCCCAAATCCATATATAACCACAAAAGACCCAAAATAGCCACAACAATCTTGAGAAAGCTGAGTGAAGCTGGAGGTATCACACCTTCTGACTTGAAAATATATTACAAAGCTAAAGTAATCAAAACAATATGGTACTGGCATAAAGCCAGACATATAAGACCAATGGAACAGAAGAGAGCCCAAAAATAAACCCACCATGCATACATAGTTAGCTGATCTTCAGTAAGGGAGCCAAGAACACACAAAAGTTAAATGATAGTCTCCTCAACAAATGGTGTTGGGAAAGCTGGATATCCACAAGCCAAACAATGAAATTGGACCCTCATCTTGCACCATGCACAGAAATCAACTTAAAATGGATTAAACACTTAAATGTAAGATCTGAAACTGTAAAAATCATAGGAGAAAACAGGAAAAAAATGCTTCTTAACTCTGGTATTGGCAATGCTTTCTTGGATATGATACTAAAAACACAAGAAACAACAGCAAAAATAAACAAGTGGGACTATATCAAACTAGAAAGCTTCTAGACCACAAAGGAGACAACCAACAAAATGAAAAGGCAACCTGCAGAATGGGAGAAAATATTTGCAAACTTTCTATTTGATAAGAGGTTAATATCCAAAATATATAAGAAACTCCTGCAACTCAATTGCCAAAACAAATAAAAACTCCTATTACAAAATAGCAACAGACTGAATAGACATGTCTTCAAAGAACACAGATAAATGGCCAAAAGTCTTTTTAAAAAATACAAGTAACAAGGATTGGTGTATGTATACTGTCAGTGGGAATGTTAAATGGTGAAGCTGCTATGGAAAACAGCACGGAGGTCCCTCCAAAAATCAAAATAGAACTATCACAGGATCCAGCAATCCCACTCCTAGGTATACGTCCCCCCCAAAATGAAATCAAGATCTCAAAGAGATATCTGCACTCCCATGTTCATTACAGCATTATTCACAATAGCCAAGATCTGGAAACAACAGAAGTGTTCCTTGATGGATACATGGATATAGAAATTGTAGTTGATATAAACAATGGGATATTATTCAAACTTAAGAAAAAAAAGGAACTCCTGCCATATGTGACAACATGGACAAACATGGAGGACATTATACTAAGTGAAATAAGTCAGTCACAGAAGAGCGAATACTACATGATTCCACTTACATGAGATAGCTAATACAGTCAAAGTCAAAGAAGCAGGAAGTAGAAGGGTGGTTGCCAGGGTGTGGGGGGGGGGGAGGGGAAAATAGGGTTTTGTTGCTCATTGGTTATAAAGTTTCAGCTACACAAAATGAGTAAGTTCTAGAGATCTGCTGTACAACACAGTACCTGTAGTTAACAATACTGTATTGTACCTTAAAACACCTGTTATAAGATAAATCTCATTGTAGTGTTCTTAACATAATAAAAAAATAGTTTCTACGTTTTGGCAGAAACATTTCTGTTGAAGCTGAGGGACTCAATAGTTATTCTCTCCTGCTTCATTTCTGAACTACAGGAAAAACAAGGCAAAGAAAAATGCGGGTGAACATAAACACAGTTTCAATGCTGATAATGGAGAATCTATCTTACATATGCCAGCAATTATGCTTAGTAATTCTGAACCCAGAAGATGTCAGCTTGGTACAACCAGATTTCCCCTGAAAAGTCTGGGCCATGCACTCCCAAATACTTTTTCCACATTCAACAATCAAGGCAGTCATGTTGCCCCTGAGGGAGAGTTAGTGAAAAGGTGAGGAAAAGATATAGATACATAAACCGACATACCTTCCTGCTGGAGGGAACAGCATGAGTGGAAAATAAGGAGTCAGTGTGGCTAAACATTGCAAGACCATACATTCCCTGAATATTCTGAATGAAATGAAAATAATTTTGGATTTTAAAATTTGTATAATTTGTAAAAATTATATTAGTTTATTTTTATTAGCTTTTTTATAGGATTTGCATCTCATGAGTAAATATTCATTTGTCTGATTCACAAGAGAATGTCCCTTAATGCAGCCATTTTCCTACCAATAGTAGATATATTCTAAATAATTATGAAAAGCAATAGAAAAATCATGTCCCAGGTACACATTTTATTCAATACGGACAATGTTTTAGTATCTCATTATATTGTAAATTGAGGGCACTCTGGTTTAATTCCAAGAAAATGTACTGATAACAAAGGAAATGGTTTTAAATGTACATATTCATCAATTCAGTGCTTTTCAATTGGGGAAGGACTTGTCAGAATGACCTGGACTTTCTCATTGCCCTTTCCCCGTTTTCATCAATTCCATTTTTGATGGAGAAGTGTTGTATTCTTCAAGTGTTCTTCAGTAGGATTTTTTTAAAAGGAAAATCACTTCCTAAATGAATAGGATTCTGAAAAACAAATGCATAACTAATTCTGAGTCGAATGTTCTAAACATACATGATCTTTCTGTTCATTTTAAATTATGCAAGCCCTATATGACGTGTAGGTACTCCAAATTATACCTCATTTATTCATTCATTTTTCTTAAATATATATTGTTGGCATGTGCTAGACTATGGGGATATGTATGGCCATAATGGTGAGGGAAAAGACATAATCATTCAATATTATCTTATATTTTCCAATACTACTTGCATTTCAAATATTTCTTACTAATGAAAAGAGGAAATAATCACAAAACTATAAGAAACACTGTTAAAATGTATCTGTAATGGACCACATATATGCACATGAACTGTTAACTGCTCTGGGATATGAGTTAGGAATTCAGAACATAGAATTTACATGTGCATGGGGCACACACTTTTGTAATCAGATATCTATATATTTCGTGAAAGAAGCAAAGCAAAAATATTTTAGAGTTTTATTACAGTTGAGACTCCTTAATAGTATTCTATTTATAAGCAAACTATATAGATTCAAATACCTTTTCCCAGGTGGCTTCTCACCCTTCTCGTGAGAATACCCAAATTATACAGACAAGAATACTGTTGAAAAGAGGCCTGTTGATCTCTACACTTTAGAAGGAAGAAATCTGTGTGTGTGTTTTTTAAATCTCTTTATGCTTCTCTGACTGCTTCTCCACAATCCCCAGAACCAATTACCATCTTTTTCTGATTTCTTTATAATTTCCCTTACCTTAGAAAATTTTTTAGAGAAGACTTGATCTTGGTTCTTTCATTCAAATCTAGATATGCAGCTCAACCCCAGGGCTTATATTGTCCTTCTATAATCTACATATACTTTGCTACAAAAAGAAGTCTTGATAAAAGCATGTCAGAGTCATGCAGTTATCAGTTTTAACAAAAAACTGTATGGAAGACATTGGAATTCACAACAGTGAATCTAGGGTTTTATAAAGAGTGATTTAAAAATGCCTACATGGTCCTCAAAAAAAGTGAAAAAAAAAAAAAAACTTCCTGAGAAAAAACTTATGCTAAGAACTTCTTTAAATATCCAGGATAAGATAATACTAACACATCTCAAGTATTCTGAATAGTAAGTAGGAACACATGCTCAAAGATGGCATTCTCAGAGCCAGCTACTTAAAATTTATATGGTGTGTGTTCTTCTGCCTTCATTAAGGTATGCCCATGTAGTTTTATTTTTATTCCAGGTGCATTAATCATTGCGAGTTCATTTCAAGTGAATCGAGTTGTTGAACAGCATTTTTCTGAGCTGTGAACACTATGCATGATACCAGAAAATAGAGTTTGCAAGGTGGTATAAAGCAGAGAGTTTTGTTTGGGGCACTGAAGCAGCCACGTGCAAACTTTAAGTTGATAGGTGAGTATGTATACCCGTACCATGCTTTTCTACAATATATGTGTTGTTTTTTGGGTTTTTTTTTTTTTTTTTTGGTTTTTGCCTGCTTTATGAAATAGGGTATGTTGTTGTTAAGTTTTGATAGGCTAGGGTGATAAAAATTTAATTTTTGCCTCTCCATAGGTAAGTGGGCATTTTGTTTTTTTTTTCTGTGTGATCCTATTTCAGTCTTTATTCTCCATCTTCATTATTCTCCTTTTTTTTTCCTTACTCAGAATTTTCATAAAACAACAGTACTAAAATATCACTTGTCTTTTGAAGGATTTTTTCCTTGGTGATTGTCACTCCAATTAGGGCTTCCTTTTACTAATTCCACCCACTTTTCATGCCTAATTTTATTTGCTACTCAACTATGAAGAATTTTCTCTGCTATGACTTGTATTATCATTCCAGAATTGAATTACTTTCATCTTTTTCTGAGAGTTGAGGGGTATCATTGTTCAGAATACGTATATATATGTATGTATGTTAGATGCTATGCGATTCTTGGCATTTCTTTCTTCTATTGGTTGTGGTGGTAGGGAGCGGGGTGAGATGTCTACACAAAACTATATTTTAATTCATGGCAGAGCAAATTTTTTTTTACTGTGTCAATAGCAATACTATATCTGTAGAGCTGTTTTAATTTTCCATTTTAACACTGGTGGGTAGGTGGAATAAGTGCACATAGGACATGTCATTTCGTGCATTCACATTATTCAGAGACTACATTTATAAGTAGAATCTATGGTGGAATTTTGAGAAAAGTAGAATTTCCTACTATACGATCATGTGCAATTTCTTTCAAGTTCACAGGGACTTATACTCTCTTCATTGACCTATACTTCTAATTAATGCATTTTGGTTATGGCTGACTTAGTTAATCTCTCTTACCATTAAAACAGCACAATGAGTGTGTGTATGTATGCATGTGTGTGTGTTTGTGCGCATGTTTATGTTTGTATGCATAAGGCATAAGCCATATTTAGGCAATAAAAACTTCATTTTAAAAGTGTACATTCAGAGGCACCTAGGTGGCTCAGTCGGTTAAGCGGCTGCCTTCGGCTCAGGTCATGATCCCAGGGTCCTGGGATCGAGCCCCACGTCGGGCTCCCTGCTCAGTGGAGAGCGTGCTTCTCCCTCTCCCTCTGCCTTCCACTCTGCCTACTTGTGCTCTCTCTCTCTCTGTCAAATAAATAAATAAAATCTTTAAATAAATAAATAAATAAATAAATAAATAAATAAATAAAAATAAAAGTGTACATTCAGACACATATGGATTCTTCAAAAATAATCTTCATTGATATGATATTTCCTAAAGGATTTGTGAAATTTTCTAAGGCAAATACAGAAAGTTCTTAAAATCGTCTGGCATTCTATGCCATATGCTATTTATATACTAAATTTAAATAAATGTTCAGAAATAATATATTTTAACATATAATCTTTTTCAGAAAAAGTGAGAAACAAAACAATTAACCTTACCTACAAAGTTGGTATTTTAAATCTACCAATTATTAATATCCTTATATGGTATCTGTAAGATCAGTTTATAATTTGACTATTACACTTACATTCAAAAAGCCTGTCACACATGTCTTTGTGTTGTTGTCTTCATATATTACTACTCTGAACTCTCCCATAATTTACATAGTAGCAATTCATTTTTATGGACCTTAAAGTCCCAAAGCTGAGTGCCTCAGAGACGATTTTGCAAATTTCCTCTACCATTCGTTTATTATTCTTCAATATTACTTTGAATCACCACCAGTCCTGACACCTGTCATGAAGCACAAGCCTTTCAAGCTACTTGATGTACTATGCATTTGTAACTGACACACATTGACTTGAGAAGAAAAGCCATTCATTGCTTCATTTAAAAAGAATGTATAATAAAGAAGGATATCTGACTGAGATTTCTTCTTAAGGGTGTGATGCTTAAGAGACTGTGATAGGAATTTTTGCTTCTACAATGAATGAATAGAACTACTGCAAAAATGAACTAAAATAAATTTGAGAAGGATCATATTTCCAGTAATTATTTGGCAATTTTCAAACAAAACTAAACTAAATAAGTTTACTGGGCACCTTAGTAAATGTCAAAGACAGTATATTAAATTTTACTATGTCTATTTCAAATCTTACATTTTTGAAAGGAGATATTTTTGGTGGTATTTGTTTAGCAGTTACTTTGTAGAGTGAATGGTTCTATAACATGGTCGATTAGAGTTTGTGGAAAAGCCTGGAATTCTACAGCCACTGTTGGCTAGAAAACTACAAAAAGTAAAGATTGATGATGATTTTTAGTTCTTTAAAATATGCACATTCATATTACTGTCTACACTATAAAATGAGATTATAAAAGTTGTTAAAGCCCAAAATGGTAATTTTAATTATTTACATAATTTTTGCAATGCCACTCTACAAGTTGAACAACAAAAACATAATAGTACAAAGCTTACATAATCACCGCTGTCATGACTCACCTGTCCTTTTTTACTTGGTTTATTTCTTGGTCCATCAATAACTCCTCTGACTCTTAGCAAGTGTTATTTAAAAAAAAAAAAAAGAATTAAAAAAATGAAAAAGAAAACAACAAAAACCAGCCAATTAAACAAACATCTCCCTCATAACATACAAATTCAGATAAAAAATTTGTTAAAATAAAAGCACACATGCCAAAAAAAAAAAGAATAATGATTTAAGATTTGTACAATGGTTCTCTCACCATTTATTCTTTAGTGAATAAACACTTGCTTCTGATAGTATATATTTATTCATTTATTCATTTTATTGAAATGAATAAAATAATATTTAATAAATACTTATTTAATATGTGCCATGTGTTAGGCATTATGTTAGCCAACGGAGACATACCGCTTAAAAGAGTGAAAAAAAAATTACACCTGCAGGAATTTAGAACTGAAAAGGATGCTGGAGAGAAAAATAGGAAATGAAAATACAATAGTGTATAAAACTATATGTACACACACACAAACACACATACATATTCACATATGCATGATACTCGATGATAAAATGTTAAAAACACTTCACAGTTAATGTTAAACACTTTAAAAGACTAAGGTCACTTACTATCATTATTACTATGCAAAGTGTACTTGAAGTCAGTCTATGCAATAAGAGAAACAAATAGGAGATAAAACAGTTATATAAGAAAAATAAATGACATTGCTACCACCTCAGAAAATATAAAAAAATACTTCTATGACCTCAGAGTTGATTTCTTTTTTTTTTTTACTGTAGTTCAATTATTATTATTACTTTTAACATATAGTGTATTATTTGTTTCAGGGATACAGGTCTGTGATTCATCAGTCTTATATAATACCCAGTGCTCATTACAACACATACCCTCCCCAATGCCCATCACCCAGCCACCCCATCTCCTCACCCCCTCCCCTCCAGCAACCCTCAGTTTGTTGATTTCTTTAATAAGATAAAAATCAGAAAAATCAGAAAAATCTTATGTTAGTACATCATAGGAGTGTCATTATATGATAAAAGGATCAATTCATTCAGAATATATAATAATCCCCAAAATGTATATACCTAATAAAATACCCGAACTTTTAGGCACAAAAATTGATAGAACCAGAAGAAAATTTATATAGTAATTGCCAAAGTAGGAGATGCCAGCATGTTTCTATCAATACTGATAGAAACATGCTGGCAAACAATCAAACAAAAATGGTACTGACACAGAATACTTAAAAAACAAAACAATCAATAACATAGGTTTAATGGACATAGCTGAAATGTATGGAGAATACTCATCTTTGTCAAGCTTATATAAGGCAATGACAAAAACTGTCCACATACTAGGATTTAAGCATAGAAATGATGTAAATAAATGGCCACAAAATTATATTCTGCGATCATAATCCAATTAATTTTTTCAAAAGAAGTAACAAAAATTATTAATATAATACATTTGGAAATTTAAAAACATGTAAACAATGTATAATCCAAGAATAAATCATAATGAGTCTTTTCAAGTTCTTAGAATTGAATAACAAATATAGTACATAGCAAATGTTGAAGAATGCAGTAAAAACAGTACTTAAAGGGACATTCACAGTTTCAAACAAATATATTAGAAAAGAAGAAAGGCAAAGATAAATAAGTTAGTATCCAACTTATAAAAAAAGAAAACAGGAGTATCGACCTAAGGAAACTAGAAAGATAGGAAAAGTGAGGCTATGGAGAAAAAATTAATGAAGCTGTCAACAAAGACACAAGGACAATGCCAATATATAATCTAAATAAGTGTAAACAGCTTTCCAGATGTGTACACAAATGTTACATAGAGGCTGGGATAGATCTGGATCAAGAGAAGACTGATGGGTGAATTTAGTTGTTCTTAATTTTTGGCAAGAGGTGAGCATGTATACTTGCCAATGAGTTTGGCAATAAAGAGGGACAGGTTTAAGGCATAGTAGTAAACATTTTAAGGGATGAGGTGAAGTCCCTGAAGATCCAGGAATTATTTCAACCAAATTCACTGACACTCAAATCAGTACCCAAATAATTTTTTCTGACCTCTAGTTCATGATTGGCCCATTGTTGTCAAAGCCAGTCTTTCCAGAGCCTATTATGGAGTTTATTTCTGTCATCAAGGTAATTCAGAAAGCTCTTATTTCCTTCTGGTCACAATGGGGCTATTTAAATTTTTAAAGCAGAAACATAATAAACATCCTCCTACTAGGAAAGATTCCAGAAATGCCCAACTCAAAAAATTCACCAAATTTGAAATAGTTTTGAGCTGGTTCAAACATCAACAGAATGTTAGATACTGTGAACTTCATGGAAAATTTTACCTCACTCAGAATATGAATGTGGACAACAATGTTATATGTTAATATTTCAATAAAACTGGAAAAAAAGAAAAAAAGAATATGAATGTGGATATAGAACTTCATAATGACATCTCAGAGTCATATTCTAACATCATACATAACTTTAGGTTAGTGTTCTTTTACACATGACACAGGGCAAATCTGAGCCCTGCTGTTTTGGTAGTTATTAGATGTCCACAGGTCACTGGGTACATTAATACATTAATAAATTATCCTTCAGAATGAATGTCAGCATGCCATATTTCAACCAGATAGATGAACAATGAGACTATTATTAGAGGAATGGCTTTGAATAACTCTATTGTTTGAATATTGTGTATATTACACAATGATAAATATTGGAGAATAATTCTGCAAATTTGACCCTGAGGGAATATATATATATATAAGGTAGAAAATAAGAATTCTTAAGTGAAATTTATGATTTAAAATTAGATTGTTATTTGATTATTTTAATTCTACTTTTTCTCCAATCCTTTAAAACTGCTTCATAATGTACCAGAAATTAATACATCTCAATTATGCCATGAGTACTTTCTAATTGTTCTAACCTTTTCGTTATTGCTAAAACCACTATGACTCTTATCCCACTAGTGGTTCCAAGAGCACTTCTCTTTAGTAATAAAAATGCTCACTGCAAATGTTAGCAGTTAAAGGACACCGAAAAATTAACTACCAACTTCAGTGGAAGAAGCCCATCCTTCATAATATTAACAAATCACAATATAAAAGAAGAAATGTCACAAGCAGCCCAAATCACATAACTTAGTGGCCTAGTCAATTATCCTAAGAAAAATTAGATCTCCATTTTGAAATAATTAACATATTAGCAAGGATGGTATCTTTTTATAGCTGGTCATTTTATCACAATCCACATTCTTCAAAAATTATATACTAATTACGTTGTGATTCGTAAGAGATTTGGGCATTTTCACCTACTGAGATTATTAATAGAAAATACAATGTTTACTTTCGTTGCTCTTTGATATAAAATACTTTTAATATATTTTTTTAGGCCAGGAATAATCGATTCCATTATTTGTATAGTCAGTTTAGGCTTTCGAGCTCTTTACAAGCAAAATGACATGTTGGGTTAAGAGTATGGAATGTGGACAAATACTTTAAGCTTCAGTTTGGTTACCTGCAAAATGGGGATAATGACAAATACTTCACAGACACTCTACGAGATAATGAAGGTAATGTAACATTGGCGCCTGATGCATAGAAAATGTTCAATAGTATGTAGCTATTAACATGAAACATCAAACATTTAAATTGACAGGGAAGGTGGAGAAAAAGTGAAGAAGCAGGTCTAAATGAAGTGTCACATTTGATTTATCCAGGAAATAAGGAGGCCTGCAGCAAAATTTGGAAGTAGATAAAGCATACTTTTAATACTTCTGCATTTCACATTTAAGGTCTTCTAGTGATTGCTGGTCATTTTGATAACCCCTGGACACTTAACTAAAACATTCTCAGCACCCCATCCCACCAATTTTAATGGGGACACAGGAACTAACACTTATTTTACAATATACTTCAAATACTTGCTTTGTGCCAAGCCTGTAGTTCTAGTTGTCACTGAAACATACACAGTCTTTGAGTCTATGCATTTTATAACTTTAAGTGCTAAATATTTTCTTAGTGCTAAGTCATTTAAACATTTTCCCCAAACCAAACCAAGATAACCACATCAAGTGAAGACAGACTAAGCAAATCAAAGTAAAGCAAAAGAAACAAACAAAAAGCCTTTGCAGAATGCTTACTAGATCTAAGCAAAAGGGTGGTCCTGTTTATAAAGGAATTTCACATATAGGGAAATTATTTTGGAAAAGATCTGCTACTCTTACAAGAAGTTAACATGAACCTTCTGGGAGAAAGGTACTATTTATAGATGTATGTACCAATATAAGAGTGAAAGATTTTAGAAACTTTCATAGATACCATGCATTGTCTCCACCTGTTAAATCATTATTTTTACGCTTTCTATGCTATATTATAAACAATATTTCAGATCCTGTTGTAAATCTCCAATTAATATAAAAATCTCTCTTTAACACTTAGCACTGTTTTGGGATTTGAGAGTCAACAAGACTACCTAGTACCTTTTCTCAAGGTTTCAAAAGAATTACGCAACATAGGTCTTGAACAAAAAGACATATTTTTGGAAGCAGTGGAAAAAATTATCACCTCATTTCTTGTAAATAAATTGTTTTAGCTTTTAAATGCGTTTTGCTATTATGCAAACTGTTCCCCCTTTTCAACAGTGAGAGACTGACTTTTCTTGATAGAGTTGTACTGTCTATGGCAGATTCTATACACACAGACTATTTAATAAATGCAAAAGTTACATTTTTATTGCTGTTTTTTGTCATTGCTTTATTACCATTTTATTACCATTGCTTTATTAGCATAGTCTCTTTTCCTTTTTCTTTTCTTTTTTTTTTCAACCAAGGCACTATAGTGTTTCTGAGATGGTCTTGCTCTCATCTCATAAATTCTATACAGTATGAGCCTGTTAGCAGCATTAATAGACTAGAACAAATGAAAGAGGATAAAGTTTCACACAAATGAATAAATGCAATGACAAATATTTCTTTTATTTTGAACATAAAAATTTTGTTTTGTATTGTTGTCTGCCTTTTAAAAATTGGATAATAACAAATAAATTACCTATACCTTGTTTGATGTGAAATGTCCTATGCTTTGAGATTACTTGCTGAACTCCAAATAATGTGGAGCTTATGTTTTCTTCTCTTTTTTCTTATGTTGTATAGGAGATTAATAGAAATGCCTCACACTTCCAAAATACAAAGATATTTTCATTCAGACATCAAAAATAAACATTATAATAAAGATATTTAATGCAAATATTAATCCAAAGCCGAATTGCAGCATTCTGCTCACTTACATTTATTACCATGAGGTGCAGATTCTGCATGTTGTGATTTTCAAGTATATTTCATATACCCAGGTATATGCATGGTTATAAAAACACTGTTCTTATTATGAAGAAGGTATTTGTTAAATCTGAGCAAGGCTAGGTTAAACATTCCATCTGATGTGAGCCTGGCAGCTGGGCTACCATGAAGAAGATATTGACAAAAGGAACTTAGTGCAGCCCTACATCATAGCCACTGCTTGCTATGAATCCAAGGCAGCATCACCTCATCATGTGCTATTAATTGCAAGGATTGCCATTCATCAACACTGACATGCATGCTGTATGATTCCCTTTGAAGACTTTTCTACTCCTTGTTCGAGCCAGGAACAGAAGCCAAACTGACAAAGTTATCACTGCCACATACAGTGCTCACTTCAGAACAAAGCCACACACATGATGCCCTGCTTAAAAGGACAGAAAGTAGCTGTTGTCAGAGTAAACATCTGTCATTATTTGCTTGAGCAAATTTCCCACATTGTCACCATATGATCCATGGAAGTACTGAAAGATAGAGCCAGGGCTCTTCAAAGCCAGAGTGTAGGCCTAAAGAGGGAAAAACATATGGGGATTAGCCATGGAAAGGGTTAAGGGTTCTGGAATGTTTCTCCAGTAGCATATTTGGAAAGCTCCACATTAGGGTTAGGCGGTCTTTGCCACCTCAGAGAGTGTGTATGTTGTCATCTGTGAAAGATAGGGCACTTAAAGTTTTTGAAGTGTTGGCTCAGGGTCAAATGACATCCTGAGGAAGTAGTCTATGAATATAATACTCTGTAATATTGGCAGGATGTAAAAGTCTCTTAGATGATGCAGTATAGGAACAGGATACTCTGCAGAAAGTGTTCTCATTAGTGCAGCTTCCAAGTACTGGTATAGATCTTGCCCAGCTGCCCTATGGACAGGCTCAGGCAGCAGGGTCCACATTGCTACTGATGTAGTTGAAGGGGCTAGTGCTGAAGGATAGTTTTATCCTTATATTTTATGTGGCACCATGATCCAGCTCTGCCCCATACACTCATGTATAGTACACTAAATGATTCCTGCACCTTCTGTTCCCCATTTCTCTCTTTGCCCCTGTGTGATGCATTTACTTCTAAAATTCTGGAAGCAATTTTAAATTGGAGAGAATTGAAATATAGCTGTTTATACAGAATTAAATATGAAGCCCTTTTTCTAGGTCACCACATTCCAGATCAGAAGGCCATTCATACAATACACTGAGCTATCATGAAAATGAATAATAAAAACTTACATTAGTTTGTACATCAGTTGATCAAGTTTCCCAAGGTCATTACTTTAGACGAGTTTTAAAATATGTTGACCAGAACTGAAATGAGGTATTTGTGGGTGTTTTAAAACCATAAGCACTCTGTGGCATGAATTTAGTCTAAGAATTTAGTTGATAAAGATGAGACCTAAGAGGATCTAATTCAACACGTTAAACTGAACCTGAAATGAAATCAAACACAGGTGTAAGGTTCTTATGAGGCTGGGTAATACATCTGCTGAGGCTGCAGGTGGTGACTACTTTGCCTAGATAATGTGAAATTAGTATAAGAGATCCTAAATGTCTACTAAATGTTCGACGTGAGCATTTTCTTCTGTGCTTGTAGGTGTCTATTGCAATCTCAATTTTGATACTTTGGTCTAAAAATCTACTCAAGTTATAATCTCAGCTGTAAACTTTTATTTCTGGCAGAGGATCAGAGTATTTAAGATGAGGAAGAGTATTTCCAATAGTCTTCTTATTTTCTATAACCTCTATCCTTCATAAGAAACTCTTATCTCTAAGAAAATGATAGGCCAAACCATATAGGTCTTGGTTGATTAAACACAGCACCTTGAATATCACTCAGAGGTAAAAGAGGCACTGCAGACACAGGTGCAATATTGGGTTCACATTCGTAAAGTAAATGGGTCACTGAATTCTGCACAACACAAAACCTCCCCATGGTCTTCAAGGACAACTCCGAGTATAAAGTATTACAAGACTTCAGTAAGAAGGGCAATTGCTGGCTAACTTCAAACATTAAACACTGCAAGCAGTGTCACACACCCATTCTCCACAAATCAAATATTTGGTCTCAATGAATTTAAAGAACACGGAAGAATGCAGAGTTTTGCTTAGGCAATATGTATTTCAATTTTCCTTGTGTCTGATGCAGCATAATTTATTTGAATATATTTTGATATAAGATGCTGTGGTTATTTTCCAAAAATTTTAAAATATTGGGGGGGAGTGTTGAATCACTGTATTGTACATCTGAAACTAATATTATCCTGAATGTTAACTAACTGGAATTTAAATAAAAGCTTAAAAATATTTGGAGGGGACATGATTATTCATATCTAAATGAGATACAGATAGAAAGACACAGATGGGCAAATGCACAAATTTTATGGATGGAATAGTATTTTAGACTTTACATTTTATATTTTTGAATTAACATAGCTTTTGAATAAAAACAAATAAACTCAAACTATACATATTACAAACCAACCTAAAATTAAGGTGTATTGTAACTTCCAAAAGCATTTCCTGCTTCTTTGACACTAAAATAAAGTGTAACCATGGTTAAACTAAGTAGATTTTATACAATTTGTTCATTTAACATGTATTTTGGAAAACTTCATATTTTTATAACTATTCATTTCTGAATGAATAATCAAAGATTCTGTGATCAATGTCTCACTTTCCGCCAAAAGATAAGATGGATTTTCAGAAGCTGGCTTAGCTCATTATGCAGTAGTACTGAGTGTGAAACTATCAAGGTTTCATTCCTTTTTCCAACTCAAACAGCTGCTACCATCTCGGAAGAAGCAGGTGTTGATGCGTGAACAATATTAGCACTAAAAAGAACAGACCGTTTGGTGATGACTTTTCTCACTGGAATATTACATCAAAATACTTTTAAATTCCCTAAAGTGCCCAGGTGGGAAGGCAAATTTAAAAAGTCTAAAAACATTTCAATAATTTCATTAGTTCTCCTTCCCCTTACAAATCCAATATGCAATTATAAGAATTACAATGTTTAAAAGGATATTACATTTCAGGGAGTTTTGTTGTTTATATGATTCTATATGAAAATATTTTTAAGTAAAAAAAGTGTATTTCAATAGGAGAAATGCCAGAGAAGCAGCAGAAATAAATTAAACAGTCCAAGCATTAAAATCCAAATTTGGAGTTTTAAAACAAACCCAAACTCCCAAAATACATACATAGATTCTATGTTGACACTATCATGTCACTGAAAATACTAACAAAGGAGATTTTACTTGTGTTTTTTTTTTTTTTTTCCAGAAAGGTCATTAGGAAAGCCTCTTATATAAATGGAGTTTTCTCAGAATGTTAAAAAAAAAAATACCATACATGTAACAAAGCATTCCTTTTGAGGTGAGAATTTACCACTACAGGAAGATAGAAGAATGCCATATAAAAAAATGTGCAAGCAGGTTTGCCTTTGAAGGCTAAGACTTGGAGTTTTGTTGTTGTTGTCAGTCCTCTGGTTCTTAGGGAAAAAACAAAAACAAAAACAAAAAACACCAAGGTGAAACTATTATTTAAGTAGTCCCATAGCAAGAATCTATCCACGTTTCATGGTAGATTGAATTCTGTAAAAGAAACAGAGAACTGCTGGTTTAGTAATGCTCAGTTGAATGGATACATTCATTATATGTTTACTGAGTTGTAAGTTGCTACTTTGAGCACTTCTTTCAGGAACTCCAGAACTTGGATAGAAAGAATTACTGCCAGAGGGAATCTGTAGCTCTGAGTTTCTTAACCATAATCTGGGGCAGATTTTGAAAAGAGATGGACTTGGGGAGCACCAAGGCTCCATGCTTTGGAAAGAGGCCATTCCTGGGGCAGTGAAGAAGATACCAAGTGATGGCCCTCAGACTGAGGACGAACCTCTCCAACATCTTTTGTGGAAGTTTGGGTCTGGAATCTTAGATATGTGATGGCTCAGAGTATTTCAAGGTTTAGAAATAAACTGGTCTTTATTCCCAAATTAGTGGATCTCAACTGAGGGTTTTGCCCCCACTAGGCATTTGGCAATGTCTGAAGACATCTTTGATTTCTGTGACCTGAAAGTGTGTTACTGACCCCTAGGCTAGGGATGCTGCTAAATGTCCTGCAATGCATAGGGCAACCACCTATTAAAAGAATATCTACTCCAAACTATCAATACTATAGCTGTTTTGAAACCCAACCCCTAGATGCAGGACAGGCATTATGTCTCTCTGTTTTGTACTTACCCTGCATGATCCATAAATATTCATTCAACTACTGTTAAAAGTTACGACTTAGGCTTAGTTGTGTTGTCAGAAATTATGGAAATGGTAGTAACTATAACCACCTTTAGATAACTGAGTTAAATTAAACTAGATATTAATTGAGTACACAAGAAAATGTAGAGAAGCCAAGGAAAGGCACTGCTCCAATACTCCAAGTCTAGAGTGACAGTCATCGATGAAAACTGCTGTGTCCAGCAATGACATCTTATGTGACAAGGGCAGCAAACAGCAGTATGGCCAAAAAAATGAGAAGCCAGAGTAGAAGAATACGAGAACTTTTTTTCTTAGAAACACAGGAAACATGCCAGAAATCACCAGGAGACAAGCTGAAGCAATTAGACCAAGGGAGGCTTGAACACTAATAATTTGTGTGCTAAGAGTCATCATGATCTCACTGTGTGACCTCATATAGACTGCAAAAACTAGAAGCATTTAAGTGATGCTTCATTCAATACTAAATACTTATAAACCTACATCTATAACTTAATAAGCAATGCCTGAGCCCTAGGAACATAGCGGTTAAAAACAGAAAGGTCCCTGCTCTTTTGAAGGGAACATGAAAAAGCAATTGCAATAATGTACACCTATGTATATCATATTGAATTAAAAGATCACCAATGAAAACTTCACCTTTCTTGAGAGAGATGTACTTTTCTGATAAAATAGGAATGCCACAGTTTAGACAATTTTCCAGGAACATTATAGATTGCTGGTGTGTAGAAAATATAGGTTTATATTATCTCTCATTTATTTTGCATTCATGAAATAAAGCCACATAATAAAATTCTATAAAAGCCAGTTTTTCTTGGAAAAAGGATCAGAAAAATATTGTGAGATACACCAGAAATGTGTAATGCAGTTATTCATCAGTATTCTGTAATGGCGCCGTCTTGAATTTAAGCTCGCTATTTAGTTTTCCAGATTATGTTTCTTTTACAATAAGCATTTGAGAATGATTACACATACTCAGTAAAGATTAAATTGTCGCTTAATCCTTGTAACAGATACTGTTTTGTTCCTGCTTTATATATATTATGGAAACACACTATACATATGACTTGCCTAAGGTCATTTTTGGTAAGCAATGAGGCCCAGACCCTAATCTAGCCTCCACGGCCTAAACTACTAATCTGACATGAAGTTAAGCATTAGTAGTAAAGCTGTTGGTTAATAACTATATACTATTTTATGCTTATTTTTCTTTTGCTTGCTTTATTTCTACCATGCCCTACACCATAAGCACACAAATATGATCAGAAAGGATTAGTTACTGAAAATATTCAAGCTAGAATTCTGAAGAACGCATAAACCAAACTGAGAATGCTTTTTTCGAACAATTTAGTTGCTAAGCTAGGCTTGGAGTAGAAGTAGTCCTCTTTATCTGATTTATTAAATTATCTGAAGGTGCTACCTTATAAAAGCCAAGTCGAAACTTCTAAACATGAATTTTGTCCTTCTCTTAAACAATGTCAAGGCAAATGACACACTACACTCCTTGGGCCAAATATGCGCATATATATGCTTTTCCTTTTTTTTTATTATTTTTTAATTCTTAACATAAGGAAAAAAAACTATAGTATGTTATTTGATTATTGCATCCTGGGTCATATTTTCTACCAGGAAATGAAAAATAAACAATTACAAAAACAAAATAAAAACAGCACTGTAGAGGAACATTTTCTTGTGATACAGGTTTGTGCTTGACATTCAGAGATACCATAGGAGTAAATACTCCCAGGAGACAAGGAGTATAAAATAATTCTACTTACATAAATCTCCACACAAGCATTTTTTTAAAAACTTTTAAGTAAAAAGAAAGTGATTTAAAATCAGACACCACAAGGGTGGATATGAAGGTAGGCTTTCATCAGGTTTAGCAAGTATGCAGGCCCCTGGAGTGTCCCCTGAGCTTTCCTTGGAGCCTATTATTTCTTTCAAACTAAAGCTTACCTTCTGTTAACTGCTGCTCTGAGATCCTAAATGACCATTTAGAGGACCTAATGCATTTCTAAAAGAATGAAGCTTACATTCAGAATGTAACCAGTGGACTTGAAAACTTTTTTGGTGATAGAGGCAAGGAATATCCTTGAGTGGTATAAGGCCAGGTATTATTTATTACCTGTTTATCATCCCTACTTGTCTCCACCTGCTGGCTTCACTCTTGAGATCAACCGATCTCAAGTGCTTTGTCATAAGCATCCGACATCAGCTCTGGTATTTCCCCAATACTTTACTTGGTACTTTGTGTCACCACTTCAAATTATATCTAATCTTTTTTATCGGCTTCCAAATATCTATCATTGTACTCATACAAATACCTTAAGATCCAACTGAATCCGATGAAATTTGTGCTATTTAAATATTCTCTTTGCCTTTAGAATTTACAATTTTTCTGTAAACTATCTAATGCTTGCAATCTTATACACCGTAAGGGTCTCAAATATTTACATTTATGGCTCGCTGAAATTGTTTACTATTTCTCCCTTGTTTTCTTATATATATATATATATTTTTTTTTACCAGTATAGAAAGAAATCAAGGTAGAGAAAACCAAATAAAGTACATCAAATTGGGATTTCTAAACTCATGTAGTGGTTAGACTAATGTGTATAACACTGAATATTCTGATAGGAAACAGAAAAGTTTATTTAAATGTCATATGGTGAGGGGCGCCTGAGTGGCTCAGTTGGTTAAGCGACTGCCTTCGGCTCAGGTCATGATCCTGGAGTCCCGGGATCGAGTCCCGGGATCGAGTCCCCCATCGGGCTCCCTGCTCGGCAGGGAGTCTGCTTCTCCCTCTGACCCTCCTCCCTATCATGCTCTCTGTCTCTCATTCTCTCTCTCTCAAATAAATAAAATCTTTAAAAAAAAAAAAACCCTTTTAAAATATAAAAAAATAAAAAATAAATGTCATATGTTGGGGCGCCTGGGTGGCTCAGTCGTTTAGCGTCTGCCTTCGGCTCAGGTCATGATCCCAGGGTCCTGGGATCGAGCCCCGCATCGGGCTCCCTGCTCGGCGGGAAGCCTGCTTCTCCCTCTCCCACTCCCCCCTGCTTGTGTTCCCTCTCTCGCTGTGTCTCTCTCTGTCAAATAAATAAAATCTTTAAAAAAAATAAAAATAAATGTCATATGTTTATGCTAAGTATCACTGTAAATAACTTCCCAATCAAAAGTAAATAAGATGTTTTCTCTCTGTTCTTACAAACATCCTTTAAAATCTGACTCTCGGACATTTTTAACTAATATGACCATTCCCTTGTCCATAGGATAGCTGGTGTGGATGGTATGAGCCTTGACATAGTTCATGATATTAGGGCTTTTTTTATTATTGGTATTATATTAAACAATTATGATTTATTAGAACAATAGCCAATGGAAAACTACCATTAACAACTAAAATTGCTGGGAGGAGAAGTAGCAAAACATCAACAATGGTTGTCTTCAACTGACTTACAGATCATTGCATTAGAAGTTGTAATTAGAAAGGTTACTTATTTTCAGGAAATACTCTTGTGGTGAAACATATTTTGATATACATAAGATATATTGTTTTGGTAAGGAAACAGTGGGTCAAAAACAACCCTTTAAATAAATATGTTAATATTAATAAAATAGGCGTTCAAAAAGACGAGTGAGGAAGCGAGGATATACACAGACTGCCTTGAGCAGTTTTGAATCAGTGATTCTAATGTAGCTAGGCCTCCAGGTTCCCTAGGTCATGAATGCAATAGCACACGCAGGGAATTCTGGGGAGGGCAAAGCATTTCAGTTCTATCTATCTGTACCAGCATCATGACACGGAACATTTCTTACTTGGCTTTCTTTCAGTACTACACTCTTCTCTAGTCAAGTCTCCTTCTATTCCTTTCATTCTCTGCCTCTTCTTGACCAAGTCTGACTTCTTGAAAGCCTAAAGTAGATTTTGCAGCAAGGCATGATGTCCATCCTCAGTATCTAAACAGTTGTAAAACTGGCGATGGTGCTATGGTTTTCGAATAAAACATCTTTCTTGATTTGAGAAGTATCCTCTCCCCTATTCTCAAAATTTAGGTGTTGCTGGTTTGTGAGATGGATAACAAGAAGGAAAGATAGACTGTGGGTATTTCTAAATGTCTACCTCCCCTTCTAACTATCCTACCAGCTTTTGATTAGGTATGAGTGGATGCATGATTTTTTTTTAAATTTTATTTTATTATATTAATCCCCATACATTACATCATTAGCTTTAGATGTAGTGTTCCATGATTCATTGTTTGTGCATAACACCCAGTGCGCCATGCAGAACGTGCCCTCCTTAATACCCATCACCAGGCTAACCCATCCTCCCACCCCCCTCCCCTCTAGAACCCTCAGTTTGCTTCTCAGAGTCCATAGTCTCTCATGGTTTGTCTCCCCCTCCGATTTCCCCTTTTGTTTGGTTAACTGTCTTCTTAAGAACTGTTTTGATTTCCAGTGTCAGAAATTCAACTTGAACTACCTTGGACAAAAAGAGTTTATATAATTAGGAAGGGCAATGGTACAGACAGGATTGACTAAATTAGAGACCAGGCACTTTTTTCTCTGTTTTCTCTCCTGTTCACTATGTTCCCTGTTCTCTTAACAAGAAATCTCAAAATAGAGATTTCTCTTCAAATTTGGAGCCAGGGAAGCCTTGGACTAACATCTTGAATTTTATCACTAAAAAGGAAAAGGACTTTTACTGCCATCCATCGGGTGAAAAAGATAAAATCCCAGATAACAGTTGAATAATCTGGTTCAAAGGACTGTCTCATGAATTAATCTTTATGGTCAGAAATAGTCAAGTGCTATGATTGACCCACCCTGTGTCATAATCTAATGCCTTAACCAATTCCTGGGTGTACAGAGATGAGATTTTATAAAATCATGGCCGCTACCAAGCAGACAATATTGCTAGCTTGAGGTGGGAAGCAATTCCTCAAAGCCAGACTATTT
This sequence comes from Neomonachus schauinslandi, assembly GCF_002201575.2. NCBI lineage: Eukaryota > Metazoa > Chordata > Mammalia > Carnivora > Phocidae > Neomonachus > Neomonachus schauinslandi. The sequence goes on from NC_058406.1 coordinate 58,326,212, forward strand.
TAAAAGTAAGAGAGGAACTCTTGTCTGGCCAAACCACAATGTTTCCCCATATTACTTGTATCACAAACAAATCCTTTAGTCTTTTCTTTGACTTGCTTTCCTTAGGTTTCACTTTTTAAGGTCAAAAGGGTGATAAAAATCTCACAGAATTTTAAGTTGTACAAATTCTCATAAATTGTATACCACTATATATGGTGGATTTAACAATTATTTATTCTATTTGGTTTACTACAAAAATTGTCTACTTAGAAAATACAGTAATACTTTGCAAAATTATTCAATTCTCAATTGCTTATTTACTCACAGTTCAGTAATTTTTAAATTATATTTCCTGAATATTTTGTTTTTTCTTTAACTTCTCTCTACTATAAATACCTGAGTAATTTTTAATTTTGTAAAAATTAAAATGATTAAATAAAAACATCTAAAGCAAAACAGTTAAATGATATTTGTTTTCTTTCTAGTTAAATGATATTTGTTGTTTTCCTAGTGCTTGATCCTGTCACTGTAAAATTACCCTCCAATTTGAGGTTTCTTGCATCTTTTTTTTTTTTTTAAGATTTTATTTATTATTTGACAGAGAGAGACATAGTGAGAGAGGGAACACAAGCAGGGGGAGTGGGAGAGGGCGAAGCAGGCTTCCCGCCGAGCAGGGAGCCCGATGTGGGGCTCAATCCCAGGACCCTGGGGTCACGACCTGAGCCGAAAGCAGACGCTTAACGACTGAGCCACCCAGGAGCCCCTCTTGCATCTTTTCAACAAGAACTTTTGTTTGCCAGAGACACAGCTTATTTTGAGTCTCTAAAAATGAAATTTAAACAATCCTTGAAATTATTTCACTTAATGTCCTTCTACGGAATTTTAAGGATCACACTGTCATTCTCATTTTGAATCAATTGCTTTCCTTCAAACTAATGTGTTGCTTTATACTGATCGGTGTATGTAAATCTATTTCTAATATATTAATTGTTCCAATTTACAAATTAGGCTCTTTACAAATTTTGCAGTAACTTCTTTACCAGAAGTAGGAAAAGAAGGCCATTATTTAGAAGGTGTTCACACTGGGTCCTGGATGCCGAAGGGAAAGAAAAGTTAGTCTCTCCTTTCTTGCCCTCCTGTCTTTTCCTCTTCTCTGAACACATACACAAGTAAACATACAGCAACAAATTTGAAGGGAGGGAAATAAAGATATTTTCTCTCTCTCTCTCTTCCTCTCTCTCTCTTTTGGACCTCCAGTGTGTTTGTCCAAAAAACAAAAATTACACTAATTAAGGTAGAATTAGTGAGATTATCTTTTCAGGCCAAGGGGGCAAGCACCTGCTGTACTAGGTAGTAGACATGGAGGTGACTTCAGTCTACAGAAACCGTGAGGTGGGAAAAGTAACTACAAATTTGGTGAAGGCTTGGAAACTATCAAATGCATAGTAGCCGAAATAATTAGGGTAAAACTGAGGATACCTGGATATGCAAAGGGGAGAAAAGAGGACATGAGGACAATTTTTGGATTTTTTTAAAAAGACGACCATAAGGGGGCGCCTGGGTGGCTCAGTTGGTTAAGCAACTGCCTTCGGCTCAGGTCATGATCCTGGACTCCCTGGATCGAGTCCCGCATCGGGCTCCCTGCTCAGCGGGGAGTCTGCTTCTCCCTCTGACTCTCCTTCCTCTCATGTTCGCTGTCTCTCATTCTCTCTCGCAAATAAATAAAATCTTAAAAAAAAAAAAAAAGACCGTAAGAAAAACATATATATATATTTTTAAAGATTTTATTTATTTATTTGAGATAAAACCCAAGAAAAACATATTAAATGTATCATACATATTAAATGTATCTCCCATAACAAAAAATCAGGATAATTAGTAAGAAGTTGCAAGGAGGGCGCCTGGGTGGCTCAGTTGGTTAAGCGACTGCCTTCGGCTCAGGTCATGATCCTGGAGTCCCGGGATCGAGTCCCGCATTAGTCTCCCTGCTCAGCAGGGAGTCTGCTTCTCCCTCTGACCCTCCCCCCCTCTCATGCTCTCTCTCTATCTCATTCTCTCTCTCAAATAAATAAATAAAATCTTAAAAAAAAAAAGAAGTTGCAAGGAGTCACATATTCATACATATTCAATATTTATAATGAAGAAAATATATTAAGTGTTGTTGAACAAAATTTTATAATGTCTATATTAGGAAAATGTTGAATATAAATTAGACCTTTAAAAATCACATTCATATTTTTTAATCACCATTAGACAAGTTTGTCCCTGAAAATCATAAGATGGAACTTTCAGAACATTCTATTAAATATTGCCTTAATGGACTTTAAAAAGGCTTCAAATGTCCTTAATAAATAACTTATTATTTTATATATTAATTTAATAATGAGTATACTGGTGTACAGCATTTTAATTCTGATTTTTAAGTTAATTATCTAGTCTAAGATATTTTGCCTCAGGCCCAGATTTAGCATGTAATCTTATAATTTAGGAATTAAATAAGGCTATTGTCTCTACTGAATTCTTCTTTATGGTTTTTAATATTATTTTTGCTTCTGACCTTTTACACGATTCAACAGGTTAATGCAGTATAAACTCTCCAATGGTTATCTTTATGCAAATAGTATTTTTTTTTTTCTGCAGAGGTTTTTATGTGATCCATAGTTTAAGCCAAACTCTCCATTAAATGGATCTATACTAATGAAGCTTTCCTTCTGACACATTGTTTTTAATACTGAATTATGTCTGACACGTCCTAATCCTCGAGAACCTTTTCCAAATTTAGTGAACTTTAACAAATGTCAGGTAAAAGTTCACTGACAAATCAGAGGTGAGTAGAAAGACAACTGGAAGACTTAACACAAGTGTTCAGTAGAAGAAGAGTAAAAGGTATCTCTTGAGACCACCACATGAAAAAATAATAAAGGTGGGACCATTAATACTGGTTTTAGGAGTGAACGGTTAATCAGAAAATTCAAATCTGTATGTCTTCATTCTTTATATAACATAAAATATCTTATTTAGACTGTTACAAAATTCCTTTTTTTGTACCTCTTTAAAAAAAACCTCTGTTGCAAAATTATAAGTATATGCCCAGAGAGGTTATAAGCTCTCCAGGGTTTAGAAAACTTTCTCCTGTCTTAGGCAGTTCTGTGCTCCTTCAAAGCACTCAGGGTCTCACGCTTTCTAGGCACACAAATATTATTTTTTGAATTAAGTATTGAAGGTTTCATTTACGTCTTTGTTACTTTTGAATTGACATAAATCTGTATTCCAGACCTATCTCTAAATAGCACCTTTTCAAGACCTTTCTTGTCCCTCTTCTTTGAAATTTCAAACTCACTCATTATTTTTACCTGATTTATTTTATAGAATTTATTTCTATCTAACACATTATAAGTTTTACTCGTTTATTTATTGTTTGTCTCCCCAGGTAGAATGTAAGCTCCATGAGAAAGGGAATTAGGCTATAGTGATCTCTACAGTAATGTCAATGTCTAGCTCATGATAAGTATTTCAAATGAAATGAGGAATGAGCAGATAATGGAAATTTCATCATTCTTGGAACTCAGAAACTTTTAGGGTATTGCTAAGCCAGGAACATACTTAATCTTTTTAAATGTGAGTCCTTTTAAGCCCTCTGTTTATTTTCAATGAGCAATGGGAAAAAAAAATCATTTTTTTACAATTTTGCACTTGAAGTACCCAAGCTTGGAAATTTCCATACTTACTGCTTGTCATAGCTGTAGGTATGGAAAGCTAACATTTCTTCTGGTGTCCTTGTTTATGTATCCCCTGTTGTCTTGGGTTTCCATAGAGACTTCTTATTGAATGAGATCTGAGATATGAAATTCTTTCAGTTCTATTCATCTGTTATTATACAAGAGCTCTACTGATGTGTTGGTAAAGTATGGTGAGAAAGGAAGCATTTTATATTCCAGTGATTAAGTCGATCTTTTAGAGAGCCTGTGCCCCTGGGCTATGTCCTTAACAAGTGCTTCTTAACCTACCTCTCCTCAATACCCACCGTTAGAGATAGGAGGACTACAGAGGACTGCAGTTGGGTAGTGTTACTTAGGCTCTGGTAAAACCCAACAAGTTAGACTCTGGTAAAATAGATCTTGGTGTGTTTCAAAATGGCTACTGTTCCCCTCCCCCTGCCAGAAGCATGAGGGGATTTTTCTCCAAGCTAATTTGATGTCGAAGAATCAAAAACGAAAAGAAAAAGTGCACATTCAAGAAACAGAATCAAACAGTTGCTACAACTATTATTTCAGTTACAAGAATCTTAGTATAAATACATTAGAATGCTGCATTTCCCTAAATTGGAGTGTATATACTGAGCATCAAAAATCTACAGCGGTATATAAGAAAATACAAAGTATCCTTTTGCTCTTTCTGGCTCTATTGGGGATTCTTTCAAAGAAACACTGAGTAAGGTCAAGTTCACAAGCTGTTGACAAGTAGACATAGTATTGGTAGGTAAATGTTTGCCTATGAGACACTTAGGCTTTGATTCTAGAAGTTTCTGAAGTTAGTCGTTGCTGCCAATTCTTTATCTGCTGTTACTTTGATTTCTCTCCAAGTAATCCTTTTGTTTTGTTTTGCTTTGTTTGCCATAGATAGAATATTGTTGTAATTTACTCTTGACAAATACTAGTGATACCCTACCTATAGAAAGGATAAAAATAAGTTATTTTTGAAAACATCAACACTTGAATGTAGCCAAACTTTTATTTACAATCAACTTCAGTACCCCTAACTAATAGAGAGAAAAATCAACATTTCCAAGAACTGTTACAGGAATATTAATGTTTTTTTGTGGAAGTTTTATAGGAAAATATTTTAAAAATTATGAGAAATGCATATTAAGATATCAAGCTATACTTTCAGCAACTGAACATTTTTTATCAGGTCACTAAAACGTTGATGTCCTTGTGAATCCAGTGTCCCCTATAGTTAAACTTTTGTAATGTCAAATGACTCCTAGAAAGATGACTGGACACCATATTTGTCAGGCCATTAAAGCTGTGTTAACAGAAAACTGAAGGGAAGAACTAGTGGATTGAAACAAAGCTATTTTGATATTGTGAAATGGTCATCAGCAGTGGGTGGCAGAATAAAGTCACCAGGATTATAGAATGTTAATGATTTAGACCTTTGCTTTTATCATTAAACCAATATGATTCTTCTTCAATAAAATAATTATAAAGAGTATTCCTTCTACATCCATATTATGAAGGTATATGAAATACCTATGCTAGTTCTTTTTCTATCAAGCATTTAAATAGTTTTGTCATTATAACCAAATACCATCATTGCCTCTACTTCCACTCGTCAAAATATACAAAAATATACTATTTTTCCAAGGAAACGAGATAGCACTAGCATATGAACACAAAACTTTGAAAGATACCTTAAACAACTTCTTATCCAACTATATATAACTATAATGGTTCATATCCAAATAGAAATGCTATTATTAATCATAATGAAGATATGGTTCCTTCATACATAAAAGCCCGAGCAACAGATACAATCTGCACAAACAGGTCTCTACTGTGCACTCAAAGCTTCAAAATTAGTTTGTCACCATAAAAATAAAAATATTATAAAAAATTAAATTAAAAAAATGTTACAATCTGTCCTTGTTATGCTAAGCATACTGTATTAGTTTGGTGCTGCAGTTGTAACAATTAACCACAAACCAAATGGCTTAAGACACTACAAACTTATTAGTGAAGGTGGTCCTAAGTCTGAAGTGGATCTCCCTGGGCTAAACCAAGGTGTCAGTAGGGCTTCATTCCTTCTGGAGGCAAGGGGGCACCTGCTTCCTTGTATTTTCCATTCTAGAGGCTGCTCACATTCCTTAACTCTTGGCCTCCTCCTCCATCGCTGTCTCTCATTCTCTCTCGCAAATAAATAAAATCTTAAAAAAAAAAAAAAAAAGACGACCATAAGAAAAACATATATATATATATATTTTTAAAGATTTTATTTATTTATTTGAGAGAGAGAGAATGAGAGACAGAGAGCATGAGGGGGGGGGAGGGTCAGAGGGAGAAGCAGACTCCCTGCTGAGCAGGGAGCCCAGTGCAGGACTCAATCCCGGGACTCCAGGATCATGACCTGAGCCGAAGGCAGTCGCTTAACCAACTGAGCCACCCAGGCGCCCAAGAAAAACATATTAAATGTATCTCCCATAACAAAAAATCAGGATAATTAGTAAGAAGTTGCAAGGAGGGCGCCTGGACAGCCACATGCAGAAGAATGAAACTGTACCATTTCCTTACACCACACACAAAAATAGACTCCAAATGGTTGAAAGACCTCAATGTGAGACAGGAGTCCATCAAAATCCTAGGGGGGAACACAGGCAGCAACCTCTTTGACCTCAGCCGAAGCAACTTCTTCCTAGAAACATCGCCAAAGGGAAGGGAAGCAAGGGCAAAAATGAACTACTGGGACTTCATCAAGATAAAAGGCTTTTCAAAGCAAAGGAAACAGTCAACAAAACCAAAAGACAACCAACAGAACGGGAGAAGATATTTGCAAATGACATGTCAGATAAAGGGCTAGTATTCAAAATCTATAAAGAACTTATCAAACTCAACACCCAAAGAACAAATAATCCAATCAAGAAATGGGCAGAAGACATGAACAGACATTTCTGCAAGAAGACATCCAAATGGCCACAGACACATCAAAAAGTGTTCAACATCACTCGGCATCAAGGAAATCCAAATCAAAACCTCAATGGGATACCACCTCACACCAGTCAGAATGGCTAAAATTAACAAATCAGGAAACGACAGATGTTGGCGAGGATGCGGAAAAAGGGGAACCCTCCTACACTGTTGGTGGGAATGCAAGCTGGTGCAGCCACTCTGGAAAACAGTATGGAGGTTCCTCAAAAAATTGAAAATAGAGCTACCCTACAACCCAGCAATTGCACTACTGGGTATTTACCCCAAAGATACAAATGTAGGGATCTGAAGGGGTACGTACACCCCGATGTTTATAACAGCAATGTCCACAATAGCCAAACTGTGGAAAGAGCCAAGATATCCATCGACAGATGAATGGATAAAGAAGATGTGGTAATATATATACAATGGAATATTATGCAGCCATCAAAAGGAATGAGATCTTGCCATTTGCAACGACGTGGATGGAACTGGAGGGTATTATGCTGAGCGAAATAAATCAATCAGAGAAAGACATGCATCATATGACCTCACTGATATGAGGAATTTTTTTTTAAGATTTTATTTATTTATTCATGAGAGACAGAGAGAGAGAGGCAGAGGGAGAAGCAGGCTCCCAAGGAGCAGGGAACCCGATGTGGGACTCGATCCCAGGACCCTGGGATCATGACCTGAGCCAAAGGCAGATGCTTAACCATCTGAGCCACGCAGGCGCCCGATATGAGGAATTCTTAATCTCAGGAAACAAACTGAGTGTTGCTGGAGTGGTGGGGGTGGGAGGGATGGGGTGGCTGAGTGATAGACATTGGGGATATGGTGAGTGCTGTGAATTGTGTTAAGACTGTTGACTCATAGACCTGTACCTCTGAAACAAATAATACATTATATGTTAAAAAAAAAAGGAGAAGACAGTAGGAAGGGAAAAATGAAGGGGGGGAAATCAGAGAGGGAGACGAACCATGAGAGACTATGGACTCTTAGAAACAAACTGAGGGTTCTAGAGGGGAGGGGGTGGGGGGATGGTTTAGCCTGGTGATGGGTATTATTATTTTTTTTTAAAGATTTTATTTATTTATTTGAGAGAGAGAGTGAGAGAGAGAAAGAGCACAGGAGGGGGGAGCGGGAGAGGAAGAAGCAGACTCCCTGCCGAGCAGGGAGCCCGATGTGGGACTCGATCCCGGGACCCCAGGATCATGACCTGAGCCGAAGGCAGTCGCTTAACCAACTGAGCCACCCAGGCGCCCCTGGTGATGGGTATTAAAGAGGGCACGTATTGAATGGAGCACTGGGTGTTATATGCAAACAATGAATCATGGAACACTACATCAAAAAAAAATTAATTAAAAAATTTTTTTTCTACACTAATTCATCTTTTTTTTTTTCCTTCTCCCTCATTTTTTAAGCTACCTAAATTCTAGGTAATGGTTTCATCTCCATTTCAAACCTTGGCTACATATCTCATTATATCTTTTGTGATGGTTATTCTTGTTTTATTAAATAATAAAAGAAAAAATATATGAATATTGGCAATGTTAATAAAATTAATAACTTTTGGAGTGTTCTATAATTATCAAAGCACTTTCTTATTCTGTCATTCAATTTCACAACCATCTTCTTACACAGGTACACTGATTTTTTTGATTTTTGTGTTTTTTTAAGAAAATTTTCAATTTTATTTAAGGTTTACATTTACTGGTATAAAGGTGCATAATTTATTGTCCTGATTCCTTTACTTTGAATTCATTTTCTACAGCAGTTTTAAGCTCACGGCAGAACTGAGATGCAGGTATAGAGATTTACATTCTATTAGTTTTGATAAATGTATAATGACATGTACCCATCATTACAGTATTTTACAAAGCAGTTTCTCTGTTCTAAAAAAATCATCTGTGCTGTGACTATTCATCCCTCCATCCCTCTTTACCCCTGGCAACCACTGTTTTTACTTTTCCATAGTTTTGCTATACTGGGCATTTTTAAAATCCTATATTGCAGGTGAGTAAACTGAGACCTGAGAAGTTCACTGCATTTCCTCAAGCCAGTCAAGAGTCCGGATGTGGATTAGAACAAACATCATTTGATCCTACTAATTTAAGTGCATTTATTTTAAACCATATTACTCTTTCCAAATAATATTGTAATTTTACAACCTAATGTTGTTGGATCAAAAGTCCAAGAAGTTACTTTATGTAAAACTTAAAAAAAAAAGAATTTTTTTTCACAGCTTTAAACATCTGTTTTATTGCATTACCATGATGCAAGAGAGACAGTGTGGGATATTGAAAAAAAAGCACAGACAGAGAAGGCAAGAGTTCACTCAGCCTTGTCAAATTGTTTAAACTTTCTGCGGCTTTATCTGCAATGTGTGGATAATGTTTTCAATCACTAAGAACCGTGTAGTAGGTCCAGAGGGGTACAGCTGAAGCTCATTTTAGTGGTTTAGTGTATATCACAGTTTAGCCATTTTCCTATTATTGACGCTTATTTTATTTATTTCCAATATTGTACTATTATAACTAATACTAAATCCACTATCACTGTACATATATAATTCCATGTTCTGAATTATTTTTTATAGAAACTAATACATGTAAATATAGTCTTTATACCAACAGTATGTGAAAATAATAATTTCTTCAAAAGATTATTCATATTGGTTATTTTTCCCCTTCCTGAAGCATTCATATTCCTACCTTCTTGGATAAAACAAACAAACAAACAAAATAAACCCACTAACCCCCTAAAAAAAATATTTATGTAATTAAAGAACACATTCCTTTTTTTTTTTTTTTTTTTTGTCTAAGTCTTCTGAAAAGGTCCCTCCATTCGTGGGTTAGTTTTACAGTCACTGTGGAACACCCATAATGCATACGGTAGGACGAGAACCAGCCAGATCCCCTGTGGGGAGGGGCAGGCAATGACCATGACATGAAGCATGGCTTGCTGCGTTTTCATGTCCTAACTCTGGGCTCTGGAAAAGTCTTGCTTTCTAGGACCTCAAGACCTTAAAAAAATTAAGGACAGTATTAACCTAGTTCTCAGAAGTCTTTAAAAGGACGTCTTTTTTAATGATATGGGAAAAATATATATTTAATGCAGTGAAACTGGCAGTCAGGACACTGCACAAATATTTTCTTTTTCCTATTTTGTTTTTGTTCATCTTTTAGAGGGAGGGGTTTAGACTCAAGAGAACAATTTGTCAAGTTTAACTGAAATAATGACTATTCTTTCCTCTATTCTTTTATCTTCCACAGTTAATTTTACTTTAAAATCACAAATGTGAATTTGTGATCAATGGCCAATTGTATTTTGAGACTTTTATGGTCAGTCCCTAAAGACAGAGTATTCCATTAGCTGGTCCACTTCCCTGAGCCTCACGCAGCTGCTGGCTTGCAGCATCCCAATTAGTTCTCCTCTCAGTAGCACCTTGTTACAGCACCTCCCTTGCCCTCTACCGATTCTACTGGACAGCTTGCAAGAACAAGAGGCTAAATCAGGACACAAATGACTCACAGAGGCTTGAGGCCTCTTAAGCTCTTCTTGCTTAGATTGTGGCTAGCAACAACTGTTAATACTTCTTTTTCTCCTATAGTAAAAGCATCCCTAGTTCTAAAAATTATCTGCTTATCAGATGTGTTCATTACATTTTTTATTATCCTGCCAGGTACATTCTGTATTGAGACAGCAGAGGATTTACTCAGCTACCTGATGAAATAGACCAAAGTATGTTGTCAAAATGAGTGAAATATAGAATTTTATGAAAGGTTCCAGCATTGTATATTGTATATTATTATTATTATCTCAAGTGCATTAGCTCAAAAATTAAAAAATAGAAAGTCTACACACTAATGATGCATGATCTAAGTGAAGAGCATTTCTTATTTGAAATAACTGCCAACTGCCTCAGATTTAAAATATATGAAGAATGAAATAAAAAAAGCGTACACAATGAGGATTTAAAGGGCACATCTTCTGTAAGTACTGATCTACTTCAAAAATATTCTAGTAAGTGGGTGTTATGCACAAACAATGAATCATGGAACCCTACATCTGAAACTAATGATGTAATGTATGGGGATTAACATAAGAATAAAAAAAATTATAAAAAAAAATTCTAGTAAGTGTGTGTATCCAATGAAATAGTCTGCCAATAATTCCGTGACTTAAATTATGGGCAGTATTAATTAAACAAAGTACTATATCATTTGTGTATCTATTTGTATCTGTGTTTGTATGTACATAAAACATATATTTTACATACATAATAATTACAGAGAAGTGACAGTTTATACACAGTTTTATTTCCAGCACCTATCCCAAAACTTGACAATATTTATTGATTTAATTATGTAAAGAATTACAGAAAGGCAAACTAATAGGGATTGCAGGATCTCTACATGAATTTTTTTTCTGGTTATTTTAGACCTAGCTTAAATAATCTTGATGTATTCCATTCTTACAATATTTAAATTAAGAGATCTACTACTATCAGTAGTATATATGAAGTTTTTGAGAGGATAGCTAACATATGATGTAAAATATAATTAAAATTAAAAATTCATTGTTATCACTGTGATGATATACATTGTTTCAAGGTCCTTCTCTTTTGCAGAAGCTAATCATGAACAAAATTGGATACTGTTGACATACATGAATGTTTATCTTCCTGCAAAAGTAACGCAAAGGAGGTGTAAAAGCAAGGCAAAGCTCAAACACTCCTTCTAAGACTATCCTCAACGACTTCCACCTTTTCCTCCTCTCGGGACCAACTGCTGACCGTACTCTGCTTGCTGAAACCCACTGTGCTGCCCTTATTGCACTTTTGAATGGTCTCTTTTATTTTCTTTTATATCCTCTCCAGCCACGCATTTTTTTCCTTTCAAATCAAACATCTAGAATTTATTGGAAACAGCACCCTTTTAGGTCAACAATATCCTCAAAAAAATCAAACCCAGTAAATTGTTTGTAGATACACGAGTAGCATTTGAGGCAATTACACATTTTAAAAAATTATCAGCTCTTGGTTCTCGTTCCCTGCACCATCCTGCTTCTGGTGCCCTGATTAGCACACTCGTTAGGGTCATCTTTTTCATCTGTCTCATTCTCCCCAATGCAGGTGCTCCTCCAGGCTTAGTTCCTGACCCTCAGAGCTCTTTCCTACCTACCAACGCTCCGATATAATATCTCAGAGCTGTAACTCTTACCTCATGGTAAATGATGCTAAGTCTCCAACCTTCTCTATGAATGCCAGCTCCTAATTCCTAATTCTCTCCTGGAAAATTGTATTTTTATATTACTCCATTATTATATAAAACAACATATGCAAAACCAAAATCAGCATCTTTCCCCCAAACAGGCCAGACCCACTTCCTAATATTCCTGTTTCAGGGCATAGTTTCATTATGCTCAGGCTCAAAACCTTTTGGTTAAATTTAACAATTCCCAGGCACCTTCCCTAGTATGGGATAAGTTAGCAAGCCTATTTACTCTTCACTCCCAATGTGTCCCACAACAGTGCTTTCATTTCTCATACCACCTAAATTTGGGCTTCGTAATATTATACTTACTCAAAATAATAACCATCAAGCTGGTTTCTTAGCATTAGGCACAGCCCACAACAATCAGTTCTTCCCAAGAGGCAAATTTAATCACTGATCTTGGTTTCTTTTTATTTATTTATTTATTTATTTATTTATTTATTTATTTATTTATTTGACAGAGAGAAACACAGCGAGAGAGGGAACACAAGCAGGGGGAGTGGGAGAGGGAGAAGCAGGCTCCCCGCTGAGCAGAGAGCCTGATGTGGGGCTCGATCCCAGGACCCTGGGATCATGACCTGAGCTGAAGGCAGACGCTTAAAGACTGAGCCACCCAGGCGCCCCTGATCTTGGTTTCTAAGCTAAATATCCTATATCTCCTTTCTTGAACATTTCATTGGCTCCAGTCTACTCATTGCCCCACAAACACATGGACATAATGCCTGCTTGTATCCCATTATCTTCTACCTCAATGCCATCTTTCTCCCTCTAATTATTCAAATTTCAGCCATGTTTCATGGTCTGCTTCTAGTTCTACACTTCACAATGTTGACTATTTTTCTATGCTACACTAACAATTATTGAAAGTTCTATTTTTCCTTAAATCATATAGTTCTTGCTTGCTCTATTTATGTTAAAGTTATACTTTTGTCATATCTCCAAACAGATGTAAGCTTCCTAAAAGCTAGAGAAGGTTTTTAACTATTTTTTTGTACCTCGGTTTCCTCATCTATGAAATGGGAATGAGAAAATTACTTGCCTCAGCATATGTGTCATACTGCATTATTGGTCTCAATAATTCACCCCTCCCTATAGCCACACACTCTCCCTCATAACTTTACTGAACACTCTCACTATGGACACGGCTTCCCTCCCTGGGTCTTGACTGCTTTGGGCTTACACTGATCAATCAAATGAGGTTGACAGTGTGGTAGTTCTAAGCCTAGACTTTAAAAAAATGCCTTGAGTGTTTTTATTTACCCACTTGTACTTTTGACATAACGAAGCAAAGATCTTGCCCAGGTCAGCCCATGATCCCAGAAGTGAAATGAAAGACACAAATCAGAGGCCTCCCCTGGACAGCCATAGATCTGTGAATGAGCCAAACTAAAACCAGAACAATGGTTTAGATAGAGGAATAGACTCCTCAGTCACAAATTAAAAACTATTCTGGAGATATGTAGCCTAAATATATGCTTATTTTTGAATGCTGCTGAGATTCTATAGTTATTTTTTACACTGAGCACTTTTTTGTGTGTGTGGCAAATAACCAACACAGGATAGTTAGAAGTAAAATGCTTGTCGGGGCGCCTGGGTGGCTCAGTCGGTTAAGCGACTGCCTTCGGCTCAGGTCATGGTCCCAGGGTCCTGGGATCGAGTCCTACGTCGGGCTCCCTGCTCCCCGGGAAGCCAGCCTGCTTCTCCCTCTCCCACTCCCCCTGCTTGTGTTCCCTCTCTCGCTGTGTGTCTCTCTCTCTCAAATAAATAAATAAAATCTTTAAAAAAAAAAAAAAGAAGTAAAATGCTTGTCAAATGTTCGTGTGCTCACACTGTTGCTCTCTCTCTCTTTTTCTCTCTCTCTCTCTATATGTATGTTTTAGTAACCATACACAGTTAATTTAAAAAAGAGGACAAATAGGGGGATTACTTTGTGGCCTGAGAGAATAGTCCTGCTTGTAGCACCATATTTCACTTAAAATGCAAACAAAACATCTTCATATAACATTATACAGAAGAAAATTCAGGTATACAAGGATATACAGTGACATGCCAAAGTCACGCAACTATGTACTAAAAGCAAGGCCAAAATCTAGATCTCCTGCCTCCTAATTTGGTATTACTGGAATACGATTTTAAAGGTAAGTGCCCCTTCCTCTGATACATTTGCTTAAGGAGACAGAAGTGAAATGCTCTTATCAAAGCACTGCATGGAGGTGGAAAGAGTGGGCCCCTCAAACCTTCCTTTAACCGGTCCTGCTTCAGGGAGTAGAGTTGATTGACAGTTCCAGCGGTGCCACCTTAAGACTCACCATGGTATTTATGCCAAGGCCAAGCTTTCCTGAGCTTCCAGTCAATGACCAAGCACAAGGGTACTGGCGTTAAGGCATTTCTTACTGTTGATGGTCTCTTCTGACTGCGGCTTGGGACTTCATATTAGCAAGGCCAAGGTGGTCTCAGAATTATGTTGCATTCTGAGGCTCTTCTTCCTCAGTCCTTCTTCCTTCCATCTCCCCTTACACAGGTGTCAGGCCTGTGTCAGAATCTGTTGACTCTCCCTGTCTACTTCTACTTCAGCCCCTTAATCCTTCTCAATTGTTACTGCAGTCAGCATTACGCATCGAATCCTGGGTTGATGACTGCTTCTCAGTACCTACCCTGACACGCTAGAAACAAATAACTGAAACACCTGTTGATCACCAACCATGTCTGTCAAATAGCAGGGCTGAGAATATGTCGGTGAGTAAGAACTGCCTTCGGTTACGGAGCTCAAAATTTAGTATGAGTGGTGGCTATCTGTACTGCATTCAGTAAAATTTAATAAATCCTATAATCCAGAGGTCTACAAAATGCATAAGAACTTGAGGAGATGTTACTTCTTCTGCCAAAAGAGAAGCTATAAAAGATTTCACAAATGAGCTGACATTTGAAACTGGCCTTCAAGTACGAATATTTTCTTAAATGGAAACAGTGATGGGGAAGAAGGTTGGAAGAAGGCATTCCAAATAGAAGGATCGGCATGAATATAGATAAAGCTGTGTGAAAGTACATGACATGTTTAAAGGGATATCCAATAACTTTAACTTTTTGTTGAGCTATAATGAAAAGCCACGATAAGATGTTTTCAAAGGCAAATTTTTATTGATTTGCTTTCTTTAAACTTTTTCCTTAGTTGTCCAAACAGATAAATGGTCCTTCCCTCTGCAGAGCTGGTTAGGAAAACCAACCAACCAACCAACCAACCAACCAACCAAACAAACAAACAAAAGAAACAGGCTCTGTAGGCAGGGCAGGTTTCGTGCTGAGGTTGGAAGGAGTCAGAGTTTCACATGCCGTAAGCAAAAATGGAAGAAACTAAGGGAGTGAGTTCATTATAAAGATTCATCTCTGTGCTCATTTGGGTCAGTAGACACAATGGCAACACCCACTGGCAGCAGAGAGCTGTTTAGATCGCAGGACACAGAGGGTATTCGCAAGAAGGCAGCAGAAAGACATGGAGCAAAGGAAATACCAAATAAGAGAGCTAGAGAGAAAGAAGGCAAAATGGAAATAATGTGCAAAAGAGCTGAGCAAAGAGCACGGGAGAAAAAGAACTCAAGATACTATAATCTCTATGAACTGAAAGTGAGAATATGACAAATTACAGTTTGGGAAAGGAAATCACAAATGAGAAAAACAGCAGTGGTTCTTCTGAATAACTGAAGAGGGAGTTGGTGAGCCTCATGCAATGCACTAAAAATGACAGGAGAGGACAGAAGAAAAACTAGGTAACAAGCCAGGATCAGTAGCATTGTCTCTCCTGCCCAAGAGTTTCAATTCTCCCTTCATGTGATTTAGGCATAGCTAAATCCACATGCCGGTTACACAAAATTAACTCATAATATTTAGATCATAATATTTTAAACTTTTATCACGCAAATTCCAGCAAGTATCCTAAAATGTTTGGTTGATCTTTATGGACCATCTGGCCTGAGTACTAGTTACTGAGCTTTGAATCACTGCTAAGCAATTCTACCTGTCAATTCGGGCAATTATTTAACTTCTCTACATGGAAGTTTCTTCACCTGCACAGGTGGATAAAAACAATGTCTATCTCAAAGGGTTATTCTCAGAATTAAAATGAGATAACACATGAAAAAGGGCTTAGCTCAGTTATAGCATACAGGGTGTTCTCAACAAAAGCTATTATTACTAGTTTAATTGTCTTTGGCAAGTTGTTTAACCTCTCTGAACATTGAATATCTTATTTTTAAAGTGAGGATAACAACATTTAGTGTTGTAAGGATTAGTGAAAATGAGTACAAAGCAATTGGCATGGTGCCTGGCACATGGGAGGCTTTTAATGCAGACTTTTCTTCCCTCGTTTTTCTTTTTCACTCTTCCCATCTCTTTTAATTATTATGAATATTGTTATTAGTCACCAATTACATAAATCTTAGTATCTACCCAATTATTAAAGGATAAGACCATAAGTTAAATAGTGTTCACAGTAAGAGCAATTACATTGTGCAGTTTTGCAGTTATATTTTCCTTTGCCTTAAAGAACTAGGAGTACAGGGAAGACTGCATAATAGTTCCACAAAATATGATAGAACCCAAGAGCTGAACTCTCCAAAGCAATCAATCAAATATGAATATACCTCTTGTGACTGACTTCATAAACTTAGCAATTGCTTGCGCAGGGCCTGAGAAGTGAGAAACAATAAGAACTGCCTTCTCCCGGGAGAGCTGTAGAATGGCTGAGCGATAAACAGGAGAAAAACTGAACAAATGGAAATGGAATTCATTGAGATGTTTCCATGCATTAAATAGGGCTTTCTACCATTAACATGTGTATTTCCTACTTGAGGTCACCAACATGGTGAGGAGAGGAGACCAGATGGAAAAAAAAAAAAAATTAAAATCCAACCTGCTGTTTTATTAGGTCAAAACCTGAGATGAAAAGCAATATCTGGTGGGAATTACTCTTAAACTACTATTTGGATGTTTCTTACTATATTTGGCTACACAGTAAATGTAGAAATGCTGAAGAGCTACATTTTTGGTAAGTCCTCCTGCATCCAAAGTAACCAATCACGTAAGATGATTCATGAAACCTTCTATCACTGATCAACGTGAACAAACACTATATTCAATCTAATAGGGGAAAAAACAAATGCTCTATTTTGGCATTACAAATTTTCACTCTAGATCTGATTTAACGTGAAATACAGAAGATCATACATAATGAGGTTTTACAGTTAAAAATTTACTAAATGCTAGCTGCAACCTTCAAGAACATAAGTGGTTATTACTTATTCTATAACTGGTCAATCAAGATTGGTCTTAGTAAAGAGATTAGGAGATCTATCTCCACCCAGTGAAAAAAACATCTCTCTGATAAAAGCTGCTCTTCTCCACATCTAACTTGAAACACGTCATCTAACAAAGTTTAGCTCATTCTGCTGCCTGTTGATTTGTCCCAGGCTAGCTGAAATTTAACATGCCATTATGCCCAATTTCTACATGATTTTCAAAAACTTAAGTATAACCAAGTTCGACAAGTTCTTGAATATCCATTGTCTGTTTTCCACTCATTCTGTTCTCTTCCCTACTCAATTTAAGTGGCTTTTATTGGAGAGTTTGTATCCTTAAGAATAGTTCATCTTGCATATTGCATTAATTCCTGACTAAGGTAGGGTCTATCCTAAACCAGTCAAGAGGGGCAGCAACAGGGGTAAAAAAGAGTGAGCCAGGTTGACACCCTACCAATGCTAAAGTCTCACTTTAGCTACTTACTAGACATAAAACTGGACAAGCTGAGGTAATTTTAACATTGTAATGGGCATTAAGATGCTACTGAGACTATTTCATTTCATTTATATAACCTCAAGAAATACAAAAGCTAATTAGTATTAAAATCTGGTCTTAATCTGAGGCTTCACAATTCATAATGTATTACCCTTAGAATGGCATCCTATTCTGACTTAAGAGTCTGCTTCCTCAACTTTAAAGTAGGAATGATAAAACCCCACAGGGCTCTTTGAGAAGTCAATGAGATGAAACATACAGAAGAACTTTGAAAATGATAAATGTTCTGCAAAAGACCAGCATCAGTCTTCTGATAGTGTACTCCTTGGTGTGCTTTGTGGGATCTTGACTTGCCACTAGAGGGAAGTGATACCCATATTGTTTTGGGTTTGGTTTTTTTTGTTTTTGTTTTTTTTCCTTTCTTTTGAATGTCAAGTGCTTGCCAACTTTCCTTTTCAATAGGAAAAAAGAAAATCTGGGTCAATTTTCTTTTCTTTTGCTGCTTCAAAGGCAACCACTATTATGGCCTACTACTTTAGACTTGGGATGCTGTCTTTTTAGATGGCCAATCTCAATGCCCTGAAAATATATTTTCTCTTTTTACCAGAGAGATGGTGTTCTGGTTCTCAGTGTTTTTCTCTTTAGCTGGATGAGGGCTTTCTTTATTTGGAGTTTATCCTCACCCATAGCAATTGACCAGTTGAGATTTCAACTCTTCTATAGCGTTCAGCCTTTAATGGTAAAATTTCTTAACCTTTAAAAGTTTATTAACAAGCTCTATCAGTCTTTGTCACAAAGAGACACTTACTTAATTTGTATTAGTTTTTTTTTTTTTCCTAAAAAAATACTTATATAAACCAAAGACCTGGCCTCAGGACCTTCCTGAATGCAACACACAAGAGCTTACAATTGATAATACAAACTAGTCTAGGTTTTGCTGTTTCCCTGGGTTCAGGCTGTAAGATTCTGAGACGCTTCTACTTTTTATTCTTCTTTATTGAAACAGGACAAAAAAAATACTTTGCAAACACTATTTTTTTAAACATTCCATATAACACACAATTATAGTATAGCTAGTATATTTTAAAGGAATAATAACAACGGCAAGTAACATTTACTGAGCCACATACAGGCCAGGGAGAGTGCTAACGGCTTTCCATGTACAATTTTATTTATGATCTTCACCAAGACCCTGTTCCATTGGGTACTATTTTCAACTCATTTTGAAGAATAGGTAAATGAGACTTACAGAAGTTGGGTGGCCACAGAATCACTATTCAAATTCAGGCATGCCTGGCTTTAATAAAAGATTTTAATTACTATGCTTTACTTCCTAACTACCATATATGCTTCATGCAACGTTTCTTCAGACCACTCCAGTCTGGTAAATTTAATCAATGCATAAGGAAGAGTTTAATACGATCAAGCATATGCAAATCATTCAAAGCCTTAGAATAGTTTTGGTTCCTTAAGCCAAAGGAATATTAAATTGATGTTAAATGCTGATCTCTTTACTCTCATGACATGAATGTGAAGGGACTCACACTAGCTGCCCTATGCCATTCTCTAGCTATATCTGTGCTTGAAAATGGCATAATTAAGTTTCAAAGTCAAAGTACTTTAGAAAGATGAACCTTTCAAAAGGTTCAGTTTTATCAGTAAATTATGAACTTCTAGAGATCAAGAAAGTTGGGATTTTTCTCAATAACTACGCACATAAATTTCTCTTTCAATATGACCACCAATGGCCACATACCCTTTTAAATCTTCACATTCTTTATATTTAATACTTTAGCCACATGGCACTTCCCTATGGAATTGGCATTCTTTAATTCTTGGCAACATTCATTAATTGGAGTAAAATTAATCATATTCTTCCTTTTACTGCCTGTATTTCTAAAAATGAATTTCTTTAGTGACTTTTTTTTAAAGTCAATGGAATTGATTTCTATTGAATATCTGAGATAGTGTTTACAGCCTTCTGCTTAAACAAGAGTCCCATACAATTATTATTACTCATCCTAGAAAATGTTTGCAAATTTACGTTATTTTAACTTGTTACACAAAAATCTCAGGGAACAACTGTTGGCATATTAATTTTAGCTATCACCCTTCTGCTTCATAGTGATATTAAATTTGGAGATAAACAGTTTTCTGAGCTCTACACTTCTACTATTCTAATAAGGATTGAATGATTATTTTGATTTTATTTAAACAAGAGTCAGGCCATGAAGTCAGAACTGGCACTTCAATTTTGAATGGCTTAGTGTCAGCTCTGGATAGCAATTAAAAACAAAACAGGAAAGGAATTAATTCTTAACACTACTCTTTCTTCAATATCTGCTGTTAGGTCCACACATACATGTTCATTAGGCACTGAGTCTTTTCCTCATAGCCTGACATGAAAATATGATATTTTATAAATGTAACACATGGGACAATTCATTTTTAATAGTTTGCCAACAGCCAGCTCAATGCCCACTACCTCATTTTTTTAGCTCCAGGAAAACAGTTCCTCTATTCAAAATGATAAATTGTACTTTTTATCACATTATAAAAATCGATTACCACATCTTCCCTTTAAGTATATAATTGTGTTTTTGACTACGTGTTCATTTTTGGAATGTTCTCTCCCAAAAGCAGTACAATGTAGCAATTCTTCCCTTTCCTCTTCTTTATACTCCATTTACTCTAAAATACCACAGATGTGCTTGAAATTTCACACTATTTCTTTTTTTTTTTTAAAGATTTTATTTATTTATTCATGAGAGGCAGAGGGAGAAGCAGGCTCCCAAGGAGCAGAGAGCCCGATGCAGGACCCGATCCCAGGACCCTGGGATCATGACCTGAGCCGAAGGCAGACGCTTAACCATCTGAGCCACCCAGGCACCCGAAATTTCACACTATTTCTCACCTCTTTCAGTTTATTCACACCAACCTCACACTCTTTCCCTCAGCATCTAGAAAATTCCACTTATTTTTTAAAGCGCAACTCAGGAATCTGATTTTTAAAGTCTTCTTGACTTCCCCATTCTGTGGGCTGTCCCTCTGTTCTGGGCTCCCAAAATAGTGTCGCCTTATACTTCCCTCACTGCATATATGTTTTTCACTCCTGACAATGAGCTCTAAAATGCTTAGATGCATTTTGTTCATCTTTCTATTCCGAGCAACTAGTCTTATGGATGTCCAAAGCAGGCCTTGGATAAATGGTGTTTGTTTAATGACTGGGTACTGAAACCATAAAAAGGTAGAGTTTACACTGTTTGAGAAATATTAATTTTCATGTTTTATACATTTTTCTTCCGACAGAGCAGATAACTGTAATAATGAAAGACATATAATAAGAACTGGCATTATGGGGTGCCTGGGTGGCTCAGTTGGTTAAGCGACTGCCTTCGGCTCAGGTCATGGTCCTGGAGTCCCGGGATCGAGTCCTACATCGGGCTCCCTGCTCGGCGGGGAGTCTGCTTCTCCCTCTGACCCTCCCCTCTCTCATGCTCTCTCTCTCTCTCTCTCATTCTCTCTCTCACACATAAATAAATAAAATCTTAAAAAAAAAACTGGCATTATGTTGTTCATGATACAAGACTGTATTCCTCAAATCATTTGCTAAAAAGTATATGCTTTTTAAGAAGTAGAAAAAGAATCAAAGGCAGGTCTGTCTGATTTAAAGACCTCATCTGTGTCTTTACTATCAATCAGACGGTGAAATGGGCAGACTGTGTCTTTTCATTTCTTTTTTCTCTCTTCATCTCCTAATCCTCATTTGTTTCTTTAATTCATAGCATTAAGAAGTCATTGCCTTAGAATTTTTGCCTCCATGAATTAAAAAGAAATGTTTAAATATGCTATTAATAAAATAAAAACATTGGCACATTGGCCAATATAAATTACACGTGAATGGGAAATTTGAATTCCATTGGTCAAATGTAGCTATGTTAAATATAAATGGAGGAGTAGAGCCCAAATAAATAGATATATGTTGAAACTATACAAAATATCATGTATATTTCCTTGGGAAAGTGTATTTAACACCCGCCCCCCCCCCCCCCCAAGCCTCCGCCCCGTATGTGTATAGGGGTGTATGTGTATGTGTTTATACAGAACACAGTTAATGTAATAACTGTATGCAGGCTTCTGTGAGAGTCTAGGATATAATTTACATGAAATAACTTTATAAATGCTAAATATATGAAAATGCTTGCTGATAATTACTAATGAATTACCTTTAACTAAGCAACTTAAATGGAAACATGGCTTTAGATATCTGAATATTTATTCAGATATTTATTACTCCATTAAAACTGAAAAAAATAGTTTTGTTAATCCATAATGCAGATAATCACATATTTTTATTTCTTGCCAACAAAAAATGGTTTTCCTAAACATCCATTTCAATTTAATTTTGTTTTCTAATATAACGTAATCAAATATTGTGTCTGTAAAATTAACATTTTCGTTAAATTTTTTATAGATGCAAGAAAGTATATGTCTGTTAATGTAAATAGCTAATTAATAATGATGCATGATGAAAATAGCTAGTCACTTAATTGTTCTTTGGAAACAAATTACCTGCCACTCTCATGATGTAGAGTATTACTTTTTTTTATATTTTCATAAAAATCATTTAACATTTTGGGGCGCCTGGGTGGCTCAGTCGTTAAGCGTCTGCCTTCGGCTCGGGTCATGATCCCAGGGTCCCGGGATCGAGTCCCACATCGGGCTCCCTGCTCGGCGGGAAGCCTGCTTCTCCCTCTCCCACTCCCCCTGCTTGTGTTCCTGCTCTCGCTGTTCTCTCTCTCTGTCAAGTGAATAAATAAAAAATCTTAAAAAAAAAATCATTTAACATTTTGATATATGACAACACATATGCTAGACAATAATTAAAGCACTTCAACCCACTAAATTATTCTTTGTTATTTAGTTTTTAAATTATATAGATTCTGCTATGTATTTTTTTGTCATTTTCATGGCTTTTAAACTCTCAACTATGTGTAAATGGCTCAATTAATTTTATATTTTTTCTCCACATGTTTTTTTCTCATGTTAGTGAATGTTTTATCTAAAGGTTTACATGATGACTTGGTACAAAGAACGCCTATGCATACAGATCATTTGATGTGATTCCCCTAAAACTCCCAGCACACATACTAGGTCCTATAGGCATAATATTCTACTAGCATTCTCCTAATAGAGATCACACTGTCCCTTCAACTGATTTATAGAATTTTATTATTGTGCACACATATCAGAGTGTGGATTTAAAATAATTTTAAGTTCATTTTGATTCTGTCATTGTTTCTATGTGGTCAAAATTCCATGAATAGTTCCTAAAGTAATTTTTTATCATTATGAGGCATTATCTGATGAATTAGGTTGAGACCACAACACACACACACACACACACACACACACACACGAGAAACTTATAGCATCAGATGCTTATTTCAACTGGTTTGTTTTAACGAGCATATGAATGTTTAAAATGCTTCTTTAGACTTCAGGATATGTTTCTTTATAATAAAAACCATCTGTATGTTACATGTATATATCACAATAAGTAACTCCCTAGTTGGAACTGTCTTTAAACGTTCTCCAATCCCTTTTTTCTCTTATTTATCCTTACTAAGCTCAAACACAAATTATCACTTTTATGAATAAATTTTATCATAAATTTTACATCCAGGATGTAAAGGGACTTGTAACCCAGCGGTCAGTGCCACTTTCCTCTTCCAAAAATCAATATTCAGAAACAAATGTCTAGTCCCTAAGATAACTCAGGTAATCCTCCCTGAAGATCTTTCTGCTTATCATTGAGTATAGATATTGTTTTACCTCATTTGAAATTACAGCGTTTGCTTGTTTTATCTTAAGAAGCTGCATTTATAAAATAGTTTTGGAACATTACAAACATTTTATTTAAATGGGTGACTCAAGCATGTTGGTTTAAATTAAACCACATGCTTGGGATATTTGTGAGCTATGTAAGGACTATATTTTATGAAAATGCAGGGTGCTGAGCAGCAAAATTTAATCTGGAGGGCACTTGTCCTCAGTCATGCGAGACAAGATGTATTAGCCATGAATGGATTGCAGCAGTGCTACTTGAGTTTCTTTAATTTTCTAAACCAAGACTGTAAAAAGAATCAGTGGTATTGAATCCCACTGGCTATGGTGAAAAGGCACTGCTCAGAGATAAAGAACAATTTATCTTCTGCTATAAAAGAGAGCAGTTTTGGCAGATAGTAAAATACATCACAGTATAATATACTCTAGGAAGAACATTACAAAATATGGATTTTTTTCTTAAAATTTTGAGGTTACTGATTCAGTATGCTTTTCTATATAAAAGGCAAGTGATAGTGTTAATTGCAAATTACAAATATTAAAAATGTAAATTATAGTCTAGGAGGGCATATGCACATGTCTTTATGAGACATATTCTTAGCAATGATTCAGTAAAAAGAATAATATTTCACTTATGTAACTAAAAAACTAATTAAGCTTTAAATATTCCACAAATTACCACTATTACATCAAATTGGGTATTGCTGAATTAGAATGGTGGGTTTTTTTGGATGGGGCTTTTGATTTACAGATTATAGTTTATGTATTATAGGGTTTATCTTATCCAGATTTTTTATAAGTGCCCAGAGACTCTAGCATTGGGTGGCAGAATAGTTTCCCCTCAGTTCAATATCCTGCTTTTTACAGGTATATATATATACGTAGTTATAGGTGGCCTGGTTATACCTCTCTTGTTTATTATTCCTATTTAGTACATCAACAATATTTAACATATTTTTTTAAGAAGAACATTCATTTCCAGTCTATGTCTTTTGGACATTACGAGGAAGGAACTCTATGAGCAATATGATGGAAACACTAACTTTGAGCTTTAATAAGAATATACTTAACCTTTCTGTGCCTCACATAAAAAGAGCAAGTATTGTAAGACAATAGAAACATTAATTTTTCATATAATTGAATGTGTATTGCTTTTATTTTGTCTCTTTCACCAAGGGATATTAGGATGCATCATAATTGAAAAACAAAACAAGTTTTTCCTTGTACATCTTTGCAATATTTCATAAGGAATAATCAAGAAAATTCCAGTACATAAAAATTTGATAATCAATACATATATAATGCAACATTAAAGTGTCAGTAAAATAGGCACATAATCCATAATATCTCTTTAAAGTTGATATTTTTGAGACTCAAAACAGAAAATTTAGGAACTACATTATTCTGTCATTCCTTCTAAGCAACCATATTGCTGAGATTTTTAGCATCTAAGAATTGTACACACAGGATCCTTAAAAGGTAAAACTGGGGAAGCCTGGCTAGCTCAGTTGGTACAGTATGCAATTCTTGATCTAGGGATCATGAGTTCAAGCCCCACATTGGGCATAGAGCCCACTAAGAAAAAAAAAAAAAGTAAAACTATATTTTAAGGCCAGAAATGTCATTTAATTCTTCTTCTAACTCCGTATCAGGGATATTATCTTTTCATGTAATATATTTATTCTTAGATTATAGTATTCTTTTCACTTTAGAAAATTGTATGTATATTTTGTTAAAATAGTTTATTTTCAATCACATATAGATGGAATTGCAGATCAAATTACAACCCTGAAAATATATCTACCACATACCATTTTCATTTTTGGAACTCAGCTCTATCCATCAACTCTAAACATTTACCATCATAATATGAAGGCATACTTGGGGAATACAAAATCTAATGATAATATCAAAATTATTAATGATATCAGTCTAAGGTATTATTTCATTACTTTACTTCAATGAGCATCATCCCTATGCAACATAAAGAAAATCATAACTAAGGTAAATATTTTAATAGCATTATTAAAATTTGAAAAGAGTGTTGAAATGGCAAATCCACTAAAATCACCAGGAAATTCAATCCATCACTTGAAATTGCAAAAGGAAGTATAAATGGCATTAACATGTGTCCAAATGTTTATCTCTGTTAGAATTTCTCTGTACATATAAAAACAGGGGTCTATTTCTTTACTAACAAAGATAAAGTTTACAGAGCCACGAAGTCTAGCCCTCTCCATATACACGCATATCAGATGGCAAAGGAGCTAGTACCTTGTATAAAGTAGTAAAAAACAGGATAAAGGAAATGACAAGTTTTTATTCTTAGTGGTAACACGCTATTCTAAATAAATAGTTTATTGACCATCTAACTTCGGGTCTCAAAAGTAGGGAACATATCAGGGAGTAATCCCTGTTCAAGTCAGAGTGCAGAGCAAACATGTTCAGGGAAGTTGCCAAGATTCCCTAGCTGGTTCTCTCAAAAACATGAAAATCAATTGTCTGAGTCAGAGCTAGAATATAAGCAAGATTACACATTCAGCCTTCCTGGGAAATACTAAACAGGGAGTTGACTGTGAATTCCCCAACCTCATGGTAAAAATTGTTTACTTCAGCACATGGGAGGGTGCTGGTATCATGAAAGCATCGGATAGACATGAAGAACTGGTTAGGATTTGGGGAAGCTCAATTTACCTTCCACACCGGGGTTGTTAAGTTTCTCTTGTTTCTCTCTTTTGTTCTGAAGATTTTGGTTTCCAACCCAATGCCATGTAAATGGCAAGAAGAGCTTCTCGGGATTCCTAATTGGATTTTCATGTTTTTGCAGATGTTTTCAGCACCTTCCCATGCACTGGAAGCCATGCAAATGAGTCCCAAATGGGGAGAATGCTTACTATATCATCTGCTGTGTGTAACGATCAACATGCATCCAACGTAAGTAGTACAGTACCTGTGCAGGACATTAAAGGGACTTCTCTCTCATGCACATATCTGATGACATCATTCTGTCAACATATCACTGTACCATCATGACAATGAGGCACAGGCATTTATCAAGGACACACAACACTGCATTCAGTATCCAAGCTTAACCACTGTAATAGGTAATGGCCTAATTGAATGAGGCTCATTATTATGATATTGTTAAACAACCACCACCAAAGTATAGAAGAAAAGTGAATATATCACTTTGAGAGTGAAAAGTCACTGCTCTTACTGTTGTTTTCAGTACTTCCTAATAATTTCAAATTTTACCACTTGTGGCTCTAGCAACCTATTCCTAATTTCCACTACAAAGTTCAGATAAATTAGTTTCCTAGGGGGTGATAGACCTAAAGTGCTTCCACATTTTTAGTTGCCACACATAAAATTTTTTTTAAAAATCTATGTTGAGGCGCCTGGTCGGTTATATATCCAACCCTTGATTTCGGCTCAGGTCATGATCTCAAGGTTCTAAGATCAAGCCCTGCGTCAAGCTCCATGCTGGGTGTGGAACCTACTTAAGATTCTCTCTCTCCCTCCCTTCTGCCCCTCAACCCCCCCCCCCACCTTGTGCACGCTAACTAACTAAATAAATAAAATAAATTTTTTAAAATCTATGTTAATTTTAGTTAAAATTATTCTTCTAATAACTATATAATAACTCAGTTTATTTTTCTTGCTAGATTATGTAATATGTTAGCTTGAAAACTAGCAATGTGGCAAAGAGAAACCCAAAGACTTAAATCTAGTGATAAAAATGATGTATTTTTTATAGAAACTTGGAATAAAAGACAAAATATTTGATTGTAAATTTCTGAAAAATCCCTACAAAATATAGTTACAGATATTTGGGTGGGGGGAGGTGGGAATGGAGGCCTAACACCTACACAGCTTTATTACTCTGTATCATAATGTCCAGGGAACACATCCTGTGTGAAATTCCTAGAAATACAAATAGAATTAGGAATGACCATACCTTTCATAACTGCACACATAAAATATTGCATACCTTATGTGGGCACTGAATTATAAGGCGTTATATACTATGTCTTAAAGATCAACACCAAGCTGCAATTTTTCTTATTGTTGTGATGGTGGTGAATTAAGTTTGAGGAAAACTGAGAGCAGCTGTGTAGGCATAACCCAAAGGTATTTCCAGCATTAGCTTTCAGTAAATTTGTCAGTGCCTTCTCTCTCCCTCACTTTCACCCACTCCCTGCCATTGCCTTCCTCCAAATGATACAATCTAAAAAACTGTCTTATGCCAATGAAGGAAGCATTTTGGGGAGGGGTTAAGAGTACCAAAGGAAATTCTTAATGTTATATTTGTTTCAAGTTTGAGTTTATATTAACATTTATTTATTTTCACCTTAATACATGCTGAAATACTGATGAAAATATGTGCTTATGTGAAAATTACAGGGAAGATGCAATTCTGTACTTCCAAAAATAATCACTGAAGGAGAGAAAATGACATACATGTAACTATAATAAAAGAGTTTCTGGCAAAATGAAATAATAAGACATAGCCTCACAAGAAGCCATTTTAATAATTGAAATTAAAATTAAAATTTTAATAACCTTTTTCTCATTTTCCTGTGTTCCATATAACATTGGCAAGTAGATGTGAGACAATATAATTTGGGACAATCAGAAAATGTAGATAGCATCAAATTTCTATCACAGTAGAATACTATAAGACCTTACTTAGACTATGCAGTTAAAATTATCTGAAAATTTTAGTGATGCTACCTGGGTCATAGGAGATTGAGGAAAGTACAAAGAGCTATATAAGATGGGCCTTTTACATTCCACCAACAGTCAATGTTTTATTGTTCCTTCTCTCAAAATAATATGATGTCAAGATAGAAGGACTGTTCAAATTAATTTAATCATTATAGTGATAAAAATACTAACCAAAGATTAGAAAACCTTATTCTTCAATATTTAAGAAACAATACCAAAAAATTGCATGAAATACCTTAATTTATTCAGTCTTACTCTGCAAAGTGGCATGGTTGAAAATAAAACCTTAATCAACTGAAATACAACTTTCACTATCTTGGTTGTGAAACAGTGTATTTTACATATTGAACTTCGCAATAATTGTTTTGATCAATCACTTAACTCAGCTGTCTCTTTGGCAGAAGAAGTAGATTACTGTAGATTGAAGATTAAATACTTAAAAATGAGCTTTTCAAAAGTAATTATTTATACGCTAACAACATGCAGTTATATACCTGCCACTCCATTCATTAGCACAAGGTCAGAGCACAGTTAACACCAGCAATGTGAACTTCTAAATGCTGAAACTTTCTCTACTTTCATCTATAAGAAAAACTGTGTACTACATAATAGTCAAACAAAGAAAAGCATTTGGATTCCCAACCTACAGATCTAAGAATAAAAAAACACAGCAAAGGAGTACATTAAAATATACTGCTCAAAAGTGGAGTAAGACACTTCTACATTTGCTTTATTCTATGATCTGAAAACAAAATAAGACTTTTCCGTAGCTACAGGCTAATAAAGAGTCAATTCAGATCATTCATAGGGAAATCACATTTTGATGAAACCAGTTAAAAGTCAATTCAGTATTTAGATTTGCCTTTTTTGTTTTAAAGTGTCAGTACCAGTGTATTGCATGAGGGCCACAACATTCAGTTTGAATGGTAACCCTGTTAAAAAACGGGGTACCTGAAGAACCAAGCACAAAATTCATAATTAATAAATAATTATTACATGAAATGGACATAAAGACATGTAAAAATAACTATGCCCTGGTGATAAATTAATACTATATTTATCTCCAACATTTTAAGCAAAATAAGAAAAAAAAAGTCTTCTCTTTCAAAGTCTAATATGCCATTACTCTCCTGGGGGCCAAAAGATGTCCTATGACTGGTGGGAGGGATGAGGCCGAGGCTGCTGGCATTTCCCCAGTCAGTTCTTAGAAGAAAAAGAAGAAAAAGTATCTCCATTTTTTGTTTTCCCCCTGAGGAATGTGAGTTGTTTTGTTTTGTTTTGTTTTTTTCAAATTTTTATTTAAATTCTAGTAGGTGAACATACAGTGCAATATTGGTTTCAGGAGTAGAATTCGGTGGTTCGTCATTTACATACAACACCCAGTGCTCATCATAACAAGTATCCCCACTTTTTAGATGGCTGCCCAAAATAAGGACCACATTTCCCAGCCTCCGTCATAGCGAGGGGCATACATATGACTAAACTTTGGCCTTAGGATGGGAGGTGCAGGAAAAGGAAAAGACAATTTCGGAACTTTGGAGAGCGTATGACTTCCTCCTTTCCCATCCTCTTTACTTTTGGCTGGAAAAAGGTGTGATATTGGAACTGGAGGGACCTTAAGCCATGAGGTGACTGCAGACAGGGAAACTGTAAACCCTACCAATAAGGCAGAAGGAACCAGGTTCTGTGATAGTTGGGAATATCACATTAGCCCTGGACCACCTACCTCTGGGGGAAAAAAAAGTATGATAAAAATCACTTTCTATCTTGTTTCACAACTGCTATTTAGTGTTTTCTATCACTGTAACCAAACCTACTCCTGATATAAAAGTGAATGCTCAATTTGATTGTTCTTAATAAATACTATATTTTCTGGTTTATCATTTTCTTCTTTTGTCTTTTTCTACTTTATATTTTCTTTGACTAAAGAATAACTAGAAGAGTTAAGTAGATCATGCTAGCTTAGAAAATAATTTGATAAATTTGGATAAATTGCTGGCCAGAAAATGAAACAAAGGTGATGAATGACATCACTTCCTTATACTTACACAAGAATTTAATATAAAGTACAAAATTAAATATCACCCCAAATATTTGGAAGTTAAAGGCAGCTGAGGATTTTGACACCAATGTAAGATTGAGTGGATACTATATTGAGTTACAATCTTTCAACCTAGCTTTTCAATAAGGAATTAATTCAGATAAAGTGAATTTTATATATTCCACCATTTCTAAGTTGTATTTAATTGCAAAACACAAGCTTCCTTTACCAACTAGCAATGATAAAAATTTACCCTATATACTACCATAAAATGACTTAACAATAGTTATGTCTGATATGACTGGTTAATACCAGCTCCACATACTTTTAAATTTCTTCCATTTAGTTCAAAGGATCTGCCAATGTCTACTGCCTTCATTTACATTGTGCAGAAACGACAGACAATTATATTACAAATACTTCAGTAATGAACAACGTATCTTCAATTAATTGTACCTTCTTTTGTTAGATCATACAAAGTACTTGGTTATAGCTTTGGAAAAAAAAGTATATTAATTCCTCCAAAACTGAATATGTGTCCCACAAATATCAAATGTATACCTTTTGCTCTTTTTTTAATGTCTTTTCAGAACATAATACTCATAATTTCACTTTAACATCGCATATTAGGGAAATAGTTGAAGACATTTTAAATTGCAAGTAAACGCCACACTTACACTTTTCACAATGCACATAAGTCACGTGAAGTGAGAAAGATATGAATAGCTTGGAAGAGGTCTACACATGCACATACAAGGGCAACTATCTCATTACTACTTCCTGATAGACCACAAGTGTAAGTTTCCATGGATTTTGAGATGTGTCATGATTTCAAAGATGTTAATATGTGGGAAGGGTGAACGATCCCTGGAGTCCCGGGATCGAGTCCTGCATCGGGCTCCCTGCTCGGCGGGGGGTCTGCTTCTCCCTCTGACCTTCCCCCCTCTCATGTGCTCTCTCTCTCTCAAATAAATGAATAAATAAAATCTTTAAAAAAAAAAAAAAGACCATCCAATAGGATCTTTGTGATGATCTTTAGATCTTCTAAACTCCCCATTTAATGAGAAAAATAATTCATCATTCCTCCTTCCTCACCATTTTCCTCTTTTTTCCCTCTCTAGCACACAAGTTCCAAATAAGATCAAAATTGATTTTAAGAATAAAAGACTCTTTGAAGAAGTAAGCCATAAGCCAATAAATGGTAGCCAGTGCAGCCATTCTAGTCAACAGTCATCATATCAGTAGAACCTCTGTGTTTTTCAGTTCTTTAAGCAGTGATGTGTGAAAAGTCAACAATGTTGAGATTTAAGGGAGAAAAACTGTTGATGCTTGCTATCTTTTACAGCATTGTGGATCACTCACAGTTCACAGCATGTGAAACAATGCAATCTGTTTTTCATATATCCAAACTAATTACACGCTGATTTCTTTCCAATATTGTTCCAGTGTGGGTTACAAGGACAAAAAAAATTTTATAAAAATACCAGGCAACGTCAGTGAACTATATGATTTATACATACATACATAGACAGATTCTCATTTCCACTTTAAAGTCAATATATAAAATAATTAAGACACTGATGTTTAATTTCAAAATGAAAATAGACCATTATGTAATTAAAGATGTTAATAGGCTATAGCCCTCAATTCTGTTTGTGAGAAACACTAAAAAATATTTCCAGTTTCCCTTCTACAACTTTTTATGGCAAATTTACATCAAGTCATCAGATCTGTAGGGTCACATAACAATGCTTAAAATTAAAGTTATATGCCCCTGTGGAGTATAATAAAAAACAATAAGCAAATGTGAAACTGTATTAATGATAGCCAAAGCTAAGTGCCTGGAATATGAAACCTCTATTTATACTGCAAATGTAGGATTTTCCTGTCACAGGATCATAACTGGGAAGAAAACAGAAACACAATTTTCTTTAGCAAAAAATAAAAAAATATAACAATCACCAAATTACATTGTTAATACGTGATTTGAAACTGATTTTAAAATACCGACACTCAAATTGCAGTGACCACGTTCTTGGACATTATTTTTTAAGCTTTAATAATTTAAATTCCAGTTAGTTAACATACGGTGTAATATTAGTTTCAGGTGTACAATATAGTGATTCAACACTTCCATACAACACCCGGTGCTCATCACAGCAAGTGCACTCCTTAATCCCCATCACTTATGTTACCCATCCCCTCACCCACCTCCCCTCTGGTAACCATCAATTTGTTCTCTGTAATTTAAGAGTTTTGTTTCTTGGTTTGCCTCCCTCTCTCTTTTTTTTTTTACTCTTTGCTCATTTCTTTGACTTCCTATTACTTCTCCACTTATTACCCAACCCACAGCCTGATATCAGGTCTCCTTACTCCACAGTCACAACCTACTTGTATTTCCAGATATGGAAAAACTAGATTGGGCTGACACCCACAGCAAGACTCTAAGAGCCAGAAGAGAAAGGGACTGATTCTCTGACCTTCATCTACTTAGAGATTGCCTTCAAGATAACACTGGACCAAGCAAATGCTAAAACTGCATGCTCCAGCCTAGTTATATTTCTATTGAACAGGAATTAGAATTTGAATCTTGTTAGTCTTCTAATATTTTTTTTTACCTTCACAATCCTTTGCTACCTTTTTTTTTAAAACAATTTAAGCTTCATCTCATAAGTGATATATAACAGGTGATTTTTATTAAATTAAAAAAGTACTTCCATTCATTTACTTGACTGCTTATCAAAACAATGCAGATACTATCCTATTGAATGTCTAGTATGTGCCAGACATGATGCCAGATGCTGGGGATATAGAGATGAACGAGATTTCTCTACTCTCATGGGCACATGGTTTGGTGAAAAAGACAAAGAGATACACATCTAACTCTAATATAATGTGATGTGATAAATGTTATACTAGAAGTATGATTAAATACAGTGTGAGCACAGATGGCATGATTAATTCTATGAAAGAGGAAGGTCAGGAAATTTTATGATGTGTATGGGAAATGTTATTTTTAAAAGCATCAAATACACATTATTACCAGATGATTATACTAGAGTCTTGGCACAAACCTTTTTCTGAGAAATGTAGCATACTGTAAGAAGAAAACAAAAATAACTTCAACACTTATGAAAGTATCTGAACCAACAGCAACACTGAATAATCAAGAAATACCAGTGTCCTAAAGTTCATTGCACGCAAGTACCCAGTGATACTAATTTTGTATGGAGTGTTAAAGTGCCTCATAATTTGATGCTGCTATTTACATAACTTGCTATCTTTCTACATTTACAATTCTGACCTTATTTAATGGCCACATCTCATGATGAACTAACCTTACCATTTTACTTTGTTCTCACTCTACAAATTGATTTTTTTTTTTTTTCAGTACATGGGAATGACTAATGAGTGAGAGACCAAAGAGGCTGGGTCTCCACAGTCAAGACAACTATCAAAAGAGGGAAAACAAGGCATGTTACATTTTATTTCATAAAACCTCATTTTCATTTTCATCCAGGGGCCATAATACTACAGCTAGTGTTTTAAAGTGACTTATCTTTATTTTGTTGTCAGTGCAAAGAACTTAAAAAAATTTCTTCTGAGTTTGTCTCCTTTTTAGTTGCTTAAAGACCTCAGGACATATCACATTAGCCCTTTCCTGAATATGTTTCTCACCAACTTCAAAGTCCTTAGGGAGTTATGTATTGAATTAAGTGTAAAAATGTGTACATAAATTATAATGTAAGCTTCACACAAGTTTAAAATGAAATGCACATTATATTTACACAAACACTATATTTATGTTCATTATTAAAAAATGATAACTATATGGGAAATATATATAATATATCAAAATATGCTATAAATATACAAATAAACATATATAACAATATATAAGTAAAATATTTCAACAATTAACAAAAAATAACATAAATTGATTTTTTATATCAGCCAGAATTTGAAAAGCCAAGATGAAGAATTTAAAAAGTATATAACTGTATGTATTTCTGAGCAAATGTGTCTATAAATTCGTTAGAAAAAATGTTTAAATGTTATGTTATATAAATAGTACTAGGAGTTATGAAAAATTTGCACTTGTATTCATTTTTCTTAAGTGAATTTCTTTAAGAAATGTTTTATATTAGTTTTAATATAAATCTTCAAGTCATTAGTAAGCAATTAAATATTCATAAAGAAGTCAAGACCTTTTTTTGAATAACTGCAAATGTTAAATTCACCGTTTTTAAACATCTGTGGACATCTTACCTGAGTGCAGTACAGGTATGATTAAAGCCCCAAACATCATCTTTTACATATGATGCTTCATATGACTTTATCCATTTCTTTAAATACCTCCTATACTGTGTGTATGAGGCAGAATGGGAAGATAACATTTAGGACAAAGTAATTTGGGATTGAGCAAGGATACGGTGATGGCTGATTTGGGCATCTGCATTTAAGATAATAGGATACCATTCTCTTGGAATTGAGCATTTGTATCCCAGAAAGATTATGGCTAGAGACCGAGATTTGCCAAAACTTCTATATAAAACTGAACTTTACAGTGGCTAAAATTGCTGAAAGGCCAAAAGAAGGCTAAGGATGGGATCTGAGGATGTATATAGTTTTATAACAGGAAGGGAACAAAATAACCACCACCAAAACCAAAAAACAAACAACAACAAACACTAGAAGACTGGCGTGGGATGAGAGATAGAAGAACCAGAAAAATGAACCTTAAAGACTAACAAAGAACATATGGAGATATATTTTAAAAAGAGAGTTCGTTTTCAACAGTGTAGATGTTACAGGAATATACTAGGGTAGGAGGAATTAGTTATTCCTAGAAGTGTCAAGTCCATGAGGAACTGAAAGCACATATTGTTAGAAGGTGTTTAGGACCAAAAGATGAAGAATCAAAGGCAAAAACAAAACAAAAAGCAAAGGCAATGGATGAAAAATAATATCTGATATAAAGGACTGTAAAAGAATGAAAAAGATGATGTATGTTTGAGAAGAGAGAAAGGCAAAACTAAGCTAAACTAAAGCCAATATATGGACTTCTTAAGCATATTTATATAGTAAAGTAGGTAAGGAAAATGAACGGTTTCAAAAAGCAAGTATTAGATAAGAAAATAATATGGAATAAAGTACACACTTACAGAGTATAATACCAAAAAATAAAAGATAGGGGCCAGGATGGAGATGGAGCAAACAGTAAAAAGACAAGGGGCACTGTATGTGCTCTCACAGAGCTTTGATCTTTTGATTAAAATAAAAATTGAAGTCATTTTTCAGACAGAAGAAATGGAAAAAAGGAAGCTGTTGAATTAAGATTTAGAAGAGTTTTTGTGGATAAAACAATCAGAAATAGTAAACACATTTTCATAAAACCAAATCACTGATAAACTATGCCCATTAAGAACTCATCTCAGGGCACATAGGTGGCTCTGTCGGTTAAGCTTCTGCCTTCTGCTCTGGTCATGATCCCTGGATTGAGCCAGCATAGGGCTCCCCGCTCAGCAGGAAGACTGCTTCTCCCTCTCCCCAATCTCATGCTCTCTCTCTCTTGCTTTCTTTCTCTCAATCAAAAAAAAATATTAAAAAAATAAAGTTAAGCTCCATCTTGACTAGTTTATAAAAGAAAAAAAGAACTCATCTGTATTAAGTTGATATCTTATTTATAGAATTTTTACAAATATTTTATAAGTATTTCATAGATATTACAACACTTGATCTTAGCCAAAAGGCCGAGAAGCAATTACAAATATGTAAAGTCCAAGTCCAACAAAATACTAATGCTTTGTTCAGGAAAGTTGGTCGTTGGGAAAATGTTGAAATATAATGGCTTTGATATGCCATCCTGCTCAGTGTCTGGCCATGGTCATTTCTTGAAAAATATTTATTGAATGACTATCAATTAAAATCCCTTGGATTAAAAAAATCTAATCTATTGGAAAATATAGCTAAGTACTTTTTAACCAAACTTTATATATGCATATATTTTAGATAAAAATATTTATTTTATTGATTTAATGTGCTTAAGAGAGAAAACTGAATGGTCCTCTTTATAAAAATACTTTTCAATAATTTCATTTATTATAGTGTTATATCAAATGTGGAAATCCAATAATAATCAGAAGAAAGAAAACCATAAGTACCTTCAGAGAATTCCATTTGATTATAAGAATGAGTCTGTGTGATCTGGGAAAATGTTGATACCTCTGTTCTTCAACTGTAAAATAGAGATCCTAACTCTCACCTGGGCATATATTCCACATTAAAGAATGTAGTATCTAGCTGTAATAGAGTGGAGTGGATATATATACAAAAAACTTGGCAAACTATGCAACACTGATATAAATTTCAAATATTACTTTATATAATCTTAAGTGTCAAAGTACAGATAAATCAAAGCAAGTATAGCTTTAGTTTTATGTCAACATATTTCTGGTACATTATGATAAGATTTCGTTATTAACTCTCTGAATAGAAATGGGATTTTGTTTTACTTTACATTTATTCATCCAAATGATGAACTAGAATTACATATTTTCAGCTCTCCACGGAAATGTGCAGATATTTTTTCTTCCCATATAATTTTTATGTAGAAGGACTTGAATACCTAGAATAGAATTTCTAATAAAGCTTCTTTGGAAAGATAAGAATTGGTATTTTTAAATGATAGGCATATTTAAAAAGTAGATTATAATTAAATAGCATTGCCTCTGAAACATGGCTTACTTCAGAAATGAGAAAACATGTTTTTCATTACAGTCTATATCAGTCTCTTGAGGCAACCTAATTTCAAACAGAAATGTATCATTATTTTCTTTCGACAATTATGCAATGATTTAAAGGGTTTCTTTAGTTAGAATATTTTAATTGTTTATATATTCTACAAAGTGCTAGCTATTTTATATTCAATGCCATTAGAAAACAATTTGATATGTATGATTACAAGATACAAAATTAAGCAGTTAAATTCTGTCTTACTTTGATAAAGTATGCTGCCAGAATTTTAAAAACAATGGGTGCTTCATCAGTTTAAAATATCCATTAGCAAAACAAAACAAAAAACAGTGTAAGTTTCTTGTTTGTCTCTCCTCCACAACGTAATGAGTTATATACTCATTTCTAAAATTTTTGAAAATTTTACTTTTGCATTTATCTTATGAAGTTATAAAAATCAAATGAAAAATAGATGTCCTTATTTTAGAGTAACTGGGCACTGTTATTTGCAGACAAGTTTGTGGATATATACTTCTTCAATACCAAGAGAGATTTAGAATTATTTTTCTTCTTATTTATCTTTTTCTTTTTTCTACATTTTATTAAGTAAGTATTAAAAGCATGGACTTTGCAGTTAAAGGCAAATTTCTTAATCTCTCTGCCTAAAGTTTTCTTACCCGTTAAGGGATAGATTATTGAAAGGAATCAAGGTACTTCATCTATGTGTCAGACACATATAAGTACTCAGGAAATGGTAGCTATAATTATAATAATGACAATTATTATTTCAGGACATTTCCTTGTACTAATAAAACCAAAGAAATTTAATACTTATTGAGTTGCATTTGATATTTTATGTCTATTATTCACTTTTATGCATTAAAGATTAGGTGATTGAGGAATGCACTAGACTTTGGAAGACATCCCTAAATTTACAGTAACAGGAAAGTTTCCTTTTTTTTCTCTAGTGTAGCAGTTCTCAAACTGTGGTCCACAGACACCTGGAAGTCCCTGAGTCTCATTTATTTCACAAGTAGAAACTATTTTCATAATAATTATGAGAAGTTGTTTGCCTTTTTCCCTATGTTAACATTTGCTATGATGTTGCAAAAGCAATGGTAGGTAAAACACCTAAAACTAACAATAGTCAACTCTGTTACAGAGTGTGTGCCACTAATTTTGAAAAGAATAATAAAACCTTGAGAAGACACATTTTTTCATACTTTAAGTGATGAAGTAGAATGTATGTAGAAAGGGTTTCTGTTACATTTCAAATTATAGCAGTTGTCGTGAAGAAAGCACTTGGGTGATTGAGATGTAAGCTGGATTACATTTTTCATGGAACATAATTTTAATTGAAGGAATAACTAATGGACAAAGTCAAGTTTTTGGCAGACGTGCTTGGAAGTAAAACACTGTTGTGACAGTTTTGGTTGAAAATTTGCAAACCAGCAAAAATTAACATTTCTGACATCTTGATTCCACTACCATGAGCTTGTGAGCTTTCCAGTTCTCATATTATTTTTTGGATGATATCAGTGGTGATATCAACAAATGTGATTCATTTTCTAATATTATTTAGTGTAAGTGTAGGATATGTGCACAACTCAGTAAGCCAATATTTTCTATCTGGCAAAGATATATTCAAAGTGGAGGATATATTGATGGCTTTTAAATTAACAGAGCACACAAAGTTCATTGATAAGGTTTGATATTCTATTTTGCAATCAATCATTTTGAAAACACCACTTGTCAAGTTTTGGTATAGTATAAAAGAAGAATATCACAATTTCCCAAAAAGGCTATTAACATACTCACTCTCTTTCAAATCTATATTGGCAAGGCAAGATTTCTTTCTATATGCAATCAAGTATCATATTGTCACAAATTGAATGCAGAATCAGAATGAGAATCTAGCTGTTTTCTATTAAGGCAGACATTAAAGATACATATAAAGAAGGTAAGACAATGCCTTTCATCTCATTTTAAAATACATTAATTTTATAAGGACATGCTATTTATATTAACATGTAATATGTTTGGTTTTATTTATAAATGAATTAATAAATATTTTTAAACTTCGCAATTTTAATTTATAATATGATAAATATTGATAGATTTAACCCACATAAACAGAATCTTCTTGGTGTTCTAAGTACTTTTTAATGACCATAATTTTATTTTATCTTAGATTTAATAAAATTTAGATTATAATGAAAACTCCAAGCTAATTTCTAGAATGAACAATTTTCTGAAAAAACTGTATAACACAAATACTAACTTTGTTTGACTTTCACAGCATACAGATTTCTATTCTGAAAATATTTTTTAACTTTATTAAATGACCAATTTTTGTTCAAATTAAACTGAAAAAGCTTTATTTGCCTTTCTATTATGTTGTGCTTTGAAATAATTTTTTCTCAGTAATTCTTATATCCAGGGTGGCAGATGGCTCATAGGTTAGGTGCCTGAAATGGACAGGACCAAATTAAAACATTTAGCTGGAAATTATCTCAGGAAGCCAAGCTTGGTGGCGGGCAGCTGGACACCAAATTTATCAAAAACTCAACAATAAAGGAAGCCAAGATTAATTTCTAAAGACACAAATGTTCAATTTTTGAAGAGATTCTTATAATCCAGATCACTACTAATATTCACGCTTAATTATCATTTCTGAGCGTTTAATTGTTATAAACCTTTCTGTCTAGGCAAGTAGAAAAAATATGGAGGTGACAATCAAAATAGTGTCTATATGGAAATTATGTAGAAGTTAATAAATATGGAAGTAGAAAAGATCAGATAAGAATTTTAAAATCCTTCCATCCACACAACAAAACTTCATGAATATAAGATGGAGAACCGGAACTGATTATGAGCTAGATAAAAAATAAAATAAAATACCCCTACTTTCTGAAACTTATATTTTAATGTGAGTAAAATATATAAAGTTGTCATAAAAAGGACAAAAGGAAGCATCTTTAAAAGAGAGACCATGCTATATATCACGTGTATTGTAGGTACTAAGTACTGATATGGAACAACAGAGAAGACTGTGTAAGACAAAACAACTGAGTTAGGCAGTCAGGGAGGCAATGAAGTAATGGGAAGAAGGAAGGGTGGGATGGCATTGGAGGTACAGGGCATGGAAACAAGAATATTTCTGATGGAGAGGAATAAACCTTGCATCTTTATGATCACACTGTTGAAGAAGTCAATGGCATATAAAAATTCTGAAGCTATAAATTTCAGGTAAATGTTTTTATTATATTCTGGTAGTTTAATGGGGGAGCAGAAAACAGAGTGAGCATATTGTGAAAACAAGGTATAATTTACAAGAATGCATGAAGACACATTCAGTATTTATGGAGCCAGATGTATTTCTGTCCTGTTGAGTTTTTTTTAAAACGTTTGCAAAACTGACTCAGTCTTTCCATATGCTTGGATAATTTTGTTATATTTGTTCTTTCCAACAACAACAACAACAAATACACATGAATCCGATATGGTGATAAATTATATAGTTTATAAAAATCCTTAATAAAAAGTTTCATATTAGGTATAATGAAGACTCATGGATGTAATTCACAAAAGAAATACTACTTATAATCACATCTTTAGGTAGTACCAACTATTAAGTCACCTTTCTATAAGAAAGCATCCAGCTATATTTTATTACAAGGAGAAAGGGAATTTTGAAAATGAAATATTCAGACACTGATCAATGTGATCAGTCCAGAAGTTTACAAATTGCTCATATAATGGCATACTTTGTTTAGTGAAAATCTAAAAATATGTTTTCATATTATATCATGAATGTTTATTTTCAAAGAGACAATTATTTCCTAATAAAACATAATTACAAAGTAACGTGGAGCTACTTCCAAGTTACACAAACTTCCACAATCTATCACATAACTGTCCCTCTGTCCCTGTCATCACAGGTAGGGAATCCAATTGTAATGACCACCTAAATTCTCAAATGCACATAAGCCCAAAGTTCAGGATGGGAGATGGCACTCTCTACTCAGTGAAGCCTTGTCTTCTCCACACACGAGATCCTCCTTCCTCCACGTTCACATAGCACCCTGGCTTACCTCTAACACAGCAATCACCATATATGTGAATTGAAGTTACCCAAGTACATGTTTTCTTATACCATGATGCCCCTGAGAGTGACATTCAAATTCTGAAGCAGAATTACAACCTCCTTAAAATATTAGAGATAAACAAACTGAGGTCCAAAAATTGTGTCTTGCACAAAATTCTGTGACTGGGTTGCTGAAAAACTTAAAATGTAATACAGGAAAGAGACTTGAAAATCCTACCAGAAATGGACTTTTCCATAATGAGTTATCAAACTACGAAATTTATAATGAATGACAGGTAGTTCTTTTCTACATGATGCATTCCTGAAACATGCGGTGTAATAAGTGGCCATAAAAATGACTGTAATTCCATTAGCCAAATGAAGGTCCTTCCTACTTTATAATACCATCTCTCCTTAAAAATGCAAAAATTTGAAAACAAAATTACTTGCATACAAATTATAACACTAAGTAGCAAATGGTGCATATATGCTAAACATTGACCTCCCTAAAATAGCATTACAATAATTCTGATTATCTCCTCCCACCCTTCAAATAATGTGATCAGTTTACCACTTAAGCCTTCAATACAGTTTATTAAATGAAATATCTTTTTTCCCCTTTCTGATGTATCCAGTATACAATTTAGAAGTATCAGAGAATAAATTAGCAACATAAATCAGCAACATCCCCATCTCTCTGCAGCTTGACAGCTTTGTTATGGTTTCAATTCCCCAAGGAGAATCTCAGCACCGAGATATTGATTTGCACCACTGCACTTTTCTGACTAATTATTACCATTGCAGACCCTCCAGTTAATCAGTTCATTCTCACAGCAAGAGTGGCCTTCAGTTTAAATTCATTATGCTGATAAATGACAACATTACAGCTGCATAACAATTGGTTTAATTAAAAATATTTTTGACAAAGATTAGAAGACGATCACATGCTTTTAAGTATACCAGATTGACTACCGAAGTTACTGTCCCCCAAGAACTCAGGCTTTCATTGATGTGC
Source organism: Neomonachus schauinslandi (assembly GCF_002201575.2). NCBI lineage: Eukaryota > Metazoa > Chordata > Mammalia > Carnivora > Phocidae > Neomonachus > Neomonachus schauinslandi. The sequence goes on from NC_058406.1 coordinate 58,368,393, forward strand.
GCATTAAACATTTTCTAAGTTTTGAAAAGAGGCTTCTTTTTAATAACATTTATCTTGAGAACTATGTCAATATGAATGATCCTAAGGAAAACTGGTTAGGGAAGCTGTCAAATTCACTGACCTTTTCTTCTAATGTGTGGCCAGGTTATTTGAGATCTACTGACAGGAGGTGGGAAAGTGGAGGATGCTATTTAAGATGGGGTGAGGAAAATTCTCTCTGATGAAATGCCTTGAGTATCTGCAAGAAGAATTCCATGCAGGGGATGCAGAAATGCAAAAACACTGAATTTTGTGCTCTTCACATGTAAAAGTTTATGTAATTCTCACAACTTCCCCATGAGGTAGGTCATAATATTCTTATTCATTGTATGAATAAATACAAGCTTACACAGTTAAGTAATTTGCCCACGGTTACATAGGTAGTGTATTATAATCTGAGTTTAAACATGTATTTTTTTTTTTTACAGAGCTCATGCTATTAACTGCTAAATGATGCTACCTCTGATACTGGAAAGAGAGAGACAGAAAGATACAGAGAGACAAAGACTAAGGAGCACATTTGAAAAATACATGATAATTTATTTTCATCTAGTCTGGTCTAAAGATGGTTTGTTTTCAGGTTTAAGATAATATATCAAAGATTAGCTAAGTAAACAGCATTATGCAAAGACATGAATGGTTTTTGTCATTAATTTAACACCATGATTTGTTATAGACTACGATTTTTCCAGTGGTTTTTAAAACTATACATTCCAATTTCTTTGGGATCTTCCCAATAGTCTTGAATCAGGGAGTCAATGAAGACATCTGAACATCAAAGGAAAACTTGATTACAAAGCTGAATCTTATTGCCCTAGTTTCTCCATTTAGATAGCGGAAATCTAACAGATCTGCACTGAATATGTGAATGCCCCTGCTTTTAAACAAATGTCATTGACATGAGCTGAGACCTTCAGACCAGAATCTGTATTACATAGTCAAGAAAACTACGGCTTATAATTTAAATGATAATGGCACTATTTTTTCTTTTTAAGAATTTTCTTTTCTGGGTTGCCTGGGTGGCTCAGTCCATTAAGCATCTGCCTTCAGCTCAGGTCATGATCCTGGAGTCCTGGGTTCCAGCCCCGAGTGGGGCTCCCTGCTCAGCAGGGAGCCTGCTTCTCCCTCTCCTCCCTGCTCCTGCTCTCTCTCGCTATCTCTGTCTCTCTCTCCAATAAATTCTTAAAAAAAAAAAAAGAATTTTCTATTCTGTTATTGCTTATGAGCAAAAACACAAGAATCAATACTATTCTTGGTAATAATTCTATCAAGAAAATTTTTAAATATTTTAATATATTATGCTTACTAAAAAAACAAATAGGTAATATATTTTAGAAAGTGTTCATATAAATGATGTAAAATGAAAATATCTGGGCTTTTATTAAGATAACCTGAAATTAGCTTGAAAAATTTCAAATGTTAGAATTACTGATTCAGTTTTATGGTAATTGCCAGGTGCCATGTATATACTTCCTCACAAAATTCTCACAACAACCTTGTAGAAGTATCTATTATTATCTATTATTATTTACAGATGAATGATCTGAGAACCAGAAAAGTAACTTACTAAATATCCCCTAAGTAAATGACAGAACTTTATCTGAACCCAGAACTTGATCTGAGTCAACTGACTATAAATTATTACCCATATCACACTGTTCTTCATTTCTCATCAGAGCAGAATTAAATGATATAAATTCAAGGGATATCTTTTTAAATAAAGTTAGTTTATAATTGTTACATCTAAAATGTAAAGCAAACTATTTTATTTAAATGTGATTTTGCAAAAACTGATTTTTAATATATTTAAAATTACCTCTTATGAAATATTCACTTTATTAAGGAAATTTTTCACTAAAATTTTCCTAGTATTCATACCCTGTGCTGTGCAAATTATTTTTTTGAACAGAAATAGTTAACAGAGGGCTAAAACATAAGGAAAATACATAATTAAGAAACTAAGACTACTCCTAGGTGCCTGGGTGGCTCCGTTAGTCAAGCATCTGCCTTCAGCTCAGGTCATGATCCCAGCATCCTGGGATCGAGTCCCGCATCAGGCTCCCTGCTCAGCAGGGAATCTGCTTCTCCCTCTGCCCCTCACCACTGCTTGTGCTCTCTCTCTCTTGCTCTCCAATAAATAAAAATAAATAAAAATTTAAAAAAAACTAAGACTATTCCTAAAATATGAGGAATATATATAATTAAGAATCTAAGACTATTCCTAATATTTGCCATTATAAATTTACATAATACGCATATATTCAATGTCATTAATAGCCATCTAGTTTTTTTTTTTTTTTTTTACTAAAAGGTTACGGCTAAGTTTTAGTAGATAGTCTATCTTGGTTAGTAATTTTTATTTCTTTTTCAGGACTGATTATATCTCAAATAACCTCATGTAGTTAGTTATTGTATGACAGACAAGAAAATATCAAATCTTGGACAGGACAATTACTATTCACAATAACTAATATAAAATTGGATCCAGATTACTCCCAGTTTTTATTAAAAATTATTGATGTTTGATGATTTTGCAAGTAAGTTCTTGAGGATTTATAGTTACATTAAGATGTAAATATATATATTGAGGAAGTGACTTAGCAAGGAAAAGTATATTGTAGAATAAAAGACCAAAGAAGGTAAGGTTGAGGAAAAAAAAAAACTAATTTATGTATTAAATGTATTGTAATCTAAATAGCCATCAATATTGTTTGAGTGAAAAAATAACAAATCTTCAAAGTATCTAGTGGCTCAGTCAGGATTTAAGCTTTTGTGGAAATGGGTATTTATGTTATATATCACTAAAATATAATTACAAACTATGTGAGTTTTTTTATAAGGAACTTTGTTCTTAGAAAGTTGTAGATATATTACAAAATGTTATTTTACTATTATAGATTTTTTAAAAAATAAAAATATCAGGAATAAATGTCTATAAAAATGAAAGATCAATCAGAAACCTAAGCATCAAAAAGTGGTATTTTTCAAATGACACACGTACCCTCCTCTTTGTCTTCAAAGCCAATACTTCATAGTGGGCATTCACCTGCTTCTGAATCATCAGTGTCACAGGGCATAGCCTTTATTGAATATCTAGAGAATAATTATCTTCTCAAATGGCAAATGTTACAACCTTCAGTTCCTAATTATCTTGGGAGATTTTACATTTGACTCCATACATAAATTCATACATTCAGAATTCTTAAGTTGCATTAGGAGATTGACTTGACCTTTAATCATAAAAACCATATCACTTATATTATTAAAAATAAATATTTACCAGTATGTTCACAATATATTCTTCATGTTATTTATTTTTTTGATAAAATGATGGCATTCCCATTCATAATGTCTTTTGAAGTTCAGCAAATAAAATTATTCGGAAACTAAATTATCTTTTTCATGTATATTTACTTTATATTTCTGAGCTCTATAGAAAGAAATCAAATTAAAGCATCCTTTCTGTCATACTCTGTAACTTTAAAAATGGTACTAAGAGCTATGAGGGCTCAATTATTGTTATTTTAAAGGAGGCAAAATGGCCATCCATTCTCATTTTTAAAGAACAGCTAACCAATTGAGCTCTTTCAGAGGAAACTGGAACCTATATGAATGCAAAGCATTTAATCACAAAATACTTAGGTTAAATAATGTATTTAAGAATATTCATGACATAAATGAGAAGACACCACTGGAAAGAGTCTGGCCTTTAGAATCTGAGCTGGGATGTGCACTGCTGCACTTAACGGTTTTGAAACCTTGGGCAAGGGAATTAATTCTCTTGGACCTTAGTTACTTCATCTCTAGAATGAGAATGATAATACCTACCTCATGAGAAGCCATGTTATAAAACACAGTGCCTCATAATGAGTACCTAATAAGTGGTAGTGAAAGTTGTTTAAAATTCTATCATCCTGACTGCTATTCCCAGAGTCCTTAGCAAAGGGTGTGAAGTGCTGCCCTGGGATAATCTCCTAAAGTTAGATGAGTTGAGGTAAAAGGTGCAATCTCAAAGTAAGGCCATGAAGGAAAAGTTTGGAAGACAGTGCTTCGCATGAGACAAGAATCATTTTGTTCCCAAGAGGTAAGGACTGAGAACACCAGGATGATATTACAAAATTGGAGGGGAAATCTATAGAGGAATCTCTAATCTATAGGGGAATCTGTAGGGCAATTTGTAGGGGAATCTGTATAGAGGAATCTCTATAGTGCAACAGGAGCTGAGCATTGTGCTGGAATGAGGCGCTAAAAAAAGTTCTGAGAATGTGAATGCTTATGTTACATTCAAAGTGTTTGGCTTTGCTGAGCTAAATTTAGACCCTTCTTTACCATAACAAATGCTTTGTTATAAGTAGGGATTTTTCCCTTTGGAAATCAAGTAAGAAACACTGGTTGATGTGGTAGGGATAAGAAAATGCGTATCTGTAAATAAGTAGAAGTGAGCATTAAAAAAAGAAGAAGAAAGAAAGGGAAAAAGGAGCATTACTGTGAATTCACAAAGTACTGGAAAAACATTTTGAATTTCATAGGATGTGGACCTATAATTTTAGCCAGTGTTACCAGAGCACAAGTGAAAAAATTCTAGACAATGGAGCCAAACTGCCTGAGTTAGAAGAATATTGGCTTCTCACTATGTTCTTGGGCAAGTTATTTAACCTCTCTGTCTCACTTTTCTCATTGTAACAGCCCCAATTACAGCAGTACCTGATTTGATAAGGTTGTAGGCATTGAATGTAATACTCTTAGAAGGATGCCTGGCACATACAAAGAGCTTTAAACAAAAGTTACTATTATTATTAGTAAAGTCCCAGCTGACCTTCCATCAGTAGCTACTATTATGATGTAAAATAAACTAAGTGGCCTACAGATGCCTTACGCATCAGAAAGGAAGTCTTGAGATACCTACAGACCAAGGAATGATCAGAGATTTTTGAAGGGTTAAGCTTTCACGTCTTCATTCAGCTACATTTCTTTGAGAAAAATGAAACACAGTCTAATCCTGTGGCATTTTAATAAAGTTTTGTTCCTTACAATTTAGCTTCTTAAGGTAGAGGTCATAAATAGGGTGACGGAAAACAGAGTAAAGCAATTATCACAAAAATTCACTTTGCTTAGTATACTGCTGTCACCCTATTGTTAATATGTCTCCAGTATCAGAATTTAAAAAAGAAAAAAAATATATCTAAAGAAGGGTCTGTGTAATGTTCAGCTTTAATCTAACCTCCCCTACATCTCTTCTTTTTCTCAAGTATAATGCAGGTGTTCAATAAAATTTAATCCCTAATTTAATAAACAAATTTTGGGCTTATATTTCCATATGTGTAGGTCATTAAATAATTTTTATTTTTGAAAACCACTACAAACATTGAAAACCATCACATTCCAAAAATTATCTTCCCAACTCCACATGTAGAAAATTCTATAGAGTATTGACATAAGTACTATCATCCCATGTTACTGTAATGGTCAAGCAAGTTGATATTGGAATCTATAGTATTATCTATAGTATTAGCTCTTTTTGATATTTTTAGCTTCCAGTAAGATATTTATACACACACACAGATATGCCTATATATAAAACAATATTTTAATTATAAATGATATTTTTGTTATCAAGAGTCAACTCTATCATTTAATTTTTAAAATAGGCCAGAATTATGTAATACATTTCATATTTTTTCAACACAAATGACCTATATTTTGACAAAGATAACATTTGCCAATTGAGAGCTTCTAATCTTTATTGCAAAAGCACTGTTCAAGTCTGGGAAAAGGAATTTAGAACCTGGAAGATATACTTAAACTACCTGTTAAATACTTTGGTGTTATATTTATGTTAATCAATATATCTTTCAATTGTTTTTTAAGTTCATTTTTCAAGAGCTAATGATCACAGTTTCTAATGTATTCTAAAATGCCTGTAAATTAAAACTTGTTTAGAGAATTAGATTCACCCTCTGATTTCAAAGATGTTTTCCCAAATAAGAAAATCTGTTCCAACATGTAATAAAAATTACATTTCTAAATTCCACATTCTTTTAAGACATTCTGCTTTTATCAAAAAGCAGATTTTGTACAATGAACAGTACACTGTGTAATTTTTCCACTCAATCCCTTTAAGAAGTTAGTAAAATGAACAATCAATCCACATGATCTTTACACAGTTGCTCAGTACATTAGAATATATCATACAGATAATCACTAGTTCAGTGGGAGTTCTCTGATTGCAGAGGATTTAACTGTTTAAGCAACCGCATTGGGTAGAATACTTAGCAGATTTCTCTGCTGGAAGTATCACATGAATCATTTGCCAAACTAATTCTAACAAAGCAAGCAGCTCAAAGTTCACACCAAAAGTTAAAATGTGCTCTTTAAGAAGGGAGTTACTGGGCGCCTGGGTGGCTCAGATGGTTAAGCGTCTGCCTTCGGCTCAGGTCATGATCCCAGGGTCCTGGGAGCGAGTCCCGCATCGGGCTCCCGGCTCAGCGGGGAGCCTGCTTCTCCTTCTGACCCTCTCCCCTCTCATGCTGTTTCTCTCTCGCTCACTCTCTAAAAAATAAATAAATAAAATCTTTAAAAAAAAAAAAAAGAAGGGAGTTACTTATCTCCCTCACAAAATTCTCTTTGGCGTAATGATAATTGATTTCAAAAATCATTTGCATCAAATACCTAACTTTAAAAAATGTATTGCTGATCGGTACAAATGGCATCTATGAAGTTATTTTTATAGCTTTACTGTTAGAAACTGGTTTGCTGATATCAGATAATCCCAAATAGGTTTCTGAACATAGATGGTCCTTTTAATTAGTTTTATCTCTAGGAAGAATGGCAAATAGAAGGAATGAAGGAATAAATACGGTAGAGTTTTGTAAACAAAGTAAGATTTTGGTCTTGCCTTATAAATTTGGAAAGATTCTCTGATAATTCACCAATACACAGCCTCATTCATACAGATGCAGAAGGATTCTACTAAATACTGGTCCATGAGTTGCCTGAATCTGGATCACATAAAGGTTGGGCACTTTTAAAACTACAAACAAGACACACTCACATCTACTGAATTAGGATCTCTTAGAGTGGCCTGAGAGTCTATATTTTAACAAGCTTTCAAGGTAATTCTAACGCAGTGCCAAACACATAAACCATGTTTGGACTGCATTTTAATCCATTCTGGTAAGGATATTCGGCTTCTTCCAGAGAGAAAGTAAGACAAAAAAATCTCCTTTAGGTAGCTGAATGAGTTATGTTACCAACCATTACCATGGCTCTAACTGCATTACAGCCTAGCTGTGAAAAACAATGTCTATAAAACCGTGTGCTGTGATAGATTTTTAAGTAATACTTTTTTCCCTTAAAATAATAGAAAATATTCATGTAAAGAGCACTGGGTATTATATGCAACTGATGAATCACTAAATTCTACCCCTCAAACTAAAAGAAAAATAAATAAATAATAATAATAATAATAATAATAGAAGATAGTTTCAATTGCATCATAGGTCCTTTTTTTTTTCTTTTATCAAGGGTTTTTTGTATATCTGGAAGGATAAAGAAAATACACTCCATTCTCTAGAGGTGGGTAGGGAAGAAGCAAGGAGAAAAGAGATGACTAAAACAATATAGGTCATTACCTATCTTTATATTCCCATGAATTTCATCCTGTTACCACACTAGTATGAAGATATCTACCCTCCTCAGAGCCTCTTTTTCACCCTTCTAAAGAAAATAGCAAAAGGACATCAGAGGCAGGAAGATGAAAGTGAATTAAAAGGTGTACAGAGTAGTCTTGAAAAATAGCCAGTTGGCTCTGCAGCTAGGTTTTCACTTCTCAATCCAGATAGCTACAAGTAAAGATATCTTATCATACATTTGTTTTCACCAAATTTTATTTTATTTTTTTAAGATTTTATTAATTTATTTGACAGAAAGAACACAAGCAGGGGGAGCCACAGAGGGAGAGGGAGAAGCAGGCTTCCCGCGGAGCAGGGAGCCCGATGTGGGGCTCGACCGTGGGATCATGACCTGAGCCGAAGGCAGATGCTTAACCAACTGAGCCACCCAGGTGCCCCTTCACCAAATTTTAACAGGCATTTATAATATGACTATATACAGAAGAATGCAGATATACTGAAATATAAAGAAATGTAACATAGCTCTATCATCAAGGAATTGAAAAGATATGTTGACACATATATACATAGGCATCAAGGTACAGTTCCTGTTAAAAGCAAAGTGTAAAAGCTGAGGTAGTCTTGAGGAGGGAGGAGCAATTTATAACAGCTGCCCTTATCAGGAAAACTTTTACACAGGAGGTCATGTTAACTTCTGGCCTAGAAGAATGTATTGAATATGAAGGGCATGGGGAGAGGATGGAAGGAAAAAGGTATCACTGTATGTTCCAGTAGATCATAAGCTAAGGTGCAGAAATGGAAAAGCATAAGATGTACTAGAAGTATATCAACATAAACTGTGGCTGGAATATTGACTGCAAAAGTTGGTGTGTGAAGGATGAATTGGAAGGTAGCAAGGAGATATGAAATAAAATCATGTTTGTAAAAGCATTTTGTGAAATGTGAAATGCAAAGCATATGTAAAATAGCATATTATTTTCAGGAAGGAGCAAAAAGTAAGTGAGACCCTGAGGCAGGAAATATATAGTACAGTGTTTTGAACAGTAAAGAGAATTACTTATTGAGACTAGAACAGACTTAACAAAGAATAATGGAGGAGGTGATTAAAGTGAGTTCTGAGGAGTCCATTAACTAATTTCATTGATAATAGGAAGCCACATTAGGTTCTGCACATGAAGTAACATAATTAAGATTATGTGTTGAGACACATTTGAAACAGTTAAGAACTGAGAATAATCTAAGCAAAACATATTTATGAAGGCCAATCTCTAATTTATTTATTTTTAGATTTATTTATTTTAGAATGAGAGAGAGAAGGAGAGAGAGCATGAGTGGGGGGAGGGGCAGAGGGAGAGAATCTTCCAGCAGACTCCCCACTGAGTGTGGAGCCTGGTAAGAGACTGGATCTCAAGACCCATGAGATTATGACCTGAGCCGAAACCAAGAATCCTACCCTAGATCAACTGAGCCACTCCAGCGCCCCAAGGCCAATCTTTTAGAGTGAGGTTATGGAGATTAAAAACCCAAAAGTGAACACTTCAGATAAAATACAATTTTGAAATACCTATACTGATATCCAGTCTGTCATTGGAAATAATCAATAATTGGTTCTCCTTTGTATGTTATATTGTATACGTAAACTATGATTTTATCATTTCAATATTAATTATTGGTTATGGGCTATTTATCTCTGAAAAAGTGCTTTTTATGCTATAAAAGACAAAGGAAACGAATGTAGGGTATTAACAAATTTATCTTTTGGTTCTCTCCCACGGAGATCCTTGACTGTCTGAACAAGTCACTTTCAGTTTGCCTAGACCTCTTCTGATATGGTAAGATTTCATTTCTCTAATATTTCAGAGTATAATTTTAGGTTAGATATACAAAATAATCTACAGAGATTTCTGTTACAAAGAAAGAGCTATTAAGATTCAAGTGACACTGTGTACTATGCAGCTGAGAATTCTAACCCTGGGTTAAAATATTTTGTTATAATTCTAGTTTCTGTTTGCTCAGGATAGTTAAAAAATATTTTCTATACTAATTTTTCTATACTATTCTTCTAATAAAACATACATTCCTGATATTAATCAGAATATCCAAAGTTTTTTAGGAAACAATACAGATGAACATAGGGGAAGGGAAAAAAAAAGAGGGAGGCAAACTATAAAATATTCTTAACTATAGAGAACAAACTGAGGGTTGCTGGAGGGGATGGGTTAAATGGGTGATGGGTATTAAGGAGTGCACTGGTTGTAATGAGCACTGGGTATTATATGTAAGTGATGAATCACTAAATTCTACTCCTGAAACTAATATTACACTACATATTAACTAACTAGAATTTAAGGAAAAACTTGAAACAGAAAAAAAAAAAAAAGAAAATTCAAAATTCTAACCTTTATTATTCATATTTTATTTCTTATTTAATACATCATCTTTCTTGAAATTAAGTGTTTTCACAAATTATAAAGGTTAAAATTGGGAATACTCATGTAGCATATAGATTCATGAGAGTCCTATGTCACACCATTACCAAAAGTATGTTAGAATATAAGAGACATACATGAATGTTTAAAGAAAGTTATAACATATATCTTTATTTTTCACAAATGAGACCTACATATGAAAAACCATGGTAAAATCCTGAATTACAAATCATTTAATGCAAGTGTGACTTTATAGTTTACTGTGGGATTCACACTTTCTCTAGTGAACTTTCTATTGCATGGAAAGGTTTTATAGATTAGCCATGACCTAATGGGGATTCTAAAGCCACAGTCTCCTGGGTGGGATGTGTGACATTCTTCCAGGAATCTCCCAACTATCTTAATGTTAATACCTTGCTAGAGGGGAAAACAACCTTAACTTGACAATGGCAAGGCCTCAGGTATCTTGTAGGCTGCTCCTTTTAGCATATGGAAGTTCTTTTGAAACCTCCCTTTTCCTTACTTCCCCCAACTCCTGAGTATATAATCACCACTCCTCAAGACCCTGCAGCAGCAGCTCTTTCTGCCCACAGGCCCTGTCCCTATGCTTTAATAAACCACCATTCCGCACCAAAATAAATCAACAAATAAATAACCACAGAATCTAATATTTAATATCAATCAGACTAAATTAATGTGATTTGTATATGTTCCAGGATATTAATTACAAAATGAGAGGCATTATTTTTCAGTTTCAAATATTAAAAGTGTGAAAGTGAAATGTCTGTAATTTTATGTTAGACCCTTTCTTTCCAGAGTATTTTATTAGGAAGGCTGGGTGGTATAGATAAATTTGGAAGGCTTAAAATCCTGTGTTCTCATTTTGGTTTTTTTTTTTTTTTTAATTTTTTTTATTGTAATGTTAATCCCCATACATTACATCATTAGTTTTAGATGTAGTGTTCCATGATTCATTGTTTGTGCATAACACCCAGTGCTCGATGCAGAACGTGCCCTCCTCAATACCCATCACCAGGCTAACCCATCCTCCCACCCCCCTCCCCTCTAGAACCCTCAGTTTGTTTTTCAGAGTCCATCCTCTCTCATGGTTCCTCTACCCCTCCGATTTCCCCCCCTTAATTCTTCCCCTCCTGCTATCTTCTTTTTTTTTTTCCTTAACATATATTGCATTATTTGTTTCAGAGGTATAGATCTGAGATTCAACAGTCTTGCACAATTCACAGCGCTTACCAGAGCACATACACTCCGCAGTGTCTATCACCCAGTCACCCCATCCCTCCCACCCCCCCCCCCACTCCAGCAACCCTCAGTTGGTTTCCTGAGATTAAGAATTCCTCATATCAGTGAGATCATATGATACATGTCTTTCCCTGTTTGACTTATTTCACTCAGCATAATACCCTCCAGTTCCATCCACGTCGTTGCAAATGGCAAGATCTCATTCCTTTTGGTGGCTGCATAATATTCCATTGTATATATATACTACTCTTCTTTATCCATTCATCTGTCAATGGACATCTTGGCTCTTTCCACAGTTTGGCTATTGTGGACATTGCTGCTATAAACATCAGGGTGCACGTAACCCTTCGGATCCCTACATTTGTATCTTTGGCGTAAATACCCAGTACTGCAATTGCGGGGTCGTATGGTAACTCTATTTTCAACTTTTTGAGGAACCTCCATACTGTTTTCCAGAGTCGCTGCACCAGCTTGCATTCCAACCCACAGTGTAGGAGGGTTCCCCTTTCTCCGCATCCCTGCCAACATATGTCATTTCCTGACTTGTTAATATTAGCCATTCTGACTGGTGTGAGGTGGTATCTCACTGAGGTTTTGATTTGGATTTCCCTGATGCCGAGCGATACTGAGCACTTTTTCATGTGTCTGTTGGCCATTTGGATGTCTTCTTTGGAAAAATGTCTGTTCATGTCTTCTGCCCATTTCTTGATTGGATTCTTTGTTCTTTGGGTATTGAGTTTCATAAGTTCTTTATAGATTTTGGATACTAGCCCTTTATCTTTTTTTTTTTTTTTGACAGAGAGAGAGAGACAGCTAGAGAGGGAACACAAGCAGGGGGAGTGGGAGAGGGAGAAGCAGGCTCCTGGCCGAGCAGGGAGCCCGATGCGGGGCTCGATCCCAGGACCCTGGGATCATGACCTGAGCTGAAGGCAGACGCTTAACGACTGAGCCACCCAGGCGCCCCTAGCCCTTTATCTGATATGTCATTTGCAAATATCTTCTCCCATTCTGTCGGTTGTCTTTTGGTTTTGTTGACTGTTTCCTTTGCTTTGCAAAAGCTTTTTATCTTGATGAAGTCCCAATAGTTCATTTTTGCCCTTGCTTCCCTTCCCTTTGGCGATGTTTCTAGGAAGAAGTTGCTTCGGCTGAGGTCAAAGAGGTTGCTGCCTGTGTTCTCCTTTAGGATTTTGATGGACTCCTGTCTCACATTGAGGTCTTTCAACCATTTGGAGTCTATTTTTGTGTGTGGTGTAAGGAAATGGTCCAGTTTCATTCTTCTGCATGTGGATATCCAATTTTCCCAACACCATTTGTTGAAGAGACTGTCTTTTTGCCACTGGACATTCTTTCCTCCTTTGTCAAAGATTAGTTGACCATAGATTTGAGGGTCCATTTCTGGGCTCTCTATTCTGTTCCATTGATATATGTATCTGTTTTTGTGCCAGTACCATACTGTCTTGATGATGACAACTTTGTAGCAGAGCTTGAAGTCCGGAATTGTGATGCCGCCAGCTTTGCTTTTCTTTTTCAACATTCCTCTGGCTATGCGGGGTCTTTTCTGGTTCCATACAAATTTTAGGATTATTTGTTCCATTTCTTTGAAAAAAAGTGGATGGTATTTTGATGGGGATTGCATTGAATGTGTAGATTGCTCTAGGTAGTATTGACATCTTCACAATATTTATTCTTCCAATCCATGAGCATGGAATGTTTTTCCATTTCTTTGGGTTTTCCTCAATTTCTTTCATGAGTATTTTATAGTTTTCTGAGTACAGATCCTTTGCCTCTTTGGTTAAATTTATGCCTAGGTATCCTATGGTTTGGGTGCAATTGTAAATGGGATCGACTCCTTAATTTCTCTTTCTTCTGTCTTGTTGTTGGTGTATAGGAATGCCACTGATTTCTGTGCATTGATTTTATATCCTGCCACTTTACCAAACTCCTGTATGAGTTCTAGCAGTTTTGGGGTGGAGTCTTTGGGGTTTTCCACATAAAGTATCATATCATCTGCAAAGAGTGAGAGTTTGACTTCTTCTTTGCTAATTTGGATGCCTTTTATTTCTTTTTGTTGTCTGATTGCTGTGGCTAGGACTTCTAATACTATGTTGAATAGCAGTGGTGATGGTGGACATCCCTGCCACGTTCCTGACCTTAGGGGGAAAGCTCTCAGTTTCTCCCCATTTAGAATGATATTCGCTGTAGGTTTTTCATAGATGGCTTTTATGATATTGAGGTATGTACCCTCTATGCCTATACTCTGAAGAGTTTTGATCAAGAAATGATGCTGTACTTCGTCAAATGCTTTTTCTGCACCTATTGAGAGGATCATATGATTCTTGTTCTTTCTTTTGTTAATGTATTGTATCACGTTGATTGATTTGCAGATGTTGAACGAACCTTGCAGCCCAGGGATAAATCCCACTTGGTCGTGGTGAATAATCCTTTTAATGTACTGTTGGATCCTATTGGCTAGTATTTTGGTGAGAATTTTTGCATCCATGTTCATCAGGGATATTGGTCTGTAATTCTCCTTTTTGATGGGGTCTTTGTCTGGTTT
>NC_058406.1:58382708-58400996 GCF_002201575.2 Neomonachus schauinslandi
TTATCTTGATGAAGTCCCAATAGTTCATTTTTGCCCTTGCTTCCCTTCCCTTTGGCGATGTTTCTAGGAAGAAGTTGCTTCGGCTGAGGTCGAAGAGGTTGCTGCCTGTGTTCTCCTTTAGGATTTTGATGGACTCCTGTCTCACATTGAGGTCTTTCAACCATTTGGAGTCTATTTTTGTGTGTGGTGTAAGGAAATGGTCCAGTTTCATTCTTCTGCATGTGGATATCCAATTTTCCCAACACCATTTGTTGAAGAGACTGTCTTTTTGCCACTGGACATTCTTTCCTCCTTTGTCAAAGATTAGTTGACCATAGATTTGAGGGTCCATTTCTGGGCTCTCTATTCTGTTCCATTGATATATGTATCTGTTTTTGTGCCAGTACCATACTGTCTTGATGATGACAACTTTGTAGCAGAGCTTGAAGTCCGGAATTGTGATGCCGCCAGCTTTGCTTTTCTTTTTCAACATTCCTCTGGCTATGCGGGGTCTTTTCTGGTTCCATACAAATTTTAGGATTATTTGTTCCATTTCTTTGAAAAAAAGTGGATGGTATTTTGATGGGGATTGCATTGAATGTGTAGATTGCTCTAGGTAGTATTGACATCTTCACAATATTTATTCTTCCAATCCATGAGCATGGAATGTTTTTCCATTTCTTTGGGTTTTCCTCAATTTCTTTCATGAGTATTTTATAGTTTTCTGAGTACAGATCCTTTGCCTCTTTGGTTAAATTTATGCCTAGGTATCCTATGGTTTGGGTGCAATTGTAAATGGGATCGACTCCTTAATTTCTCTTTCTTCTGTCTTGTTGTTGGTGTATAGGAATGCCACTGATTTCTGTGCATTGATTTTATATCCTGCCACTTTACCAAACTCCTGTATGAGTTCTAGCAGTTTTGGGGTGGAGTCTTTGGGGTTTTCCACATAAAGTATCATATCATCTGCAAAGAGTGAGAGTTTGACTTCTTCTTTGCTAATTTGGATGCCTTTTATTTCTTTTTGTTGTCTGATTGCTGTGGCTAGGACTTCTAATACTATGTTGAATAGCAGTGGTGATGGTGGACATCCCTGCCACGTTCCTGACCTTAGGGGGAAAGCTCTCAGTTTCTCCCCATTTAGAATGATATTCGCTGTAGGTTTTTCATAGATGGCTTTTATGATATTGAGGTATGTACCCTCTATGCCTATACTCTGAAGAGTTTTGATCAAGAAATGATGCTGTACTTCGTCAAATGCTTTTTCTGCACCTATTGAGAGGATCATATGATTCTTGTTCTTTCTTTTGTTAATGTATTGTATCACGTTGATTGATTTGCAGATGTTGAACGAACCTTGCAGCCCAGGGATAAATCCCACTTGGTCGTGGTGAATAATCCTTTTAATGTACTGTTGGATCCTATTGGCTAGTATTTTGGTGAGAATTTTTGCATCCATGTTCATCAGGGATATTGGTCTGTAATTCTCCTTTTTGATGGGGTCTTTGTCTGGTTTTGGGACCAAGGTAATGGTGGCCTCATAAAATGAGTTTGGAAGTTTTCCTTCCATTTCTATTTTTTGGAACAGTTTCAGAAGAATAGGTATTAATTGTTCTTGAAATGTTTGGTAGAATTCCCCTGGGAAGCCATCTGGCCCTGGGCTTTTGTTTGTTGGGAGATTTTTGATGACTGCTTCAATTTCCTTAATGGTTATAGGTCTGTTCAGGTTTTCTATTTCTTCCTGGTTCAGTTTTGGTAGTTGATACATCTTTAGGAATGCATCCATTTCTTCCAGGTTATCTAATTTGCTGGCATAGAGTTGCTCATAATATGTTCTTATAATTGTTTGTATTTCTTTGGTGTTGGTTGTGATCTCTCCTCTTTCATTCATGATTTTGTTGATTTGGGTCATTTCTCTTCTTTTTGATAAGTCTGGCCAGGGGTTTATCCATCTTGTTAATTCTTTCAAAGAACCAGCTCCTAGTTTCGTTGATCTGTTCTACTGTTCTTTTAGTTTCTATTTCATTGATTTCTGCTCTGATCTTTATTATTTCTCTTCTCCTGCTGGGTTTAGGCTTTACTTGCTGTTCCTTCTCCAGCTCCTTTAGGTGGAGGGTTAGGTTGTGTACTTGAGACCTTTCTTGTTTCTTGAGAAAGGCTTGTATTGCTATATACTTTCCTCTTAGGACTGCCTTTGCTGCTTCCCAAGGATTCTGAATAGTTGTGTGTTCATTTTCATTGGTTTCCATGAATTTTTTAAAATATTCTTTAATTTCCTGGTTGACCCATTCATTCTTTAGTAGGATGCTCTTTAACCTCCATGTATTTGAGTTCTTTCTAACTTTCCTCTTGTGATTGAGTTCTAGTTTCAAAGCATTGTGGTCTGAAAATAGGCAGGGAATGATCCCAATCTTTTGGTACCGGTTGAGACCTGATTTGTGACCCAGGATGTAATTGATTCTGGAGAATGTTCCATGGGGACTAGAGAAGAATGTGTATTCCATTGCTTTGGGATGGAATGTTCTGAATAGGTCTGTGAAGTCCATTTGGTCCAGTGTGTCATTTAAAGTCTTTATTTCCTTGTTGATCTTTTGCTTAGACGATCTGTCCATTTCAGTGAGGGGGGTGTTTAAGTCCCCCATTATTATTGTATTGTCGTCGATGTGTTTCTTTGCTTTTTTTATTAATTTCCTCAAATAATTGGCTGCTCCCATTAGGGGCATAGATATTTACAATTGTTAGATCTTCTTATTGGATAGACCCTTTAAGTAGGATATAGTGTCCTTCCTCATCTCTTATTACAGTCTTTGGCTTAAAATCTAATTTGTCTGATATAAGGATTGCCACCCCAGCTTTCTTTGGGTGTCCATTAGCATGGTAAATGGTTTTCCACCCCCTTACTTTCAATCTGGGGGTGTCTTTGGGTCTAAAATGAGTCTCTTGCAGACAAGCATATCGATGGGTCTTGTTTTTTAATCCAATCTGATAGTCTGTGTCTTTTGATTGGGGCATTTAGCCCATTTACATTCAGGGTAACTACTGAAAGATAGGAATTTAGTGCCATTGTATTGCCTGTAAGGTGACTGTTACTGTATATCGTCTGTGTTCCTTTCTGGTCTATGTTGCTTTTAGGTTCTCTCTTTGCTTAGAGGACCCCTTTCAAGATTTCTTGTAGGGCTGGTTTTGTGTTTGCAAAGTCCTTTAGTTTTTGTTTGTCCTGGAAGCTTTTTCTCTCTCCTTCAATTTTCAATGACAGCCTAGCTGGATAGAGTATTCTTGGCTGCATATTTTTCTCATTTAGTGCTCTGAATATATCCTGCCAGTCCTTTCTGGCCTGCCAGGTCTCGGTGGATAGGTCTGTTGCCAATCTAATGTTTCTACCATTGTAGGTTACATATCTGTTATCCCGAGCTGCTTTCAGGATTTTCTCTTTGTCTCTGAGACTCGTAAGTTTTACTCTTAGATGTTGGGGTGTTGACCTATTTTTATTGATTTTGAGAGGGGTTCTCTGTGCTTCCTGGATTTTGATGCCTGTTTCCTTCCCCAAATTAGGGAAGTTCTCTGCTATAATTTGCTCCATTATACCTTCTGCCCCTCTCTTTGTTTCTTCCTCTTCTGGGATCCCAATTATTCTAATGTTGTTTCGTCTTATGGTATCGCTTATCTCTCGAATTCTGCCCTCGTGATCCAGTAGTTGTTTATCTCTCTTTTTCTCAGCTTCTTTATTTTCCATCATTTGGTCTTCTATATCACTGATTCTCTCTTCTGCCTCATTTGTCCTAGCAGTTAGTGTCCCCATATTTGACTGCACCTCATTAATAGCCTTTTTGATTTCTACTTGGTTAGATTTTAGTTCTTTTACTTCTCCAGAAAGGGTTTCTCTAATAACTTCCATGCTTTTTTCAAGCCCAGCTAGTATCTTTAAAGTGATGATTCTGAACTCTAGATCTGACATCGTACTAATGTCCGTATTGAGTAGGTCCCTGGCCGTCGGTACTACCTCTTGTTCTTTTTGTTGAGGTGATTTTTTCCATCTTGTCATTTTGTCCAGAGGAGAATAGATTAATGAGAGAACAAAATGCTAACAGGGTAACAATGTTCCCAGAAAATATGCTCTAAACAAATCAGAAAAGACCTGAAGCAGTGGGAAAAGAAAGGGAAAGAGAGAAAAAAGAAAAAGAAAAAGATAAAGATAAAAATAAACAAAAACAGAACCAAAAAAAAAAAAAAACCAGAATGTAACCATATGTAAATATGATCAGGCTGGTATATAGATCAGTGCCACACACTAGATTTTGGGTGTATTTTGGTCTGTTAGAAGAAAGTGCCTCCCAAAATTTTAAAGAAAGAAAAACTTATATATATACAAAAATAAGGGTTGATATGATGAAGGGATGGAATATGACTGTAAAGATGGAAATTATAAAAAATTTTTTAAAGGAATTGATAAGAAGTTGTTTGAAAAAAGAAAGAAGAGGATTTAAAAATAAATGGCAGAGAATGTGATCAGGCAGGGGAGTAGAAAAAAACCATACACTAGAGATTTAGGGTATATTTTGATCTGTTAAAAGAAACTATCTCAAAATTTTAAAGAGAGAACAGCTTATATATATATATATATATGCCAAAACTATGGGTAACTACTATGAAGGGAGAGAATATGACTCTAAAAATGAAAAATAAAAATGTTTTTTTCAAAAAGGGATTGATAAGATGTTGGTTGAAAAAGGGAAAAAGAAAAATTCAAAAAAAAAAAAAGACAGTTAAAAAAAATTAACTTTGAAAGACTAAAGAATCATGGTAAAAAAGCCCTGGATTTTATGTGCAGTATTCCCCTAGCACTGGAGTTCTGCCATTCTCATTGATCAGTAAACTTGGTCTTGGCTGGCTGTTCTCTCTGATCTTCTGGGGGAGGGGCCTGTAGCCATGGTTCCCAAATGTCTTTGCCGGAGGCGGAATTGCCCCGCCCTTGCCTGGTCCAGGCTAAGTAATCTGCTCAGGTTTGCTCTCAGGAGCTTTTGTTCCCTGCAAGCTTGCAGTACAGCTTTGGAGGCGGAGAGTGAAAATGGCGGCCTCCCAATCTCCGCCCCGGAGGAGGTGAGAACTCGGGGCCCTGCTCCTCAGTGAGCCCCCAGAGAAAAGCCGTCAGTCACTCCCATCTCCCCGGTCTCCAGCCACACTCCGTGCTCACCTGGCCTGTGACCGAGCGTTTCTATCTGTGGCACCTGACTCGGTGTGGAGTCTCCAAACCCAGCAGATCCCTGTGGTGCACTCCCACGCGGCTCCTCCCGGGGGAGGAAGGTGAGTCTCCCCAGATCTGCTGCTTGTTGGGTCCCTGCTGGAGGAGCAGTGGCCCGACTGTGCCGCGGATCACGGTTTAGGGCAACCCCGAGCTGAGAGCCCGCACCTGGGCTCCGTCTCTGCAGCCGGCTTCCCTGCTCCGATACCTGGGAGCTCTGCCGCACTCAGGCACCCCCGGTCTTTCTGTGACCCCGAGGGTCCTGAGACCACACTGTCCTGGAGGGTTCCACCCCCCGCTTAGCCACCGGAGTGACGTCCCTCAGCGGAGCAGACTTCTAAAAGTTCCGATTTTGTGCTCCGCGGCTCTATCACTTGCCAGAAGCGGCCGACCGAGGCCCCTCCCCCGCCATCTATCCTCCCGAATATCACCTCGGATTCACTTCTCCGCACGTCCTACCTTCCAGAAAATGGTCGCTTTTCTATTCAGAGAGTTGTTGCTATTCTTTTCTTCAATCTCCTGTTGAGTTCGTAGGTGTTCAGAATGGTTTGATCCCTATCCAGCTGAATTCCTGAGAGGCGACAAAATCCAGGTCTCCTACTCCTCCACCATCTTGCTCCGCCCCCCTCCTCATTTTGGTTTTGATAAACAGTAGTCGCATGGCCTCAGGCAAGTTACATACAAATAATACATATATGCAATGATAACTTCCTTATGTAGAGTTGTATGCATTACATGAGATAATTTAGTAAAGTTCCTGTACAGCACCTGTCACGAAATAGGTGCTCAATAATTGTTTATTTCCTTCTCCCTCTCCCACCATATTTCATTTCTTGTCTTACTAACTATAGTATAGTTAGGGTTTTTTAAAGATTTATTGATTTCTGAGTGAGAGAGAGAGAGAGAGAGAGAGTGCGTGCATGAGTTGTGGGGGGACAGAGGGAGAGGCAGAAAATCTCAAGCTGACTCCCACTGAGCCATGAGCCCAAACGCAGAGCAGTATCTCATGACCCATGAGACCTGAGCTAAAACCAAGAGTCAGATGCTCAACCCACTGAGCCACCCAGGCACTCCTGGTTTTTATTTATGATTTAAATGTCTGATAATCTGAGGCACCTGGGTGGCTCAGTCAGTTAAGTGTCTGGCTTTGGCCCGGGTCATAATCCCAGGGTCCCGGAATCTAGCCCTGCATCCAGCTCCCTAATGGGTGGGGAGCCTGCTTCTCTGTCTCCTGCTCTCCCTGCTTGTGCCCCCCACCAAAATAAATAAATAAAATATATTTTTTTAAAAGTGTCTGGTAATATGTACTTGGTTAATTTCCACCAGTTGCTCTGACAAATGGCAAATGTCAAATCCTACCTTTGTCATGCAACCCATTCAGTAAGGATACTATGAGGAATCCCTTACATTTTCCACTTTCCTCCTTCATCAGTCAATAGCTATTTCTTTAGCACTGTGGCAAATATTAACAATGTTAAGATATGGTCCCTGCCCTTAAGAAGCTCAGACTCCAATAGGGGAGACATGAAAACAGTTAAAATATAATTGGATAAATGACCATTTAAGCACATGCCAAATTCTAAAGACCCCTTAATTTTACTTAATTTTACAGATACCATGCTAAGTATCCATACCAAATTGGTTCAGTAAATATTTGCTTATTACCTGCCATGTGTTAGGCTGATAGAATTTAAAAAAAACAGTCTCTACAAGGACATGAAGTTTCAGGGACCATAAAGAAAGTCGAGCAGTACGTGGGAATGTCAGTCCTCCCGAGGCACTGATGTCACCTTCCAGCAACATGACATAGGATACAGACCTTTATATCCTACAGTCCTCATTCCTTCAATGATGCAATCTCATTGCATTTCATCTGGAATAATCATTTATGGCTTTAGTATTCTCTCCTCAGTCTCTTCATAAAGAGCCTCATGCTGGTACAGTCCAGCAAGGTACTTGTCTTCTCAAAATTTAAACAAAACACAGAGTGAATAAGAGAGGGTTTTAAAGTACTGAAAATGGCTGAGATAAACCTGTGGTGCAGAAGAACTATTCAGTGGATCTTAGTGACCAGATTGAGCTTAGACAAAAAAAAAGACACTTTGCAGTAAAATACATTTCCTGACAGGTCTACATTGCATTCTCCCTCCTAACAATGTTATGAGCTTCAGTTCCCACATTACGAAGTCTTCCAAACTGTTGAGAGAAATCTTAATTCACCTGAACTTTTAGGTCTAAGAAATGGCTTTTTCAAGAATAATTAACCTATATCTCAACTAAGAAAAAAGGTAAATAAAAAATTGAAAGATGGCAATGTCAACCAATCACTATTTGGTATGGAAACTTAATTTTGATAATAGAATATATTCCCAAGTCTTTGTTCTTTTTCCATGATAATGATCTTTTATCCCTAAGTATATCAAGCCACAAATGAAGAGTCAACACTCTGCGCTCAGGAAAATAGGTTTAATATTCAATAATTAACCATTAAATAATTTTTCTGTCAAAATTCTTTCCTAAAATCTATCCTGCAAAAAATTAACTGTTGTATTTATTTTGCTTGTACTTTTATTTGCTTTCTTTGAATTTAGAAAAAAACTTTAGAGATACCTTTTAAGTATTTCAACAGTGATTTTTTTATCATTTTCTTTTTATGCTAATTTGTTGTTCACGTAAATTTCTATTGTTTTGAGTAGCTAAGTACTATTCTAAAATTAAAATCTGTAAAGGCAATCTGAATTGAAGCCGTATAACTTTCATTCAATAAAAATTACAAAGTTCCTCAAATACAATAAAAAATATATGAAAGGAGGAAATATTAAAATTAGGAATAGAATTTACCTAAAATTTGCCCCATAGCCTTCCCTTATTTTGTGCTAAAAGGGATACCAAAAAGAGATTTGAATTGACTGTTGTATTCAGTAAAATTTTTATTGTTGTTGTATTCAGTAAAATTAAAAAAAATCTAATGAGAAAAGTCTGACTCCTTCCCTCCATAATCCATATAAATCCTACAACTAAAAATCTGAAATGGAAATTGAACCATTATAATTTTATGAAAGTGTTTGCTTTTTTAATTATAAGAAAATTTCTATAACATGGTATCTTGATTGGAAATTAGATGATATCTGTTGTTATACTTACAAAATTATCATGAATATAACTCGAGAAATGATGACTTCTCTTGCTCGTTTTAATGTTAGGAAAAAACTGAGTCTGAGAGATTATGTGAATTACTTATATTCAAATAACAAATATTCAGATAGGGCCACAACCCAGGTCTCCAGATACCTGATTTTCCCTTTCTACTGAAGTTATAAGTAGGCTAATTCAACATGATTTAATTTTACGTGAGACTACATATATATATATACACACACACACACACATACACACACGTTTATTTATTTGTTTTGAACTCTGAGAATGTGGACCAACTGTTCATGCTCTACAAAATACATGAAAGAGAGACCACAAATACTTTTCTTCTTACACACTAAGTGGCCAAGGGCTAGAGAGTGCCTAGACATGTTAAGTTTGTGAAGCTGTGCCTTGGTTAGAATCAGTAGGCAATATCTGCACAACTACATAAAGTAGAGTGATGGGTATGTTGCAGATACTCTAAACCCTTGAACCATTTTTTTCTTGAGCTTCTATTTTAAATTAAAATAAAAATTGTATTTTTAGAAACCACCTAAATTAAAAATTACTTTTATAATAAATGAAGGAAAACAAAAATGACAGCACAGATCTAATGGGACTTCAGGTTTTATATAAATTAATACTTGTATAGTGCTATTAAATCAACAAATAAGTAATAAGTATGGGTATAAACCCTAAAGCAACAAAATAAATCTATGTAATGCATATTATTAAACACTCTGTGAAATAGGTTTTTAACCACAATTTATAATTAAAAATATGTAATATCATGTTTTACCTTTCCAAATTTTGTAGGCCTTTATATAAGATAAAGAAAAAAGATAACAAGGGGGAGTTAAATACAAATTTAGTGGATCCTCATATTCCTCTATTTCTAGATCATTCAAAATAAAGCAAGTTCAAAATAGAGACTGTAAAGCATAGGGGTGGTAAGAATGGAAATTTTTGAGTTAGATTTGCATTTTAACTCTGTCACTGGACTGTGAATGAGGACACATTACCTTGCCTCATTTTTTCTCAATTTCGCTGTTAATGTGTTTAATAATAATACCTACATGAGAGAGAGAGACATTGTGAGAGTTTAATAAGATGATATGAAATGGAAAATCCTTAGAACAATACTTGGCATATACTAAGCATTTATGTAAAGAACAATATTTTTATCTTTGGTGAACTCTTATAGTTAGGGCTTATTTTTATTTTTAGTATTATTATTTTTATTTCCATCTCCAAATTAAAGGAGAATGGGAGGGGTAATGATCTGGTTTATAATTTAAAACATTAATATCAAGGTGATGACAAATAAAATAATGGTAACTTATGGTGTCATCATCATACAATATAATTGATGCTAAATTATTATTCTTGATAGGCCATGCATTTATTGTTTAAAGTGAATTACAACTTAAATAATTATCCTCTTGACTATTATTCCTTTAAAAACAAGAAGTTTCTACATGTTTCTGGTTGCAGTATAATGAATTGAGGTACTAAAATTTGTTCCATAATGGGAAAAAATTAAAGTACAGAGCATTGATTAACAGTCAAATACCACAAATGTAATAGATTTTAAATATAAATATATGCATATGCATGTATATATTTCACTTTATTTTCACAATTAGATATTAAGTACCATGATGGCAGAGATCAGATCTGTCCAGTTTCTAGCTGTAGGGCTCAAGGACACATAGTTACTTAGTAAATATCTCTTGACTGATTTTAGGTCGGTATGACAAGTAAGAGCTTTCATTCATTAACTCACCAGCTCTTTATTGAACCTTTGTTGGGTTTACTAGTTTCTACTACCATGAGCTAATAATTTGCTCATGATACTGTATATAAAATATAATCATCTTAATAATAATTGCTAACACTTATCAGGTACTTATATGCCAGACTGTCTTAATAGATTATAAACGTATTATTTAATTTAATCCCCACCAAAAAGCTATGAAATACTTTATTTCCATTTGTCCGGTGAAAATAAATCAAAGCACACATAGGCTAATTGTATTGCCCAAGGTTACTAAATTAGTAAATGATAAAGCTGAGATTCAAACTCTTGTCTCATTCTCGCATCTGCCCTACATGACTATAGCATACACAGGAAGGGGGCACTAACTCTGCCTGGAGGCAAATGAAATTTTTATGTAAATATTCCTATAGCATATTGTTATTAATTTTCCAGGGTATGTTATGCTTCTATAAAGTAAGATAATATATTTCTAGAAAGACAAAAGACAGCTTTATATTAATAATGTATTTGAAAACCATTATGTAATATGATTGCCAAAAGTAATGTTAATTAAATCATATTAATCTTGCCATTATAACTGATAAATGTATTAAGATATAAATTAAGGATACATTAAAAATGAATAAGTAAAATTTTCCTTTTTCATTATTTATATATCTTAAAATAATTTTCAATAACATGTTCTATATCTATTTAGGTATGACTGATTATATTTACAATTATATAGAATGCTTTAATTGTATTAACCAAGATAGATCATATAAATCAAATCAAATCATTTGTACACCAAAAAGTTACACTTCTAGCCTCAGTTAAAATCACTGAACCTATCCTTACAAACACTAAACTGAAAAGAGTTACTTTAATTCTTTAGAAGGATAAATCTCTTAGATAAGTGTATGGATAAACTTTAATTTAGTGGGAAAAAATAGTATCTATATCATATGGTGGTTATGAGGATGAAATAATAAATAATCTGGAATTTCAGGAATGGTGTATGTGCCTGTTTTCACCATTGGACTTTGAAGCAGAGTCTTATAGTTACGTTCCCATGTTACTATCCAGGCATTTTTGATACTAGGTACATTTCTTAAGTAAATTTTAAAAAGTTATTTTCCTTATAAGTAATACATAAACAAAAACCACAATTTGACTATAATTAAATGATGTAGAAAAATGAGATCTGTTATAATATGTGTAAATTTACTGAATAACATACACTATAATTATTAGCTCTCATTATCTAATTATATGCATTAAGAATCACAAATATTGCATTACTGATAGTGCTGTTTATGCCAATTCAAATTATTTCTAAAAATAAGTATATTAATTTCTGTATGTTGGAAGTCTGGATAAATACCATTGTGCTATTAGTATATTCTTGATCAAGGTTTTTAATTTAAATTTGAATTGGAAATTAAATTCTCCTTGTTTTAGGTTAATAGGAGATTTATAGAGAAAGCCAGATTTATCCTTTCAGATTTATCTAAGTATAGCATCTTAATCTGATTTTCCAGTACACCATATTTAGTCCTTGATCCCAAGTTAATTCTATGTGTCATTAATAATTTACTTTATTCAACGTTCTTGTTTTGTTTTGTTTTCGTAATATGTGATAGAGAACTTTTCTTTCCATATATATGTGAAATCCTTATTTATTCACATTCAAAGTATATATTCCAGGATGCAAGAGAGGATTACTGCATGTAGGCTGCTACAAATGCCTTAGTTTTATTGGTTATTAATTTTAAGATGTACACCTTTTAGATTGTTCTCTCTCTGACATAACCCATCTTATTTTCACTATCCAAGAGATTGAGAAATTTTAGATCTGTTAGATTTTGTAAACCTGTTCTATTTCACATAGCATGACACATGATTCAGAAGTTTTCTGCCCAAAAATATGGAATCATACACATTTTCAATTTTGCTTAATGCACACACACACACACACATATGCATGAAAGAAAAACACTGTCTATGCATCTTCCATCACAATGCCAGAGTTACCAGCTGGGAATTGTAAATACAGTCAATTCGTATTATTCGCAGTAGTTATATTCTATTAAGTTGCTGCAACCACTGAATCAGCAAATGCTGAACAATTGCTCTCAGGGGAAATACAACATTAGATTCCTGGGAGATGCTAGTCACAATATTTTCATCACCTAATCAATATATAACGTTGTTTTGTATGGGTTTCTGTTTAAAGATCCTTTAACATTTTAAGACGTTGACACTCATGGCCTTAACTAGAGTTAAGGCTTCATTAACTCATTGACCTCACAGCCAACGGCACTATAACTCATGCCTGAATGAAACTTAGCTAACACGTATATTTCTCCGTAAGACACATCATAGCATTTTGTACTCAGGAATAGAAGACAGTACTTTAGCATTATGGTTGGGGGCCATTTTAAACAGTGAAATCATAAACAAAAAGCAAGAAGAAAAAAAAAAAAAGGTGAAAACTGTGGCCCTAAATAGACTGCAAAAAGGATACTTGTTTACATTACAGTATGAGGGCAGAAACAAGAAGAGCATCACCTTGTTTGACCTCACATGGGAATGGTCACATTTCATTTTAAGAAAACTGCTAAGTAAGGGCACCCGGGTGGCTCAGTCAGTTAAACATCCAACTCTTGATTTTGCCTCAGGTCATGATCTCAGTGTTGTGAAATCAAGCCCCACTGTTGGCCCTGTGCTACCTGCTTGGGATTCTCTCTCTCGGCCCCTTCCCCACCCATAAATAAAAATAAATAAATAAATAGATAGATAGATTGCTAAGTAAATATTACATTAATCTAAAAGCAACTCTAAATTCTAGACTTCTAATATATATAACTAAGTTTTGTAACCTAACGCTCTCAACCTAAGTACCAAAAATTATTCACATAAAATTCTATGTTATAAAACATTAAACCCTAAGTGGGGATAAATTAATACATCATACAAATTAAATACAAGTTTTAAAACAAGAAATCAAAATATTATTTACTACCTTACTAATATTCTTACCAGTATGTGTCATAAAGTGCTTGTTCCCTTGAAATATTTAAATTCCATTTTTACAATTTGAATTATAATTATCTTATCATAGAAAGTGCTTTATCCCATTCAGTAAAATCAAATTGATTTTATCTGTCCATTGCCTGTTTGCAATAACCTAAACTAATACCTCTTCCAGTCTTATGCTCTTTCTTTCCATCAGTTGCTTTTCTAAAATATAATCTGATGCTTGAAACAATTCACAACCAACAAAATAAAACTCAAGCTATCACCAGTCTTAAAAATCTCCTTATGATCGTGTCCTTGTCTAGTTCTCAAGCCTCACCTCCTGCCATGCTTCCTCTACACATTATGGCCTAACAAGAACATAGTAACTTTAATTCACCCCAAATCATGCTATTGTTTTATATCTCTATACTTTGCATGCCTATCTTAGAATTCCTTTTCCTTTAGCTTGCCTAAAGAACGCTTACTTAACAATCAGCTCAAGCATTGCCTTCTCTATGAAACTTTGCCTGATTGCCTTGAGAAATACGTGGATCATTTTTCACTTTGGAACTTTTCACATCCATTTGTAGTTGCCTTTATCATATAGGAGTAGGTTTCCAAAAGACTTAGAATGCCATTATTTATTAATATTCTTTATTTTGTATTATTTATTTTATAATCCAAATACTAGCACAGTACTCATCAACAGATGATCAATGAATGTGTGCTGAGTGACAAAATGAAATTAAAAGGACTCTTTCTACATTCACTGCCAGTTGGTTTAATACACAACACAACAGTAGTGTGAGTGCCGACACAATAAAGATACATTAGTAATAACAGAAAATAGGGAAATATTTTCATTATATATATTGGCAAAACTCAGATTAAAAGTATTAAGCATTTGATGAGAATTTCATCAAATATCCCTAAAGTGAACTATCTCAATTTTTATCTTTTGTCTTAGATTTACAAACTATCTACTTTCAAAAGACTTGATACATTGTGTAAGAGCAGAAATGAAATGCAATAAAATATAGGGCAGATAACAGCTAACAAAGAATGCTTTTTTCAGCTGGGCACTCTTCTAAGTACTTTATTTATATTGATTCATTTAATCCTCAGGGCATGAAATGATATAGGTGTTAATTTCTTCATCTCCACTATTAAAAAAAAAAAGATGAAGATACAGAAGTTAAAAAAAATTAACAAAACACTTGCCCCGGATTACTCATTCATTGGGTTCAGGAGCCAGATACAAACTGACTAGTCCCACTTCAGAGCTCTTGATATTAGTCACTACTCCATACCCCCTCTGCCTCCTGTGAGAGAAAGATGCAGCAGATGTCACTAGACCCTTGATATGAAATAACAGCTAGACTTGAACATTACATTATAGTCTACATTGTCTTTGACTCTTTGCAAATACAAATAATTTTTGATTACTGAGATCTTACTCTAGACCAAGTACTTTGCATATTTTTCTATAAGACAGTTCTATGAAGTAGCATTTTAGTGCCTGGCCATGTAGTAGTATTGTAATAAATATTCTTTGTTGACTAACTGGATGAGATAGGGTACTGAGAGTATTTTTAGTATTATTTTATTTTTGAGAAAAGAGAGTTAGCAAGTTTAGGTAACTTGCTCATTGTCAAACAGTAAGAGACTGAGTGGGGATAGAAATTTGGGTGTTTCCAAAACATAACACCTTATTAGGTGTAAAAGTTACACATTAAACTGAGTTTCAGTGAATGTTTATATTTCTGTAGCTAATTAAGCTCAAAAACCCTAAATGCTTTGAATTCCGATGTTCTAATTTACTATGAGGAATACAGTTTGAAGTATCTGAAGGAAGGAAAAGAGAGCACACCTATTAAACCCTCTCTCAAATATCCATTCACTTCTTCAACAGATGTCTACTGCATGTTTTGTATCAGATGCCTAAGTGCCCAAAATACAGCAGCAAAGAAATCAAACACAATTCCTTCCCTCATGAGTTTATATCTTACATCCAACAGTAAACAAATAATTATAAAAATATAGTATACCAAGTGATGATAAGCACTGGTCAGAAAAGCCTAAGATGACCTTTGATTAGAAACCAAAATAAAGTAAGGAAGCAAGCCATGTGTTTGACTAAGGAAACAATGTTTCAAAAATTAAGTAACACGTGCAAAGGTCCTGAGGCAGGGGCATGATTGAGATAGCAAAAATAAGACAAAGAGCAGGAGGAGCTGAAATCAAAGAAACTGTGGGCAGTCAGATTATAAAGGGCCTTGTCAGCAATTTGATGGTCTTTGGATTTTACTTCTGATGACATGGGAAGTAACTAGAAGATTATGAGCAGAAGGCTGGCATTTTCTGACTTAAGCATTTAAGAAGAATTGTTCAACATTTTACTGCTGTGTTGAGAAAAGACTTGTTAGAGGGCCAGAGGAGGGGAGCAGTAGCAAGAAAAACAGTTAGGAAACAGATATTAGAGGTCCTAAGCAAATATAGACACCTGCCGAAAGCATTATCATGTACAGTCTATACAAAATTTGCTTTTCTCTTGCTCTTCTATTTAACAAGTGTAAGTCTTTTACAGGCATATCTTCAAAATCATTTGCCCTATAATGAACTGTAAAATTTTTCATCCCATGTATTCATTGTTAATAAAATCTTTGGCTAAACACTGAAAAAGACAGGCAGCAGGACATGGTGCAAAAATTTATAAACTTTGCAGCCAAACATGTAAGAATGCAATCTCTTCTACTTCCTAATTCTATTTATGTCATTAAATTAATTTACTCCTCTTGTCTTTGCTCTATAAATCTACAAAATATGCATAGCCCATTTATAAATTTAATTGAAATAAGAGTAATTGAAAGTTTACTTAGGGGCTAAGCCCCATGCTAGATGTCTACTGCATGTTTTGTATCAGAGCCTAAGTGCCCGAAATACAGCAGCAAAGAAATCAAACACAATTCCTTCCCTCATAAGTTTATATCCTACAGTTTACTTAGAGGCTAGGCCCTATGCTAGATGTTGAGTGCTAGGTGTTGAGTGTATATTGATAACCAAACACATGGTGCTTGCTCAATAGAAACCTAATGGCTGAGGCTGGCATTAGGTAAATATTCACACAAATAAATTAAACATATGTATAATTTAAAATGTGATAAATAGATGAAAAAATACACAAAATTTCTTGAGAGAAGAAAACTAAGAATTATAATTAATGATAATATTAATAATGCCCATTGAATGTTTTATAGAGTACTGATCTAAAACATTTATGCTTCGTGGATGGAACCAAGTATTTGATATAACAGTCAAAAAGCTTGCTGTTACTAGAAAGCTTATATTGTTCCTGACTTTATACTTAAAAATAAAAAAAAAGGAATAAATAAAAGTTCCTAATAAGTGTCTCAGAAATTTTCATCTTCCCAAGGAAAGCACATGAGAATGTTTATATACCAATAAGAAATTTTAGTGACTTTAAGCAATTTTTTATTTTAAAGTATCCATGTATTATTTGTAAAATATTTAATGGGCTTTCTTAAAAATATTCCTGAGAAATCATTGTTAAAATTTCTTTGGACAAAAAAAAAAAAAATC
Source organism: Neomonachus schauinslandi (assembly GCF_002201575.2). Lineage (NCBI taxonomy): Eukaryota > Metazoa > Chordata > Mammalia > Carnivora > Phocidae > Neomonachus > Neomonachus schauinslandi. The sequence goes on from NC_058406.1 coordinate 58,399,448, forward strand.
TGTTCAATAAATGAATGAGTGACTGGTCTATTATTTAAACTCATCATGGAAGATTCATTGATTAGATAGTGACTCTGTTAATAGAAGAACTAGAATCATATTTCAAACACATATCAAATATATAATATACATTATATGTTGTAGATTATATGTTGCAATACCAAAGAATATTTTATCTTAAATATTGCATATTACATATATATAAAATTCCCTTCCTGTTCTGTGATGTTACTCTTGACTATTTATTCAAGGCATAAATGCATAAACACAGGAAATAAACTCACAGAAAGGAATTTTTATTTTTCTTCCTAAAAGAATTAAGCTATATTTTTGTCTTAAAAGATTAACCTATTAGGGCAAAAAGAGCCAGAAATCTGTTTCTATTTAATATATATTTATTATATATAATTATGTATAGATTATATATGGGTTTTGTGTTAACATATCTTTTATAGATTACTTTTAGACATTTTGAATAATATGCAGAACTATATTAACTGTATGTAACAGATAAGTTATTGTTATTTTAATAAGTCATACTTTTCTATACTAATTAAATAATATTTTTATTGAAACACTAAAAAATCAAAACTTCTGAGCAGAATATTGTTGGTGTTTAGTCATATTCATAAGATTACTATTCAAATGCATTAATTTTTAGAAATATGTAAAATGTAAAGACTTTCTGTAGATGAAATACTAAATATGATGACAAATATAAATAAGAAAAAATTGGTAAGACTCAGTTCATATTCAAATTTCTTCAAGTTCTTTGAAATACATGTATACACACCTGTTTTGTAGGAATCAAGATCCATACAAGCTTATATACTGTATCTGTTGATAATATCCAATAATTTTACTTAAATCTATAAAAATTATCTTCATCTGCCCCTTTTCATTCCATTAGCAACATTATTCTGGCTTTGTCTCCTCAGACAAGGAAACAAAAGCAAATATAAACCATTGGGACTACATCAAACTAAAAAGCTTTTGCATCAATAAAACAAAAAGGCATTCTACTGAACGGGAGAAGATATTTGCAAATGACATATCCAATAAGGGGTTAATATCCAAAATATAAAATGAACTCATAAAACTCAGCAGCAAAACAAACAAACAAAAAACAAAAATAAGCAATATAATTAAAAAATGGGCGGAGGACCTGAATAGACATTTTTCCAAAGAAGAAATACAGATGACCACAAGACACATGAAAAGATGCTCAATATTGCTCATCATCAGGGAATCGTAAATCAAAACCACTGAGCTATCACCTCACACTTGTCAGAATGGCTGGTATCAAAAAGATAAAAATTAATAAGTGTTGGTGAGGATATGGAAAAAAGATATCCCTTGTGCACTGTTGGTAGGAATATAAATTGGTGTAGCCACTATGGAAAACAGTATGGAGGTTCCTCAAAAAATTAAAAATAGACATACCATATAATCCAGTAATTCCATTAGTGGGTTTTTACCCAAAGAAAATGAAAACTTGAAAGAAGAAAGAAAGAAAGAAAGAAAGAAAGAAAGAAAGAAAGAAAGAAAG
>NC_058406.1:58715660-58758124 GCF_002201575.2 Neomonachus schauinslandi
TTCTTCTTCTTCTTCTTCTTCTTCTTCTTCTTCTTCTTCTTCTTCTTTTTTGTTGTTGTATTTGCTGTTTACTAAATAAGTTACTTGGAAAGTCCTTCGAGGTGCCTGCAGCAGTGAAATTATTTGTCTGTGTTCAACAGTAAGGGACTTGAATACAGTTCTGTTTGCTCCATTACAAAATGTTAAAAACGATAAGAATCTTTTTTTTAGACTTTCATTTGAAGACTTTTAATTTTTTTTAATTTTTTAAGTTTTTATTTAAATTCCAGTTAGTCAACATATAGCTTAATATTAGTTTCAGGTATACAATATAGTTATTCAATATATCCATACATCATCCGGTGTGCATCACAACAAGTGCCCTCCTTAAACCTCATCACCTAACCCATCCCCCCTACCCAACTTTCCTCTGGTAACCATCAGTTTGTTCTCTGTAGTTGCGTCTGTTTCTTGATTTGCCCTTCTCTCTCTCTTTTTTCCCCTTTACTGATTTGTTTTGTTTCTTTTTTTTTTTTTTTAATATTTTATTTACGGGGTGCCTGGGTGGCTCAGTTGGTTAAGCAACTGCCTTCGGCTCAGGTCATGATCCTGGAGTCCCGGGATCGAGTCCCACATCGGGCTCCCTGCTCAGCAGGGGGTCTGCTTCTCCCTCTGACCCTCCCCCCTCTCATGTGCTCTGTCTCTCATTCTCTCTCTCGCAAATAAATAAAATCTTAAAAAAAAAATATTTTATTTACTTAAGAGAGAGAGAGCAAGCACGAGAGGGGTGGGTAGGGGCAGAGGGAGAGGGAGAAGCAGAGTCCCTGCTGAGCCGGGAGCCCAGCATGGGGCTCCATCCCAGGACCCGAGATCATGACCTAGGCTGAAGGCAGATGCTTAACAGACTGAGCCACCTAGGTGCCCCTCCTTTGTTTTGTTTCTTAAAGTCCACATATGAGTGAAATCATATGATATTTGTCTTTCTCTGACTGACTTACTTCACTTAGCCTAATATTCTCTAGCTCCATCCATGTCTTTGCAAATAGCAAGATTTTATTCTTGCTTATTGCTGAGAAATATTCCATTGTGTATATATATATATATATATATATATATATATACTTCTTTATCCATTTATCCATTGATTGGTACTTGGGTTGTTTCCATAATTTAGCTATTGTAGATAATGCTGCTATAGATATCAGGGTGCATGTATCCCTTTGAATTAGTATTTTTCTATTCTTTGGGTAAATACCTAGTAGTATGATTGCTGAATCATAGAGTAGTTCTATTTTTCAACTTTCTGAAGAACCTCCATACTGTTTGCCACAGTGGCTGTACCAGTTTGCATTCCCACCAACAGTGCAAAAGGGGTCCCATTTTTCACCAACATGTATTGTGTCTTGTGTTTTTGATTTTAGCCATTCTGACAGGTGTGAGGTGATGGTTCATTGTAGTTTTGATTTGCATTTCCCTGAAGATAAGTGATGTCTGTTGGCCACCTGTATTGTATATCTTTGGAAAAATGTCTATTCATGTCTTTTGCCCATTTTTAATTGGATTATTCATTTTTGGGTGTTGAGTTTTATAAGTTCTTTATATATTTTAGATATTAACTCCTTATTGGAGATGTCATTTGCAGATATCTTCTCCCATTCCCTAGGTTGCCTTTTAGCTTTGTTGATTGTTCGCTGTGCAGAAGCTTTTTATTTTGAGGTAGTCCCTATAGTTTATTTTTGCTTTTGTTTCCCTTGCCTCAGGAGATACATCTAGAGAAAAGTTGCTATAGTCTATGCTCAAGAGGTTACTGCCTGTGCTCTCCTTTAGGATTTTGATGGATTCCTGCCTCACATTTAGGTCTTCCATCTATTTGAATTTATTTTTTTGTGTAGTGTAAGACAGTGGTCCAGTTTCATTTGTTTGCATGTTGCTGTCCAGTTTTCCCAACACCACTTGTTGAAGAGACTGTTTTTTTCCCATTGGATATTCTTTCCTCCTTTGTCAAAGATTAATTGACCATATAATTGTGGATTCCTTTCTGGGATTTCTATTCTATTGATCTAAGTGTCTATTTTTGTGCCAGTACCATACTGTTTAGATTACTATAGCTTTGTAATATAACTTGAAGTCCAGAATTGTGATGCCTCCAGCTTTGCTTTTCTTTTTTCAAGGTTGTTTGGCTTTTCAGGGTCTTTTGTGGTTTCATATGAGTTTTAGGTTTGTTTTTTCTAGCTCTGTGAAAAATGCTGTTGGTATTTTGATAGGGATTGCATTAAATCTGTAGATTGCTTTGGGTAATATAGACATTTTATCAATATTTGTTCTTCCAATCCATGAGCATGGATGCTTTTCCATTTCCTTGTGTCATTTTCAATTCCTTTCATAAGGGTTTTATAGTTTTCAGAATACAGATCTTTTACCTCTTTGATTAGGTTTATTCCTAGGTATCTTATGGTTTTTAGTGCAATTGTAAATGAGATTGAGTCATTAATTTCTCTTTCTGCTGCTTCATTATTGGTATGTAGAAATGAAACTGGTTTCTTTTTTTTTTAAAGATTTTATTTATTTATTTGACAGAGCGCGCGAGAGAGGGAACACAAGCAGGGGGAGTGGGAGAAGGAGAAGCAGGCTTCCTGCGGACCAGGGAGCCCGATGCGGGGCTCAATCCCAGGACCCTGGGATCATGACCTGAGCCGAAGGCAGACGCTTAACGACTGAGCCACCCAGGCGCCTGAAACTGATTTCTGTACATTGATTTTGTATCCTGCAACTTGACTGAATTTGTTTATTAGTTCTAGTAGTTTTTTGGTGGAGTCTTTCAGCTTTTCTATATAGGGTATCATGTCTGCAAATAGTGAAAGTTATACTTCTTCCTTCGGCAAAAGATGATCTCATCGTTATGATGGGAGTGGAAAAAAGAGAAGATAGTGATAGGTGCAATCAAATTGGTGTGCACAGTTTGCCCCCACTTTCTCAAAGTTATGCCACTTCATTTTACAGAAGGCCTACATTAGTATGGTAGTGGTACTTTTCATAAAGGCAAAAAGCCTCTTCTGATTTCTTTCAGTTAGAGAAAATGGGTATTATTTTAAGTCTTTCACGAAAGTTAAGTGGTATAACACAAACTTTCAGAAACCGGGGGATGGGAGAGGGAGACACTCTACCTTATGTCATTTCCAGTTAGGAAAGTTTTCATATGAACAGTCTACTTTCAGATAGTGGGAGAAAACTGTATTTGTTTTTGGCAAGATTTAAAGGTCCTTGTCTTTTGGCTTTTAATTTCTCTAAAGTAAAAGGCAGAGCCAAAAGCTGGCAGCAATTGAGACACTGGAAATTTGAGGGTCTTGGAATGTGAAGTAGTAATTGTGGACACTGGGAAAGCAAAATTATTATAGAAAAGTTTAAATTTTCTATGTGGTTTTTAGAGCATGGTTGAGATTGAGGATGTTGGTAACAATTGGCAACAATTTATGTGTATATATTTTTCTCAGATGCTTGTCTGCAGTTACAATGTAGATTGTTGGCTTGATCTAGATTTGTTATATTTCTGGGAGTTTGACTGAAGAGAAAAGAGGCTAGCTATTACCTGAAGAGAGAAAAGACAGCCCCAACCGATATCTTGGTAACTTTAGGATGCCATTTACAATTAGTTGAGCAATAGCATGAGCCTGATTTTGCAAGGTCTACATGGGCACTAGATGACAGTACATGATTTGTATTACTTCCAGGGGGAATGTTAGACTGTTCTCTGAAAAGCTGGAAATTGAATGTGGGATTTTGAAGCCTTGCTACCTAGTTCTGTTTGGCCAAGACTTTGTATTCTTTCCAAACAAGTGTTCCAACTCCTTGAGTGCGATTGACCTGGTGACAATTCAGGAATTAAATGGGATCAAAGGCTTGCAGTTTTACCTTTTAACATAAACCTTGATTCATTAAAGTTTGTCCTATTCCATGGCAATATATCTATGGAGAGGACTGTTCTAAATGTTGGATCAGTTTGAAGCGGTTTGCTGCTCATTGTTTGTTTTAAATCCAGTAATTAAGTCTACTACTACTTAGGACTGTTTCAGAAACATGGTTTTAATGACTATTGTGTACGTGTTCTTCATTTATTGTCCAACAAGCCATGTTTTGGAGAAAGAGTTTTTAAGGATCATCATTTTTTTTTTTTTTTTTCAGTGAACTATCTCACAAATTACATTATTTTATTTGGAACTACCTCCGCTTAAAAACAAGTAATTTTAATGTCCTCAGCTTCAAACCCATGCAGTGAAGACTATTTGTAGAAATTCATTGACATTAGTTTAGGCAAGAAAGGTATGTATGGGCTCAATAATATAGGGGAATTCAATGCAAGTCATATTTTATGCACGGGTAGAGACAATGGTCAAATGATATTTTTAAGAATCTGCCTCTAGGGGGCGCCTGGGTGGCTCAGTCGTTAAGAGTCTGCCTTCGGCTCAGGTCATGATCCCAGGGTCCTGGGATCGAGCCCCACATCGGGCTCCCTGCTCGGCGGGAAGCCGGCTTCTCCCTCTCCCACTCCCCGTGCTTGTGTTCCCTCTCTCGCTGTGTCTCTCTCTGTCAAATAAATAAATAAAATTAAAAAAAAAAAAAAAGAATCTGCCTCTATACCATTATTTCTTGTATCTTGACTTAGCTTGAGCTGCTGTAAGAAAATACCAAAGACTGCATGACTTAAACAACAGCATTTATTTCTAACAGTTTTGGAGACTAGGGAATCCAATATCAAGGTGGTGCCTGATTTGGTTCCTGGTGAGGGCCCTTTTTCTGGATTGCAGATGGCTCTGTTTTTGCTGTATCCTCACATGGAGGAGACAGAAGCTTTGATGTTCCTTCCTATCTTATAAGGGCACTGATCTCACCAACGGGGCTCTACCCTCATGATTCCCTCAAAATCTAGTTAACTCCCAAAGGCCCTACCTCTTAATACTCTTACATTTGGGATTAGAGCTTCAACATATGAATTTGAGGGGAGCGAAATGAACATTCCGTCCATAACACCTCTCTGTTTTTTGTTTGTTTTTTTGTTTTTCCTCTCAGACTCCTATTGTAGACAAACTTTCTTAATGTGGCAGGGCATGACTTCCAAGGTCCTCGGTGTATATCTTTACAATTTTTAAACTGTCCTATAGAGATGACACTGATGTTTACTTGGCTAATGTCATGTGTTATAAATGTAAAATGGGTTAATTGAAAAAAATATAGAGAGAGTATACCCAATTTCCTGAGCTCTCATTATCCCTACAGAGAAATGCATTTAGGTCAAGCATATTTGAGAATAAGATGGACTCCAGCAGAAGGATTCCAGCCTCCTGAATTACTCTGTATATTTATAAGGAAAGGGAGGCAGGAAACTTCTATTGAGCATTTAACAATGGGAACTTACTGGTCAAGGAGAGCCTCTGGAACTGAGATGAGGAAATGTACATGCTCCTCCCTTGAGATGGCCAGTTGAGACTTTCTGAGAATCTTTTTGATAAACTCTCTAATTCATCTCACCACATAATTTAGAAGAAAGAACTATATTTCTATACCAATTGTTCAGTTCTTGTCTCTCAGCAGTTCCGACCTTACCTTTCTGATTTCTGCTTTGTGATTCTGGGGCTGAGATTGGCAAGCCACATTTTTGCTCTATCAGCTGGCTCTGCCAATCGTGGGCACTAGAGAGATGCAGCAGGGACATAAAAATCAAGAGGGACTTACTCTTTTCTGTTTGTTCTCTATGAGCTTCTGGACGGCTTTCTGTTCCTGTAAGCACCACCCCATCAACACTTTCCAGCAAGAGCAGGGCTTTCCCATTGCAGCCGCTGAATCCAGTGTGCAGTTTTCCCAACACTTGCAAACCCAGTCTCATCACCCACCCCTCAGAGACACCAACACCATCTGCTAGTATGCCATCTGAGAGACCCCATCTCAGACCCAAGGGACACACTTCCAAACTCAGAGACACCAGTGTAGCAATGCCTCCTTTTCAGTAGCCCAAATTTCAACTCTTGGGGCTCTTCCTCTAAGTTTCTGTTTTAATAATTCCAGTCTCCTTTGTTCCATTGGCTCTAAGGGTGTAGCTGCTTTCTCTGTTTTCTCTTACTCTGTGATACCTTAGAGTTATCATTTTCATTTTACCATATATTTTTACTTAGTTAAAACTATTTTTAGATGAAATGCTCCTTTTCAATAACTGGCATGGTAGGACTGGATCCTGCCTGATAAACTTTCCAAAATCAATTCATAAAAATTCAGGATAGGATTCTAATTGCTCAGGTTCAGGTCTGGTGTCTCTTTCTTGGCCATTTGCTACATAGGATACAGTGGGACTATGATTGACCCAATTGGGTCAAATGTCCAGGCTTGTTGCTGAGATGAGGGGGCACCATGATTGATTGTCTCAGCAGGACCATATGGAGTAACAGAGAAATTGTCCAAAGAGACAGATTGCTGCCACCAAAATAATGGGAATGGGAATGCCTCCTGTAGTGGAGTGGGGAGATTTAGCTACCACAGATAGATAACATAGCACTGCCTATTGACTTATAAGTGTAATAGTTTATTAAGTGGTCCAAATTAATGTTATAAACATGATGTTTTATTTATTTATTTATTTACTTATTTATTTATTTATTTATTTATTACCATCATTGTTGCAACCATATTCTGCAAAACATTTGTTAACAAAATATATATATAATATAAAATATATAATATAAAATCCACCCTATATACATATAGGGTGGATTTCAGAACTTCCTGTCACTTTCAATTAGGACAAATCTGTGTGGTTTTAGTCTTCAAGTTCATCTTCATTTCAACATTTTTTCCCTTCTCTACCATCTGAAAATATCATCCCTCTGCCCTCCACATTTAGAGGTAAAAGAGAAAGGCATCCCGTCCTCAACATACCCCCTCACCCTATGTCTTCTGACGTCTGTGTTCTGCAGTGTATTGGGGTGAACTGATGGGAGAGGGAAAGATATATACTTCTTTATTAACAGGTTCAGCTGTAGATTTCTTTCTTGCTTGATTGTGACAGACTTTCTGGACACCACAGGTTTTCTCTCTGTGGTTAGTGTGCAATGATTTGGAGCACATTATCGGTTCTTATGGAGTCCTCCCCACTGCACAGTGCCCGGATTTCGGAGATCTAGCACAGGCATCCTTGGTAACCACTGTGCTCATTGCAGTGGTTTTTTACACAGTGGGACAACTTGTGAAGTTGCCAACAAAGTGGCTCAAATGCAACTACTTCTAATTTCCTTTGACTGGCAGGAAACTCAGATGGTTATATGGAGTGAACACAGTGGATGCCACTGTCTGGTCCTCCTCATATCCCAGTGAGGACATTAGCCATATAATTTATTATCATGGTAAAATATCTGACGGTTAATTTTGTGTGGTCAACTTGGCTGAACCACAGTGCCCAGATATGTGGTCAAACATTATTCTGGATGTTTTTGTCAGGATGTTTTTAGACAGAATTCACATTTAAATTGGTGGGCTTCTAATAAAGCAGATTGCTCTCCATAATGTGAGTAGTAGGCCTCTTCCAATCAGTTAAAGGCCTGAAAAGAGTAAAAGACTTCTTCCCCGTTTTGCATCAATAGCCTTTGGACTTCAACTGCAGCATCAGCTTTTGCCTGGGTCTCCAGCCAGGCTGCCTATCTTGCAGACTTTGGATATGCCAGCATGCAAAATCATGTGAGCCAAACCCTTAAAATCCCTTTCTATAGATGGATAGATGAAAGATAGAGATGCAGATGGAGATAGAGATAGATACACACAATTAATTCTCTTTCTCTGGAGAGCCCTGACTAATACAGAAATATCAGTAAATACAGAATACTCTCCTGCAAGGCTGCAAAAAGGGTTTTGGTTAATAGGAGGTGGGATGGAGTTTTTGTTCTTGTAGTCTACATTAGTAAACATGTCAATTCTCTTGTTTCCTCTAGGCTGGTCTCACAGCCATTTTTTTTTTTTTTTTTTTTTTTTTTTTGTCCCCTGCTCAGGGCAGGTCAGCATATTTGGACATGTTTAATGAAGGAATGAAAAGTCAGCCATTTTGTCTGTTAGGCCCCTTTTATCTCTACAAGTTATCTGACATTTTAGATAACTTCTCACTTGGCTTAGATATAGGTGAGCATGAACATGGCAATCCCAAGGAGTAGCCACCTGGCACACACATTCCTCCTGACAATTCCCAGCGTAAAATGAGGAGCTTCCTGGTAATAACATAGCTGGTTATGCTCCCTTTTAGTAAACCCTAAAGGAATTGTTTGCTCTCAACTGTTTGTGGTTTTTATTAGAAAGTGGAGTAGTTTATATCTCTTTGAGCACGGTTTTGATGATTTAGGCAATGGGAAAAGTTCCATCCCCCCCTCCTATTACCCAAGACTATTTTTGTCTTACAATCTGGTAGAAAGTAGTTTGATTTTACTGGATTTTACTAGAGCATCTTACCATTATGGTGACATTATTATTGCCTGTGCCTCTCTGGACACCGCACCTCTCACAATGGCTACCTGAATTCCTGCCACTGGCAACGTGTGTGCATTTACCTCATTGTGAAAGTAGAGCAGGAAAATGTGGGTGGTCACCTGACTAGAGTGCTGGCTTGGCCTTTGATATAGGAGCAAATGTTGGCAGGATTATTGGCTTGTGTGTGTCTCTGGGGGAAACCCAATCTGTGCAATTGGTTCCTTTGCTATGGGGGCAGCCACTAGGAAACAGAAGGATTAGCACAGTGACGATGTAAGCCACAAGAACAAGTAGAGACTGAGTATAAGCTTTAGAAATACAAGGTCCTCCATAGATTTTATCAGAAGATTTCTGCATCTGGGCAATACACATATATAATCCTTATTTTACAACTACAAGAGAGGATTAGGAATCTATTCAGTGTTGTAGTTTTTAATGTCTTTCACTAAATGTATTATTTTAAGAGAATTATATACTGGAATAGCTCAAGTGAGCTTCTCTGACCCTTTTAAACAAATATACACTAGAAATTGTTGATAAAATTTTGAGAAAATTTTAAAATAGCAAAGTTGATCCTATTCTTTGTTTGGCAAATAGGTTGAGGTGTGCTCTGATGACAACTTCAATATTATATCCTGTAAGAAGTTAGATCAGGGCATGACATTTGTGAACTATGAGAAATCTAGTAAAATAGGTGTAATGGTGGAAGATAAATTAAAATCATTCCTAGCGTTTATATGAAATAGAAATGTAAGTATGTCTTCATTAAAAAGTAGGAGTGCATTTGGAACTATTATCCTTACATGTCAAACGATGGGAAACAAAATACAATAATGGCAAGGATTTTGACAGTAGTTAAAATAGCCTGCAGCCACTATAAGTACCCTTCCTGTTAATGTGAGCGTGGAGAAGTACTGCTCTTGAAACTTGTTTCTTTCAAAATTCACATTTTCTTCTGAAAAAAAAAAAGTGCAAAGAAAAATGTCAATGTAAACATCTGGAATCGTACATTTTGAGAATTGTATTTACTTTAATGTTCCAGTTTTCCCTTATTCTATAGTACGTATTCTATAGCACGTTGAAAAAGACCTGTTAAAATGTTTTCAAACATTTTAATTGTTGGCATCATCAGACCAGGTGTCCTACAGCAAAGTAGGATAGTAAAAATAAATAAATAAATAAATAATAACAATTATCAAGGGGGAAATACCTAGTTAGTAACTCAATTCTTTGAACTTTCAGTGGTACATGAATTTAATGACATTGGATTTGAACAGCAAGCTGAGAATGTGTGTTCAAATGTAAATGCTGATATCATTGTATACTGCATTATTGTTTGAAAAGATAACTTTTTAGTTTAAATTAAATGATTTTTTAGCCTGCCAAAACACGATATAAAATTGAGAATATGAGGGTATAAGAAAATTTGACAAACAAAATTATTTATAAATTATTTTATCTTTTTAGATAAAAAAATCTACAAAAACAATCAATACTTAACATATTAACATTTAACATATTAACAGATAAATTAGTGGCATGACACATCAGTGTGGACAACTATCATTAAAAATTTTGGAAATTCTGCCTTCTCCAAAATTTAACTGAAAAAATATAGAAGAAACCAGAGGTATTTTTTGGTACCTTACTATAACTGATGTTTTGTATAATGTACTGAAAAGGACAGAATTTTTTTTGAAAACATTTAAAAAAACCCCACAAAAGTAGGATGGGAAGTATACAGCTTTAGGAATCAGAATCTTGACAACACTCTGCCTTTTGTCACCTTAAGCAAGTAGCATTTAACCCCTTGTAGACACTCTTTATTGCTCCAGAACAAATGAAATAATATATTTGTATATAAAACTGCTTTGTGCAACAAAAAAAGTGCTTTGGGCATTATAACATGCAATATGGGATTAAGCTAAATAGAATTTTAGGTTCTTTTCTGGAGGCCATGACCAACCAGGGAGATTTGTTAGAATATAGGAGGGGCCAATGAACAAGAAGTATGCAAATATTAGGATATGATTTGTTAGAAAAACAAAAGTCCCACATTTTTATAATAAAAATATTGGAGAGAATGTGAATTTTATGTTTTTATAAAAGACATGAGTTTAAAACTGTAAGCATCATGGATTTGGTATATAATGTTTTATTCTAATTTTTGGAAAAATGTCTACTTTTAGTGTGAAACTCATTCAGATAACATAAGTTAATTGACATATTATATTCTCCACAAATGATAGTTTTCTATAGGTAGACATTTTTTTTTTTTTAAAGATTTTATTTATTTGACAGAGAGAGATACACAGCGAGAAAGAGAACACAAGCAGGGGGAGTGGGAGGGGGAGAAGCAGGCTTCCCGCAGACCAGGGAGCCCGATGCGGGGCTCGATCCCAGGACTCTGGGATCATGACCTGAGCCGAAGGCAGACGCTTAATGACTGAGCCACCCAGGCGCCACCCTATAGGTAGACATTTAACTTCAGAGAGAAGAATGCCAAGTGTTCGTTCATCTGATAATTCAATGAACACATTCGTTCAGTCATCTAATATAATTAATACTTTTTTGAATGTTATAATATTAGAAATCAGACAGTGGTAGCCCTGACAGAAATCAGGGCTATCATAAACTTAACAAGAAGGAAAAATATATTTAGCAGAATTCCAGGCATGGGTATTTCCTTGGGAGAGAAGCTGTGACAAAGAGATAGGGACTGTAATTTCAGAGGGCTGTCTTTGGCAGGGACAGTCATTTTCCAGAACCTGGGTCTTGGCATAAGTGCCAGGAAAGGGGTGCTTGAACAAGCAGGGCTGAGAGGTCAGAGGAATACAGGAGCAGAACATTGTAAGTGAAGGACTGCAAAGGAAAAAAAAAAATGAAGATTTTAGCAGATTCCAAGACAGCCTATTTCACTGAGAGTGATATCTAAAGAGAAATTTTAAGAAGTTTCACTAGGCGGGCGCCTGGGTGGCTCAGTTGGTTAAGCGACTGCCTTCGGCTCAGGTCATGATCCTGGAGTCCCTGGATCGAGTCCCGCATCGGGCTCCCTGCTCCGCGGGGAGCCTGCTTCTCCCTCTGACCCTCCCCCCTCTCATGTGCTCTCTGTCTCTCTCATTCTCTCTGTCTCAAATAAATAAATAAAATCTTTAAAAAAAAAAAAAGTTTCACTAGGCATTTGCAGTGGGAAATACCCATCATATCTACAAGAAACCCATCATGAAATATATACACATACACTTAAAGAATTTTGGGTTTAGATTTAAGGGCATGATTATTTGTTTTAGAAACAGTAGAGATATCAAATTGGTCCCAAAGTGATGCACATTATATTCAAGATCGAAAAAGAAAAATAGATGCATATTTCACAGCATACTACTTCATTGTAGGATAATATAAATCTTTTCGTAGTCAACACTGTTGAAAGGGACACCATTACCTGTATATGTGCTCTCCTGTAAGATAGTAAGTATTGGGCTCAGTATCCAGGTTTATTCATATATATAATTTCCTTTGTTTAGTCATATCTTCCTCAGCATTATAATATCTCACTTTAATATTTGTTTGGTAGAAAATATATTTCATTAAAATTTCTTATTGTTTTTCAGCTTTCAGTTTATCTAGAACTTGTAAAGTTTCAATAACTCAATTTTAACTTTTTGTTTACTTTTATTAACTCAATCTTTAAACTTTTTATAACTTTATTTTCCTATAGGAACAATATTTCATGTATTTACATATATTTTTATAAACTTACTTTGCATCATGATTGAAACTTCAACACAAAATAGTTTTATTTTGTTCATAACATTTTTTGATCAGCTAATTGGTATTTTTTAAAACACCATGTCTATTTTTGATATACTTTGAAATAAATTTCAATAACATTTAAATAATTAATAGTAGATTATGCAAGAAGATTAAGGCAAAAACTTTTATAGTGAACTTTAAAGATTTATGAATTAATTTTTAATCTGCATTAAAATTACAAAATTGGTTAAAACTATAGACTTTATTTATTAGAGCAGTTTTAGAGTCACAGCAAAATTAACCATAAGGTACAGAGATTTCTTTTTTTTTAATGATTTTATTTATTTATTTTAGAGATAGAGAGCATGCATGTGAGTGGAGGAAGGGGAGAGCAGAGTGAGAGGGACAAGCTGACTTACGCTGAGTGCAGAGCCCTATGCATGGCTTGATCCCATGACTCTGAGATGATGACCTGAGCCGAAATCAAGAGTCTGAGGCACCCAGGCACCCCAAGGTCCAGAGATTTCACAAAACCTCTTGTCCTCACACATGCATGACCTTCCCAATTATCATTATCCCCTACCAGGATGGTACATTTGTTACAATGAATAACTTACATTGACATATCATTATCAGTCAATGTTCATAGTTTACATTACAGTTTATTCTTGGTGTTATACATTTTAAGGGTTTGGGCAAATGGATGATGACATGCATTCACCATTATAGTATCACACAGAGTAGTTTCATTGCCCTAAAAATCCTCTATGCTCTGCCTATTCGCCCCTCCCTGTCCCTAACCCCTGATATTTTTACTGTTCCCGTAGTTTGCCTCTTCCAGAATATCATATAGTTGGATTCATAAAGTTTGTAGTCTTACTAGATCAGCTTCCTTCATTTACTAACATGCATATTTTTCCATGTCTTTTTGTGACTTGATAGATTTGGCTTCCTTTTAATGCTAAATAATATTGTGTTGTCTGGATGTACCATAATTAATTTATCCATTGATGTACTGAAAAAATTCTTGGTTGCTTTCAATTTTGGCAAATATGAATACAATTGCTGTAAGAATCATGTTTTTGTGTGAACATAAGTTCTCAACAGCTTTGATTAAATACCAAGGCATATTATTACTGAATTTTATGGTAAGTGTATGTTTAATTTTGTAAGAAATGCCAAACTGTCTTTTCAAGTGGTTATACCACTTTAATTACAAATTCCATTTGTTCATCGAAGTACGTAGATACAACTGCTGTCCCAAATGACTGAGAGGCCCTGTTGCTCTACATCACCAACTGCATTTGGTGTTGTAGTGTTCTGGATTTTGACCATTCTAATAGATATGCAGTGGTATCTCCTTGCTGTTATATTTTGAATTTCCCTGATGACATATGCTATGGTGCATACTTTTGTATGCTTATTTGCATTTGTATATCTTCTTTCGTAAGGTGTCTTTAGATCTTTCACCCATTTTTAAATCAGACTGTGTTTTTTACTTTTGAATTTTAACAGTTCTTTTTATGTTTTGGATGACAGTCATTGTTCAGAGATGTCTTTTGCAATATTATCTCCCAGGCTCGGGCTTGTCGTTTCATTCTCTTGACAATGACTTTCAAAAGGCAGTTATTTTTAATTTTAATAAATTCCAGTTTATCAATTCTTTCTTTCATAAATTGTGCTTTTAATATTGTATCTAAAAGTCACCAGCAAACCCAAATTCATCTAGGTTTTCTCTTATGTTATCATCTGGAAGATTTATAGTTCTGCATTTATATTTAGCCCTGTGATCCATTTTGTGTTAACTCTTAGGAAGGATGTATGATCTGTGACTATATTCATTTTTTTGCATGTGAATGTCGAGTGGCTACAGCACCATTTCGTTGAAGAGACTATCTTTTCTTAGCGTATTGCCTTTACTCTTTTATCAAAGGTCAGTTTACTTTATTTATGTGGGTCCATTTCTGGGCTCTCTATTCTTTTTTTTTTTTTCTGGACATTTATCCTGCTTGATATTCTCTGAGTTTTCTGGGTTTGAAAATTGGTATCTGATGTTAATTAGGGGAAATTTTCAGTTATTATTATTTAAAATATTTCTTCTGTTCCTTTCTTTCTTATCCTTTTGGTATTTCCATTATGCATGTTTTACCTTTTGTAGTTGTTCCACAGTTATTGGATATTCTGCTCTGTTTATGTCAGTCTTTCTTATGTTTGCTTTTCAGATATCGTCAAACCCAGAAATTCTTTCTCAGCTATGACCAGTTATTAATAGACCCAAAAAGGCATTTTTAAAATTTTTGTTATGGTGTTTTGATCTCTAGCATTTCTTTTTGTTTTTTTCTTAGAATTTTCATCTCTCTGCTTACATTGCCCACATATTTTTTATGTTGTCTACTTTATCTATTAGAGCTCTTAGCATATTAATCATAGTTGTTTTAAATTGTTTTTTCGGCAAATTCCAACCTTTGTGCCCTATCTGTGTCTGGTCTGGTGCTTGCTATGTCTCTCCAAACTGTACATTTTTTGCCTATTAATATGCCGAGTGTTATTTTGTTGATGGTAGGCATGGTGTACTGGGTAAAAGGAACTTCTCTAAATGGGTCTTTAGAAAAGTGGTGGTAAGGTGTATGGCCAGTAAAAGTGTTCTATAGTCCTATGATTAAGTCTCAGGCTTTCAGTGGACATGTACTTTTTTTTTTTAGATTTTATTTATTTGAGAGAGAGAGAGACAGAGAGAGAGCACAAGTGGGGAGGAGAGAGAGAAACAGGCTCCCCACAGAGTAGGGAGCCCAAAGCGGGACTCGATCCCAGGACCCTGGGATCATGACCTGAGCTGAAGGCAGACGCTTAACCGACTGAGCCACACAGGCGCCCAGTGGACATATACTTCTTAACTATGAACTTCATTCATGCTTCTTAGTCCCTCACCTCCTTTTTATGTTGGGCAGGATGGCTAGAGTGGGCTGGAGTTGGATATTTCCCTTCTCCCACATGGAAAAAGAGAGTTAGCTAGGGGGTGGGTATTTGTTTTCCTGCAGGTGAGTTGGATTCTGGTTAAATAGTTTCACCTGTAGGCAGACCTTACTAAGAAATAGTGTTCTGGCATATTTCAAGATGGTTCCTTTTCCCCTCCTCTTGCCGAATGCACAAAGGGACCTTTTTTCTCTGATATTTACTGTAATAACTTGTTAGAATTTCAGGAGGTAAAACTCACAGAAGTGTGGGGGCCTCCCGAATGACTGTGTACCCTGGAGACTGTATCTTTCAAGCTTGTCCACACTTAGCCTCCAGCAATTATTTAATTACAGTTCAAGATTTCCTACCTTAGCACTGGCTCCCACAGAGATTTCTGCTCCCAGGTTTCCGTTCCGGTAAGTTTGATTCTCTGGGTTTATCTGTTATCTCTCCAATTTTGAGGGCAGCAATTTGCCCTGTGACCTTACTTCTCTGACGGATGTAAGAAGAGTTGTTAATTTTTCAGTTTGTTCAGCTTATTACTTGTTGTTAGGATGCAGTGGCAACTTCTAAGCTTGTTATAAGCTGGGCCAGAACTCAAATCATTTTTATAAAGCAAAGTGTCTGGATTCTAGAAAAAAGTTATCCTTTTTTCTGCACCTGTAAAACCGTACTGCCAAGCTGACATAACCATATAACTACTAATTCTTTTCCTTCCAAATTATGGTAAACATTTTATTTTATTTTTTAAAGATTTTATTTATTTATTTGACAGAGACAGCAAGAGCAGGAACACAAGCAGGGGGAGTGGGAGAGGGAGAAGCAGGCTTCCTGCTGAGCCAGGAGCCCGATGTGGGACTCGATCCCAGGACCCTGGGATCATGACCTGAGCCGAAGGCAGTCGCTTAACCAACTGAGCCACCCAGGCGCCCAAACATTTTAAAATAGTACTGTTTTCATAATACTGAAGACAAAATTAGTTTTCTAGTACATTTTGAAATATTGCATATTGCCTTGAAAATAAATTTAAATAAAATGTTTAGACCTACCAATTGCATGTTTAAACAATACTGTCAGCTGATCCTTTTTGCCCATATTTTGGCACCTATTTTAAGTACTCACCAACACTAAGCAGCTGCATTAAAGATACCATCCTTGGTATTTTCTCATCTAATGGATTTCACAAATATGCTTTACCTTTTTTCTTCCATTTCCATATATTTATACATAGTAGATTTTCTGGCTGAAATATCTTTCCAAACTATCATTGCCTGTCACCCTCTTAATCATGCACTAAGCTTAGTTTAAATACTACCTGCCACGTGAATCATCTTTGTTATTTCAGTCTGCATTGATTACTACTGCTTTCGTTATGTTATGTATTTTTTTCAGTTATATTAGACAGTTTCCAATCTTACCTTCTCTACTTTTTACGTGTAGGGCTTTGCATATAAGTATTGATTTTTTTTTGTTGAAAAATAAACCATACGGAGAGGCAAAGGTGAAATTTCACTAAGGTTCCAGTATAGGAAAAATTTACAATTTCCATAAACATTGGGTATATATATATATATTTGTTTTTTAAAGATTTATTTACTTAGTTGAGAGAGAGAGAGAAAGAGTGCGAGAGCATGTGATGGGAGGGGCAGAGGGAGAGAAACTTCAAGCAGACTCCCCACTGAGTGCAGAGCCTGACATGGGGCTCCATCTCATGACCCATGGCATGGTCTGAGCTGAATCCAAAAGTTGAATGCTTAACCATTTGAGCCACCCAGGCACCCCATGTTGGGTGTATTTTTAATTCATAGACATTAGCTCTTGTAAATAGATTATATTTTCTTTTTTTTGAAAACTCAGCATCAAACTTACACCTCATATGTTGGAATTGTAGAACATCTTATGACCTTCTTTTTGTATAAATCTATTAGCTTTACTATTTTTTTCATATTTTTCCCTTTCTAGTTTCCTCTTTGTCCTGGTATCTTTCATTTTTTCTTTTACATTTTTATGTTTTTGAAACATCTCTGTAAACCACCTCAAAATATCTTTATATCAAAGAGTAGTGTAAGCAAATAAATAGAATAAACTGTGAAAATAATTATCTGGAAAATTACAAAGTAGGAAGTACGTGAGAAAATAAGATTTAGAAAATATATTTAAACTTCTATATGTGTCTTATTTTAAAAGTAAACAAAAATTAACTTTAGAAATATTTAACATGCAAATGAAAGAAGTATATGTAAGCAATTTAAAAATAAGTGACCAACTGACTGCAGAACACTTCAGACCTCTCCTGGAATTGCCTTTAGCTAAGGTAGATTGCCTTGCCCAAGGCCATGCCTCCTCCTTAAGGGTAACCTACACCCAGTAATTAGTTGATATTGGGATTTTAAAAACCTGGCTCCCTTGCACAACTCAGTATAGCTTTGCAGGACCTTCTTAGCTTCAGAGCTCCTTGTGGAGTAAATTGGTACTTTTGCTATGACTGCCTCATAATTCAGCTTCTGCTGCTGCTCAGTTCTGCTTCATCACATCTCCTATAGGTGTAAATCTTGAGAATTCCTTCTGACAGCCTGCATGCTAATCTCATCTCAGAGGCTACTTCTCAATGAGGTCAACCAGATGGGTGGGTGGATACATAGATGAATCATAGATAGAAATATAAACTCACAGATCAGTAGATAGCAACATAGCGGATACATAGATGCATGCATAGATACTACATTTGTCCTTGGCAAAAAGGCAGAGAAGTGATACATGCATGTGTAGATTAATTGACAAAGAAGTCTGGCATCTGCCTACAGTGCAAGGTAAATAGCTACAACTGAACAAAGTGGACAAACCTCCATGACACTTGGAAATCACCTAAAATCCCAGTCATAAGCTATTACTTTTTTTTTTTAAGATTTCATTTATTTATGAGAGAGAGAGAGAGCATGAGCATGGGGGCAGGGGCAGATGGACAAGCAGACTCCTCATTGAATGGGGAGCCTGTTGCAGGGCTCAATCCCAGGACCCTGAGATCATCATCTGAGCTGAAGGCAGACGCTTAACTGACTGAGCCACCCAGGTGCCTCATAAACTATTACTTCTTAATCACACAGGAATATATTTAATTTTTTCATGTTACTTTATGGTTGAGGGCTAATTTTCACCCAGCTGATTAAAGAACTGATCTTGCTAACTGGGGAGGCAACAGTTAAGACCTCTAGAGCCAGCTGCCAGCCTCAAGATCATGACCTGAGCTGAAACCGAGTTGGACGCTTAAAGACTGTGCCACCCAGGAGCCCCAGAATTTATTCATCTTAAAACTGGAAGTTTAGGGACACCTGGGTGGATCAGTCGGTTAAGCATCTGCCTTTGGCTCAGGTCATGATCTCTGGGTCCTGGGATTGAGCCCTACATCAGGCTTCTTGCTCAGCTGAGAGTCTGCTTCTCTCTCTCTCTCTCCCCTGCTCTGCTCATTCTCTTTCTCTCTCTCTCAAATAAATAAATAAAATCTTAAAAAACAAAACAAAACTGAGAGTTTATACCCTTTAACCACCTTCACTTATTTTCCCCACTCCCTATTCCCCACTCCTAGAAACCACCTTTCTATTTTGTTTCTGTGGGGTTTTGAGATGTCACATAAAAGTGACATACAGTATTTCTCTTTCTCTGGCTTCTATCACTTAGCATAATACCTTCAAGTTCCATCTATGTTGTTGCAAATGACAGGATCTCCTTCTTTTATAAGGCTAATATCCCATTGTATGTATATATACACCATAATTTTTTTAAAAGATTTGTTGTAGAAAAGAGCACAATTGTGTGCTCAAGTGGGGGGGGGGGCAGAGGGAGAGAAACTTCAATCAGACTCCCTGCTGAGTGCAGAGCCAGATGTGTACCTGGATCTCACAACCCATGAGATCATGACTTGAGCTGAAACCAAGAGTCAGAGGCTTAACTGAGGTGCCCCAATGTACCATAATTTTTTATCCAATAACCCATTAATGGATACTTAGATTATTTCCAAATCTTGGCTATTGTAAATAATGTTGCGATAAACAATGAAGTGCAGATATCTCTTTGAGATAGTGACTTTATGTCCTTCAGATATGTACCCAGAAGTGGGATTGCTGGATCATATGGTAGTTGTATTTTTAGTTTTTTGAGGAAACTCCATAGAGTTTTCCATAGTGACTGTACCAATGTACATTCCTACGAACAATGTATAAAAGGTACTCTTGTCTCCACATCCATGCTAACACTTATCTCTTGTCTTTTGGTAATAGCCATTTTAAAAGTTGTGAGGTGATATAGTGGTTTTGATTTGTATTTCCATGAAGATTAGTGATGTTGAGCATTTTTTCCAAGGACCAGTTGGTCACTTGATTATGTTTTTTGGAAAAATTTGGGTCCTTTGTCCACTTTTAAATTGGATTATTTGCTTCTTAGCTACTGAGTTGAATGAGTTCCTTATGTATCTTGGATATTAACCCCTTATCAGACACGTGGCTTGCAAATATTTTCTCCCATCTCATAAGATTCCTTTTCATTTTATCATTTCTTTTGCTATGCAGAAAATTTTTAGTTTGATATAGTCTCACATATTTACTTTTGGTTTTGTTGCTTATGCTTTGGGTATCATATCCATAAAATCATGGCCAAGATCAGTGAAAAGGAGCTCCTCCTTCTGTGTTGTCTACTAGGAGTTTTATGGTCTCAGGTCTTAAATTTAAGTCCTTCACCTATTTTTAATTAACTTTTACAAGTGGTTTAAGATAGGGATCTGGTCATTCTTTTGCATGTAAATGTCCAGTTTCCCCAACACCATTTATTTAAGAGATTATCTTTTACCCATTGAGTATTCTTTGCCCCTTTCTCAAATATTAGTTGACAATATATGCAAAGGTTTATTCTGGGCTCTTGATTCTGTTCCATTGGTTTATGTATCTGTTTTTCTGTCAGTACCATACTGTTTTCATTACTATAGCTTTGCACTATAGTATGAAATCAGGAGGTGTAATACCTCCACCTTTGTTCTTTCTTAGAATTGTTTTGCCCAGTTTGGGTCCTATGTGGTTTCATATGAATTTTAACATTTTTCTATTTCTGTAAAAAATGCCATTGGAACTTGATAGAGATCTCATTAAATCTACACATTGATTTGAGTAGTATTGATATTTTAACGATATTCATTCTTCCAACCCATGAACATGGATATCTTTCCATTTATTTGTATCTTCTTCAATTTCTTTCATCAATCTTACAGTTGCCATTAAACCAATCTTTCACTTCCTTGGTTACATTTATTTCCAAGTATTTTATTGTTTTTAATTCTTTTGTAAATGGGATTATTTTCTCTATTTCTCCTCCAGATACCTCATTGTTAGTGTATGAAAACATAACTGATTTTTTATATGTTGACCTTATATCCTGCAACTTTACAGAGTATGCTTATTCTAACAGTTTTTTGGTGGCATCTTTAGAATTTTTTTGTACATAAGATGTCATCTGGAAAAACAATAACTATTTTACTTTTTTCTTTCTGATTTGGAAGACTTACTTCTTTTTCTTCTCTGATTGCTTTTTCTAGGACTTCCAGTACTATGTTTAATAGGAATGGTGAGACTCAGGACCCTAATCTTTTTCCTGATCTTTGAGGGAACCTTTTCATCCTTTTACCATTGAGTGTGGCTATGTTAGCTGTGGGCTAGTCATGCATGGCTTTTATTATGTTTAGAGTTTTTATCATGAAGGGATGGTAAATTTTGTCCAGTAATTTTTCTGTATCTGTTGAAATGATCATGTGGCTTATATCTTTTATTCTATTAATGTGATGTATCACATTTATTGTTTTGCAGATGTTGACCCATCCTTACAGCCTAAGGTTGAATCCCAGTTGATTATGGTGTATGATCCCTCTACTGTGTTGTTGAATTCAGTTTGATAGTATTTTGATGAGAATTTTTGCATCTATATTCATCAGGTATATCAGCTTATATATAGCTCTCTCTTTTTGTATTGTCTCCATCTGGCTTTGATATCAGGGTAATGAGTTTGGGGTGCACCCTCCTATTCAGTTTTTTGAAATTGTTTGGGAACGATTGGTATTAATCTTCAAAAGTTTGGTAGAATTCACAAAGTGAAACTTTCTGGTCCTGGACCTTTTTTTTTTTTTTTTTTTTTTGGAGGTTTTTGATTACTGATTCAATCTCCTTAATCATTATCAGTCTATGCAGATTTTCAATTGATTTCTGACTCAGTCATGGTAGGTTGTATGTTTCTAGGAATTTATTCATTTCTTGTAGGTTGTCCAAATTGTTGGCATATAGTTGTTCATAGTAGTCTCATGATTCTTTGTATTTCTATGGTATCAGTTTTAATGTCTCCTTTTTCATTTATAATTTTATTTATTAAGGTCCTCTCCTTTTTTCTCTTTAGTCTAGCCAAAAATTTGTCTATTTTGTTTACCTCTTCAAAGAACCAAATGTTGGTTTTGTTAATCTTTTCTATTGTTTTCCTATTCTCTATTTCATTTATTTCTGCCCTAATCTTTATTATTTCCTTTCTTATGCTAACTTTTGGCTTTATTTGTTCTTTTTCTATTCCTTGAGATATAAAGTTAGGTTACTTATTTGAGATCTTTCACTTTTCTTGATGGTGCATTTGTCACTACAATCTTCCCTCTTAGGACTACTTTTGTTGCATTCCATAAATTTTGATATGTTGTGTTCCCATTTTTGTTGTTTTTTTTCAAGACTTTTTAAATTGTCTTTTGTTTTCTTCAATACCTTGCTTGTTCAGGTGTTTGTAAATTCTGATATTCTTTCTCTATCAAAAAGAGGAGTTAATGTCCCTTCCCCTTGAAAATGGGCCATGCTTTGGGACAGCCCAGAGGTACAGAATGTGGTAGAAATGACACTGTTTCTGACTATGTTAGCAAAGGGCATGCAGATTTTCTTGGTATCTCTTTGAACATTAGCTCTGGGTGTTCCTTCAATCACTGTGAAAGAAGTCCAATTACCATGTGACTATCTTGTGGAAAGACTAGAGAGAGGCAAAGAGACAGAACTGCCAGAGGAGGCTTACCTATTCCAATTGCTGTTGGAACTTGCCTAGCCCAGGTGCCAGACAAATATGCAAATGAAGAAGGTTCAAGATGACCCCATGAGACAACTGAAGCAAGAATTGCAAAGCCTGTCATTCCCCAGTCTTGAGGAACTCATGCTTGATATTTTAAGCCACTCTACTATAGGGATTACAACAAAGCATAAGATAACTACAATAGACACTACCCTTTCTACATTCTGAATTAATTAGTTGATTATCTTTTTATGTAAAGGAATGAATACAAGAATCAAAACTCCTATAACAGATATCAGTTAAAAAAGATTTTTTATTTTTTTAAAATGTTAAAGATACTGTTAAATATCTTAAACTTCTTCAAAGCAGTAATTAAATATAATCCTCCTTGTTGCCAGAACTACTACTACCTTGGAGATTCTTTTATTTATTTAAGAAGTCTGAATAGGAGAGGACTTTCAACACTCAATGCATGTACACACACTACACATCTCACCTCACCCTAACCCACTTCTGCTTTTTGGTGGGCAAACAAGGAAAAGGTTTTCCATTATTAAGATCCATGGGCACTTCTTGGTCAATTCTTTGCAGAGGTAAGGTGTTCCGTTTTTACTTAAAATTGAGCAATTAAAACAGGAATCACCTCAAGTCACAAATTTTATTTGGGGTCATAAGAAACCTACTACCTAGTCTCTAATAGAATTATTATAAAGTAGTGAGTATGCATAATATTTCAAGTCAGAAAGACCTATGAGACTTTTCTAGTATGGTCTGTTCTTTCATGTTCTTCATTGTTGTAACTCATGAAAATTATCTTTTTGGAATAAAATAGTCTGTGATTCCAATGAAGCAGGAACACCACTGACAATTTATGAAGCCTGTTCTTTCTCTGAGGGTGGAGGAACAGACACACGGCTAATGGTCAAGAGTCTTGGTGTGCAAGCTCAGAATTTCCCAAGGGGGGGCCTGGCTCAATAAGTTTCTATCTTCTAATAGAAATGCATATAGATTTTTAGATGCTAGGATAAGCATTTGAAATTATACATTATATTGATACTTTCTACAGCAATTTATAAAGCAATTGGACCTATTTATTCCTGGGTAGGAGAGGCTGAACTATTGGCATATTTTCTTCCCAAATATTTCTTTGCATATATATTATCAAAGCACTTCAGAAAGAGGATGTTTTAATGAATGTACTAGACTTGATTGGTTGTCCCTTTAAACAATAGGGTTGGAAAGTGAAGGATTTATTAAGGGATTGCTATCTTAGTTTTAAACTGTAAAACTTGTTTTTATTGTAGGTAAGCACATCTTTATAAATGAATTCAAAAGTACAATTCTCTCAGGCATTTGGAGGCAGACACTAATGCTCTGAAGTCTCTACTGAGACCTGTTTTGTAATTCTGAATAAGTAGCCCTGAGATTAGTCATTCTGGCCTCTACTGAATTGTGGTTGTTCAAGCTTCACTAGAACCTTCCCCATCTTCTGGCACCTGAGAATTTTACATCTCACCAGTGACCAAAACCTGAAACTGAACCAATAGAACTGACATGCCCAGAATGGAAATACTAATGTTGGCAGGTGAGGGGGAGGACTCTCAGAGGAGGTCCAAGTTAATATGACAACTCCACTGAAGCAAATCATCCCTAAAGGAAAGAGACTCTAGCATATGCAAGCTGTTTTTCATTATTCAGAATTTCTAGGAGAGAATAATATTAAGTTTCTTTACAATACAGGATACTTTTTTCCTCAGTATTTCTTCAAGTTAGCTAAAGAACCATGGTGAGGGTTCTGAAACTCAAGTGGTTTTATGTGCACTCAGAAATCTTAGTATCTAGGTATAATTGAAGCCCCCAAAGGGAAAGGGAAGCAGTAGCAGCATTCCATTCAAAATTGTGTCAGGTAATATGCTTTCTGACCAAGAGTCAAGGTAAATACCCACACCCACATAGACAAACAAACATAGAAGGAGTAGATCTTTTAATATTAATTCAATTTCTCCCTCATTACAAACAAAATTTCCATTTTCTCAAATGAAGTTTTCTTGCCCTTCTATTTTGTAGTTTCTCTACTAATTCATTATATCCTTGGACTTAATATATTGTCAAATTAATTGTACCATGATCAAAAATTAAATGAGTTTAGGAGACACTATTATCTAATGGGGGGTGTAAAAAAAAAAAAAGCCCAAGCTTTTTTTAGAATGCAGAGAAAATGAAAAATCATTGGTCTTTACTTCATTCTTCTCTCTCTCATTCCGAGTGTGTGTGTGTGCATATATGTGTGTGTGTATATTTATATGTATGTAATTTTTCTCTTCATAGGAGGTTTTGGCTCAGGGATAGGTGTTAAGAATAGTTTTGTTTCTTTTATGTAAATATGTGAATACCCATTTGGAGTCCAGGAAGGACAGTATCATGCATCTATACTAAGGAGAAGGCAGTCAATAATGTAATACACCAAGAAAGAGGGAAATGAAGGCATATGCCATTTAATTAGAAGTTTTGGAAATAGAACCTAGTTCTTGAACTTAAACATGTATTTCATTAAGTGGCTTTGATCTTCTAAAGCTGAGAGGATGGACCATAAAAAAATGGTCTATATGTCTCTACCCAGTTTCCTTTGTCTTTATGGTGACTGTAAAATTTATCCAAAAGCATTTTGGTAGAATATTTCTTACACTTTCAATAGATTCTTCAGCTGCTTTAAAAAATTGATTGATTTTTTAGTCATAATAAAGAAATATATTACCAAACTATAGTTACACTAAAAATATTTTGACTCCTATGAATAAAGAAATAATATATAAGTGTTGGAC
The DNA here is from genome assembly GCF_002201575.2 of Neomonachus schauinslandi. NCBI lineage: Eukaryota > Metazoa > Chordata > Mammalia > Carnivora > Phocidae > Neomonachus > Neomonachus schauinslandi. The sequence continues at coordinate 58,740,731 of NC_058406.1, forward strand.
ATCACACCTATAATCTTATACTTCAGTGATTTTAATATAATTAATATGTAATTTCAACTTTCAACTCTAGTAAGAGATGGCTTTGTCTCTGCCACTTAGAATTTAGATTTATGTCTTTAACTCATTCAGGAGAGTTCCCATATAGGAGTATGTCAGTCATCAAAATGTTCAGATTTGTTTATGATTACTTGAATTTTTTTTCCACTAGAAGTGTTTATTTTCTTGGTTGTACATAATTCCAGAGAGACTCTGGGTACAAAATGATTGAGAGACAGTTCAGTTTAATACAAAAAAAATAAACATTTTTCCTTAACTCTATTAGATGATCATTATCTCCATAAGAAGTAGTTCTCAAAATGGTCTCCAGAATGGTACAGTGACATTATTTATTGAAATAAAAATTCTCAAAAAAATTCTCAGAACTTATGAAGAAATACAGATTCAGAAACCCTGGGGGTGGGACCCAGCAATCTGTTTTAATGAGCTCATTAGATGATGCTGATGTGTGGTCAAGTTTGGGAGTCACTGGCTATAAGAATAAAATGAATGGGATTGAAAACAAAATATATAAAAGGCCAGACAGACTTGATCGTCCAATATGTAGGGCAATAATGCAATAATAGGAGGCATGGGGGAAATAAAGTCACCATCACATGTGCCATGTTAATGAACTTTAGGTACTATGTTGGCATAATAATAGCTTATAAATTTGTAGCACATGGAAGTAATCAAATTGCTTTCAGATATCTCACCATATTGGTTTCTTGTAATAAATAACCTTCTGAGAGGAAACAGAAAGTTGATTCTAATCTATAAGTAAGAAACTCAAAGTTCTGTCAAAGTTCACCCAGTAGGAGACAGTTTTAGAACTCCTCTTCTTTCTCTCTGGGGCTTCTTGTAACATATCATGTTACAATAAGGCCCTTATGAAAAGAGACTGATTAAAATATAGTATGTGGTCATCATTCTTCATCAATAATATTACCAAGTTTGGTTCTTATATTAAGTGATATATTAAAGTATATTAGAGGAAATATCTTCACTTGTTAGAACTTTCATGATCTGCATGGTGTGATTTATTGAGAAAAATTTAATCTCTTATATGCACTTCGTTTAAAGTTCATCTATTGTATTATTGAAGTATTGTTATCTGTATTTTGTTATAAATTTTACAATATATTTCAAGAAAATTTTAGTCTTTAGGTTACTTCCTGTCTCACACTAAAACTCTGTTGTCAAGTCATCACTATTTTATTCACTCTTGAGGCATTTTTGAGTGCTTACTTTGTGGCATGTCCTAGGCACAAGGAAAAGAAATACACGTTCTAAGTCTTGCACTCCAGGAGCTTCCTTTATCTAGAAACAAACAAGATTCAGGAAAGAGTAAGCTACCATCACATGGCCTACAGGATAGCAATAGCCTCCTTAACTTTCTCCCTGCATATATTCTTTTCCCAGCTCAGCAGAAAATGAACTTTTTCAAACATAAATGATATCCTATCATTTCTCTGTCTAAAACTCTCTGGAAGGTTCTCATTACATTTAAAGAATAAAATACTAAGTACTTTCCATAAGATACAAGGTTCCACATTATCTGACCCCTATGAAACTTTCTGACTTACTGTGATTTAACTATTTATTGTTCCTTCAATATGCTAAGTATATTCCTAACCTAGGTCCTTTGTTCCAGCTGGTCATTTGGTCAGGAACACTTTTGCCCTAAAGATTTGCATAGATCATTACTTTATTTCATTCTTGTCTATATTCAAATGTTACCTCTTCAGAAAGGCCTTCTTTGAGTGACAACTTTATGTAAAATAGTCCCCCACACTCCCAATACTTTCAAATCCCTCATCTGGGCAGATTCCTTGGTCAAAGGGTTAGCACCTTTATATACCTGACAGTATATCATATATTATGTATAAATTTTATGCTGCTTACTTAACATTTTATATTATAAAGAATGTACCAATTATTAGATACTAATTTTTTTTTACAATTAGTCTTTTTCACTAGTAGTTGCCTTCCATAGAGATTTTTGTCATTTTGTTCATCAGTTTTGTATATCTTTGAGACTAAGGTTTAAAGCTATGAACAAACAACAAATTATGCATTACAAATAATCGGGTGATTTTACAATGGAAAATTTCATTAATGATAAAAAGTGGCACATGACACAATTATGCCCTAAGTAACATTAGTACCAGGCATACACAAGATAAATAGATTTGAGGAGCGCCTGGGTGGCTCAGTCATTAAGCGTCTGCCTTCGGCTCGGGTCATGATCCCGGGGTCCTGGGATCGAGCCCCGCATCGGGCTCCCTGCTCTGCGGGAAGCCTGCTTCTCCCTCTCTCACTCCCCCTGCTTGTGTTCCCTCTCTCTCTGTCTCTCTCTCTGTCAAATAAATAAAATTAAAAAAAAAAAGATAAATAGATTTGAAGGAGAAAATAAAGACATACAAAGGTGACAGTAGATTTCCACTATTGTAAGATGCAAACTCATCTAGTAAATAGACATAATTAAAACATAAAATATAATGAAAAAATGTATATTTAATATATATTGTGAAAATATATAAATTATATAGTGAAAATATAATAAATTATGTAGAACTACAAAAGAACCACATAACATAATTAGAAATACCACATAACATGACAAAGATACCCATTTTTATTTATATTTGTTGATTTGAAAAATAAAAATTTGGGAGTAATTATAAATATACTTTTTCATATTCTATAAATGAGTGACAAATTTTTGTTGAACTGTGTATTTAAAAAGGTGGAGTACTTTCTACCTTTTATAAAAAGTCTGTGGTGGAATACATGTTTGTGATTTCTTCTAAAGAACAAGTTCATTGAGGTAGGATTTTTTTCTTACTCATCATGAAATCCCCATAACATATAATAAAATATTTTTAGGTAAAATGTTATTTATATATAAATGAAAGAATAGCATGAATTTATATTATTATTTCCAAATGGCTGAGTTCTTGTTCTTTTTGCTATTTGAGGTCAGCTACTGGTTATCCTTTCCAGTAGTAAGGCATTTTTCACTCCAATTTAGTGTAAATCCTTACTCTCTGGTGCTGTCAGCCTGTAGGTAATGTTTTTATTACTCATCAATCATTTTCCTCTTCCTAGTTATACAGGTATGGTACTTAACCTACAAGATTCTGTACAAGAAAAATGCCCCTTATAAGTAAGGTGCCAATCTTTTGGAACTATTGCAGTAGTGAATGATGACCTTTGTAAATCGGTGGGCAATTAGAAAACTTCCAGAACACATTTGGAAGCAGCATATTATTTTAACTAAGTTCTTATACGTAACCCTGATACTTTGAAAACAAATAAAGAGGCAAAGCTTTCCAATATTCATTCTCCATGAATTGATGTGAGTCATTTGATTTTTAAGAAACACAGTACTATTTTCAATGTTTCTCTTTTGGGTGTAGATATAGATGAGAAGTCAGCAAAATTGTATCTGGAAATCCTGCCTATCTAAATGGGGAACATTAATATCCAGCATCATTATAACTTACAGTGAATAACAAAAGAACATAATTTCCTACTGGTTTATCTCAAATGGAGGATAATGGCACATATATTTGAGGAGGAACTAGGGAGTTCTAAATACTCTAAGGGAGAGGAGTTTTTGTCTCAAACAATTAAATGGACTTGTTTTCCCATGTAGAGGGACTTAAATAAATATTCTTGGTTTTTTTTCTGCTCTTAGGCACACTCTTAAATACTTTCAGAAATATCTTTAAAGATTCAAAGTTCAAAGTGGTGATCTAAAATACATATTTAAAAGTTCAAAGTAGTGATATAAAACATTGGTGATGATATTAATAGGTAATAGCAGGAGTTGTACTGGCCATGGGTGGATTTAATACACATAGTTGTTAACATATTTTTAACATAGCCACTGTTGTTGAAATTTAGATAGGGGCTCTCTCTTTGATTTAAATTTGTATTATATAGCATATAAAGTTATTTCTTTTCTTTCAACCATGTGGATTAACACATAATAAGCCAAAGAAATATAGTGTGTAGCAGCAAAAAAAAATTGGATAAGTAATATTTGTCTTTGAGGGAAATTAAAATAGTTTTATCATCTACTTGATATATAATTTTCAGGAAGATTCATCAATATCATCTTTATGGTTTGTGGCATATAAACATAATGACTTGTTTGACAATGATTGCTATTAATAACGATAATAGTCTCCATTATTGGATGTGTCCTTTGTCATTGTACTAGGCATATTGCTTATGTTATTTGACTATACCTCACCATATCACTATGAGATAACTGATAGCATCCCTATTTTACCAATGATATTTCACTGGGGTTTTACCAGTTTTACTGGTGCTCCAACGGGTAACTTAATATCCTAAAATGAGATAGAGAAAGGAGAAGCAAGAATTTAAAACCTGACATATCTGACTTTAAATCTCCTGCTTTTTTCACATTGTCAAACGAAGGACTCTATAAATGTTTCCTATTAGGTAAGTATTTTCTCTATTCTCTTCATGTTTCACTGAGTGATTATTTGTACCTTAAAAATACAAAGAACCTCCTTGTTTGTCATTGGAGACAATAAGGAAAGACAGTAAAGCCATTGCTCTATGTAGTCATTTTGCAAGAGGATGGGAGTGGGTAACAGCAGAACTTCATGGAACCAAATGGACAATGGCAGCTGAAAGAAAGGAAGCCGGTTGAACATCTTGTTCTTGCAGAATTGGTGGAGTTAGTTTAGAGCTGCCTGAATGAGAAATTTAACAGCTCATATTGTCCCTAAACTGTACTATGGAGTCAACTGAGCTGGAGGTTGCACCTAAGGCACTTAGGAATTTTGTTGTGGTTGGATGTAGAGTCAAAATGAACTATAAAAAAAAAAAATGGATATGTTTGATGACTAGGGCTGTTGGAGCAAAAGTGTGAAATACACAATTTTTATGGATAAAATATCTCCAGAATATCTTGAAGCATATGCTGTTGAAATCTACCCCATTGCTCTTTGCCCACCTGAATTCCCCAAGGCTATGATAGTTTCCTGCATTCTGAAAAATTCCCATCTCAAGCATCTGTCTCTTCTACAAGAAGATATTAAGGAAGTTGCCCAGCCACAAGCCAGGTGTAACCTAGAAGTAGAGGAGAGTTTATATACCCAGGAACAACTGTCACCCACCGGGGAGTAGTAGTCAATGGACAAAATTCTTTCGCTAACCTGTTGTTCAGCTGTCTTGTGTAGTGAGTCTATTTCAAGTTTCACATAGTTTCTCTGACTGTTCTCAGTGGGACTGAGCTGCAGTTACTTATGGCTGTAACTCCCTCATTAAAGAACACCTTTCATTGTTTTTTTTTGCTTTGCTGTGTCACTTTCCCACTTCCTTCTGGAATCATATCCCAAATGATGCTTGAAGTTCCCTTTTTTTTTAAGATTTTATTTATTTGAGAGAGTGAGCAAGTGAGAGAGTGATCATGAGCAGTGGGGGAGGTGCAGAGGGGGAGGGGGAAGCTGACTCCCTGCTGAGCAAGGAGCCAGATGCAGGGCTGGATCCCTGGACGCTGGGATCATGACCCAACAAAAGGCAGACAGTTAACGGACTGAGCCACTCAGGGGCCGCTACATGCTTGAAGTTTTTGCCTTAGGGTCTCCTCTTGGTGAACCCAATCTAAGACTGTTCTCTAAAGAATGCCTCCCCTTTCAAGCTCTTTTGTCTACATTTATTGCATTTACTTTTTTTTATTATGTTCAGTGAGCCAGCAGAATGCCCTTTAAAAAGTAAGGAAATTCTCTAATGAAAGTGTTTTTCACATTATCACTTTGGTGCTATGAATTGTTTAAATTTGTTCTTCCCATAGACTACAAACTCTGCAGGGGTAGGTAAAGCATCTGTTTTCTTTCCCTCTCTCTTCTCCCCTCTTCACCTTTTCTCCTCCTATAAATATTTTCCACTTGCCCCAGCATAGTAGCTGACAAATATTAGGTGCTTAGTAAATACTTTATGATTAAAGTTTCCACCACACTTATGTGTGGTTGGGTGTTACTGGATTATTTTATAAAAGTAGTTATGTACTTTGTTTATGGTCACATTGACAATTGATGGAGATCAGTTTCTAATTCAAGTCTGTCTACCTAAAACCCACACATTTTCCACTAAGTGTCATTCTCCAACAGCCTAGATTAGGGAGAAAATTGTCATGTTCTTAGTCCTTGTTTGAGATTCTAGTTTACTGGCTGTCAAAGAAAAGAATGGTCAAATCTGAAAACTTTTAGATCTTGTCGTAAATCTCAGTAATACTTCATATGTAAATGGAACCACTTCAGTCAGAAAATGTTTTTATGCTGTAACTTGTGATCTGTTGCCCATGTGTCTGCCCTGGAGATTAGAGAAGAATGTCATGTATACAGTTTAGTATAGATGGTAACGGAACAACAACAGAATGGATTCACATTTGAGCTATTTCCCAGTCCCATTTCCATCCCCTAGAATTACTCTTTTGTATTTGAAGAGTGTCATACATCAGTACTTTTGGTAGGAGATGTAGAATTAAATGAGAATAATGTCCTACTCCCATTTTATAAACCATGGCACGTTTATCAATTCAAAAGGTGAAAACACTAAGGAGGGACCATCCTTTTGGAAACCAAATATTTGCTATGATAAAACATATCATGAGAGAGGGGGCGGAGCAAGATGGCGGAGGAGTAGGAGACCTGGATTTTGTCTGGTCTCAGGAATTCAGCTGGATAGGGATCAAACCATGCTGAACACCTACAAACTCAACAGGAGATCAAAGAAAAGAATAGCAACAACTCTCTGAACAGAAAAGCGACCACTTTCTGGAAGATAGGACATGTGGAGAAGTGAATCCGAGGTGATATTCGGGAGGATAGACGGCGGGGGAGGGGCCTCCGTCGGCCGCTTCTGGCAAGTGATAGAACCGTGGAGCACAAAATCAGAACTTTTAGAAGTCTGCTTCACTGAGGGTCGTCGCTCCAGTGGCTAAGCGGGGGGTGGAACCCTCCGGGACAGTGTGGTCTCAGGACCCTCGGGGTCACAGAAAGACTGGGGGTGCCTGAGTGTGACAGAGCTCCCAGGTATCGGAGCACGGAAGCTGGCTGCAGGGGCGGAGCCCAGGAGCGGGCTCTCAGCTCGGGGTTGCCATAAACCATGATCCGCGGCACAGTCAGGCCACTGCTCCTCCAGCAGGGACCCAACAAGCGGCAGATCTGGGGAGACTCCCCTTCCTCCCCCGGGAGGAGCGGTGTGGGAGTGCACTGCAGGGATCTGCTGGGTTTGGAGACTCCACACGGGGTCGGGTGCCAGAGATAGAAATGCTCGGTCACAGGCCGGGTGAGCACGGAGTGTGGCCAGAGACCTGGGAGACAGGAGTGACTGACTGCTTTTCTCTGGGGACTCACTGAGGAGCAGGGCCCCAAGTTCTTGGCTCCTCTGGGGCGGAGATTGGGAGGCCGCCATTTTCACTCTCGGCCTCCAAAGCTGTACAGAAAGCTTGCAGGGAACAAAAGCTCCCGAGAGCAAACCCGAGCAGATCACTTAGCCGGGAGGGGCAAGAGCGGGGCAATTCCACCTCCAGCAAAGACATTTGGGAACCACGGCAACAGGCCCCTCCCCCAGAAGATCAGCGAGAACAGCCAGCCAAGACTGAGTTTACTTATCAATGAGAATGGCAGAACTCCAGTGCTAGGGGAATACTGCACATAGAATTCATGCCTTTTTTACCATGATTCTGTAGTCTTTCAAAGTTAATTTTTTTTTAACTTTTTTTTTTTTGAATTTTTCTTTTTCCCTTTTTCAACCAACATCTTATCAATCCCTTTTTTAAAAAACATTTTTATTTTTCATTTTTAGAGTCATATTCTATCCCTTCATAGTAGTTACCTATATTTTTGGCATATATATATAAGTTGTTCTCTCTTTAAAATTTTGATATAGTTTCTTCTAACAGATCAAAATACACCCTAAGTCTCTAGTGTATGGTTTTTTCCTACTCCCCTGCCTGATCACATTCTCTCCCTTTTTTTTTTCTTTTTTCTTTTTCTTTTTAATCCTCTTCTTTCTTTTTTCAAACAACTTCTTATCAATTCCTTTTATAAAATCTTTTATAATTTTCATCTTTACAGTCATATTCCATCTCTTCATCATATCAACCCTTATTTTTGTACATATATAAGTTTTTCTTTCTTTAAAATTTTGGGAGGCACTTTCTTCTAACAGACCAAAATACACCCAAAATCTCGTGTGTGGCACTGATCTATGCACCAGCCTGATCATATCTGATCATAATCTTTTTTTGTTTTGTTCTGTTTTTGTTTGTTTTTATCTTTATCTTTATCTTTTTCTTTATCTTTTTCTTTTTTCTCTTTCCCTTTTTTCCCCCCCTGCTACAGGTCTTTTCTGATTTGTTTAGAGTATATTTTCTGGGGACGTTTTTACCCTGTTAGCATTTTGTTCTCTCATTAATCTATTCTCCTCTGGACAAAATGACAAGACGGAAAAAATCACCTCAACAAAAAGAACAAGAGGTAGTACCAATTGCCAGGGACCTACTCAATATGGACATTAGTATGATGTCAGATCTAGAGTTCAGAATCATCACTATAAAGATACTAGCTGGGCTTGAAAGAAGCATGGAAGGTATTAGAGAAACCCTTTCTGGAGAAGTAAAACAACTAAAACCTAACCAAGTTGAAATCAAAAAGGCTATTAATGAGGTGCAATCAAATATGGAGGCGCTAACTGCTAGGATAAATGAGGCAGAAGATAGAATCAGTGATATAGAAGACCAAATGATGGAAAATAAAGAAGCTGAGAAAAAGAGAGATAAACAACTACTGGATCATGAGGGCAGAATTCGAGAGATAAGTGATACCATAAAATGAAACAACATTAGAATAATTGGGATCCCAGAAGAAGAAGAAAGAAAGAGAGGGGCAGAAGGTATTTTGGAGCAAATTATAGCAGAGAACTTCCCTAATTTGGGGAAGGAAACAGGCATCAAAATCCAGGAAACACAGAGAACCCCTCTCAAAATCAATAAAAATAGGTCAACACCCGATATCTAATAGTAAAACTTATGAGTCTCATAGACAAAGAGAAAATCCTGAAAGCAGCTTGGGAGAAGAGATATGTAACCTACAATCGTAGAAACATTAGACTGGCAACAGACCTATCCACAGAGACCTGGCAGGCCAGAAAGGCCTGGCATGACATATTCAGGGCACTAAAAGAGAAAAATATGCAGCCAAGAATACTCTATCCAGCTAGGCTGTCATTGAAAATAGAAGGAGAGATAAAAATCTTCCAGGACAAACAAAAACTAAAGGAATTTGCAAACACGAAACCAGCCCTACAAGAAATCTTGAAAGGGGTCCTCTAAGCAAAGAGAGAGCCTAAAAGCAACATAGACCAGAAAGGAACACAGACAATATACGGTAACAGTCACCTTACAGGCAATACAATGGCACTAAATTCCTATCTTTCAATAGTTACCCTGAATGTAAATGGGCTCAATGCCCCAATCAAAAGACACAGGCTATCAGATTGGATTAAAAAACAAGACCCATCGATATGCTGTCTGCAAGAGACTCGTTTTAGAACCAAAGACACCCACAGATTGAAAGTGAGGGGGTGGAAAACAATTTACCATGCTAATGGACACCAAAAAAAGCTGGGGTGGCAATCCTTATATCAGACAAATTAGATTTTAAACCAAAGACTGTAATAAGAGATGAGGAAGGACACTATATCCTACTTAAAGGGTCTATCCAACAAGAGGATCTAACAATTGTAAATATCTATGCCCCTAACATGGGAGCAGCCAATTATATAAAGCAATTAATAACAAAAGCAAAGAAACACATCGACAACAATACAATAATAGTGGGGGACTTTAACACCCCCCCTCACTGAAATGGACAGATCATCTAAGCAAAAGATCAACAAGGAAATAAAGACTTTAAATGACACACTGGACCAAATGGACTTCACAGACATATTCAGAACATTCCATCCCAAAGCAACAGAATACACATTCTTCTCTAGTCCCCATGGAACATTCTCCAGAATCGATCACATCCTAGGTCATAAATCAGGTCTCAAATGGTACAAAAAGATTGGGATCATTCCCTGCCTATTTTCAGACCACAATGCTTTGAAACTAGAATTCAATCACAAGAGGAAAGTCGGAAAGTACTCAAATACATGGAGGTTAAAGTGCATCCTACTAAAGAATGAATGGGTCAACCAGGAAATTAAAGAAGAATTTAAAAAATTCATGGAAACCAATAAAATGAAAACACAACTATTCAAAATCTTTGGGATGCAGCAAAGGCAGTCCTAAGAGGAAAGTATATAGCAATACAAGCCTTTCTCAAGAAACAAGAAAGGTCTCAAATACACAACCTAACCCTACACCTAAAGGAGTTGGAGAAAGAACAGCAAATAAAGCCTAAACCCAGCAGGAGAAGAGAGATAATAAAGATCAGAGCAGAAATCAATGAAATAGAAACTAAAAGAACAGTAGAACAGATCAACGAAACTAGGAGCTGGTTCTTTGAAAGAATTAACAAGATTGATAAACCCCTGGCCAGACTTATCAAAAAGAAAAGAGAAATGACCCAAATCAACAAAATCATGAATGAAAGAGGAGAGATCACAACCAACACCAAAGAAATACAAACAACTGTAAGAACATATTATGAGCAAGAATATGCCAGCAAATTAGATAATCTGGAAGAAATGGATGCATTCCTAGAGATGTATCAACTACCAAAACTGAACCAGGAAGAAATAGAAAACCTGAACAGACCTATAACCACTAAGGAAATTGAAGCAGTCATTAAAAATCTCCCAACAAACAAAAGCCCAGGGCCAGATGGCTTCCCAGGGGAATTCTACCAAACATTTCAAGAAGAATTAATATCTATTCTTCTGAAACTGTTCCAAAAAATAGAAATGGAAGGACAACTTCCAAACTCATTTTATGAGGCCACCATTACCTTGATCCCAAAACCAGACAAAGACCCCATCAAAAAGGAGAATTACAGACCAATATCCCTGATGAACATGGATGCAAAAATACTACCAAAATACTAGCCAATAGGATCCAAGAGTACATTAAAAGGATTATTCACCACAACCAAGTGGGATTTATCCCTGGGCTGCAAGGTTGGTTCAACATCCGCAAATCAATCAACGTGATACAATACATTAACAAAAGAAAGAACAACAATCATATGATCCTCTCAATAGATGCAGAAAAAGCATTTGACAAAGTACAGCATCCTTTCTTGATCAAAACTCTTCAGAGTATAGGCATAGAGGGTACAAATATCATATCATAAAATTTGATATTGATATCAAATATCAATATCATAAAAGCCATCTATGAAAAACCTACAGTGAATATCATTCTCAATGGAGAAAAACTGAGAGCTTTCCCCCTAAAGTCAGGAACGCAGCAGGGATGTCCACTATCACCACTGCTATTCAACATAGTATTAGAAGTCCTAGCCACAGCAATCAGACAACAAAAAGAAATAAAAGGCATCCAAATCGGCAAAGAAGAAGTCAAACTCTCACTCTTTGCAGATGATATGATACTTTATGTGGAATACCCAAAAGACTCCACCCCAAAACTGCTAGAACCCATACAGGAATTCAGTAAAGTGGGAGGATATAAAATCAATGCACAGAAGTCAGTGGCGTTCCTATACACCAACAACAAGACAGAAGAAAGAGAAATTAAGGAGTCGATCCCATTTACAATTGTACCCCAAACCATAAGATACCTAGGAATAAATCTAACCAAAGAGGCAAAGGATCTGTACTCAGAAAACTATAAAATACTCATGAAAGAAATTGAGGAAGACACAAAGAAATGGAAAAATGTTCCATGCTCATGGATTAGAAGAACAAATATTGTGAAGATGTCAATGCTACCTAGAGCAATCTACACATTCAATGCAATCCCCATCAAAATACCATCCACTTTTTTCAAAGAAATGGAACAAATAATCCTAAAATTCGTATGGAACCAGAAAAGACCCCGAATAGCCAGAGGAATGTTGAAAAAGAAAAGCAAAGCTGGCGGCATCCCAATTCTGGACTTCCAGCTCTATTACAAAGCTGTCATCATCAAGATAGTATGGTACTGGCACAAAAACAGACACATAGATCAATGGAACAGATTAGAGAGCCCAGAAATGGACCCTTAACTCTATGGTCAACTCATCTTTGACAAAGCAGGGAAGAATGTCCAATGGGAAAAAGACAGCCTCTTCAACAAATGGTGTTGGGAAAATTGGACAGCCACATGCAGAAGAATGAAACTGGACCATTTCCTTACACCACACACAAAAATAGACTCCAAATGGTTGAAAGACCTAAATGTGAGACAGGAGTCCATCAAAATCCTAAAGGAGAACACAGGCAGCAACCTCTTCGACCTCAGCTGCAGCAACTTCTTCCTAGAAACATCGCCAAAGGCAAGGGAAGCAAGGGCAAAAATGAACTATTGGGACTTCATCAAGATAAAAAGCTTTTGCACAGCAAAGGAAACAGTCAACAAAACCAAAAGACAACTGACAGAATGGGAGAAGTTATTTGCAAATGACATAACAGATAAAGGGCTAGTATCCAAAATCTATAAAGAACTTATCAAACTCAACACCCAAAGAACAAAGAATCCAGTCAAGAAATGGGCAGAAGACATGAACAGACATTTTTCCAAAGAAGACATCCAAATGGCCAACAGACACATGAAAAAGTGCTCAACATCGCTCGGCATCAGGGAAATCAAAATCAAAACTTCAATGATATACCACCTCACACCAGTCAGAATGGCTAAAATATACAAGTCAAGAAACGACAGATGTTGGTGGGGATGCGGAGAAAGGGGAACCCTCCTACACTGTTGGTGGGACAGCAAGCTGGTGCAGCCACCCTGGAAAACAGTATGGTGGTTCCTCAAAAAGTTGCAAATACAGCTACCATATGATCCAGCAATTGCACTACTGGGTATTTACCCCAAAGATACAAATGTAGGGATCCAAAGGGGTAAGTGCACCCCGATGTTTATAGCAGCAATGTCCACAATAGCCAAACTGTGGAAAGAGCCAAGATGTTTATTGACAGATGAATGGATAAAGAAGAGTGGTATATATATACAATGGAATATTATGCAGCCATCAAAAGGAATGAGATCTTGCCATTTGCAACAGCGTGGATGGAACTGCCGGGTATTATGCTGAGTGAAATAAGTCAAACAGAGAAAGACATATATGACCTCACTGATATGAGGAATTCTTAATCTCAGGAAACAAACTGAGGGTTGCTAGAGTGGGGGGTGGGGTGGGAGGGATGGGGTGGCTGGGCGATAGACACTAGGGAGGGTATGTGCTACGGTGAGCGCTGTGAATTGTGCAAGACTGTTGAATCTCAGATCTGTTTCTCTGAAACAAATAATGCAAATTATGTTAAGAAAAAAAAAGATAGCAGGAGGGGAAGAATGAAGCGGGGGAAATTGGAGGGGGAGACGAACCATGAGAGACGATGGACTCTGAAAAACAAACTGAGGGTTCTAGAGGGGAGGGGTGTGGGAGGATGGGTTAGCCTGGTGATGGGTATTAAAGAGGGCATGTTCTGCATGGAGCAGTGGGTGTTATGCACAAACAATGAATCATGAACACTACATCTAAAACTAATAATGTAATGTATGGTGATTAACATAATAATAAAAAAGCAAACAAAACAAACAACAACAAAAAAACATATCAGGAAAATTTCAGGATATTTCTATTCAATATTTTTACTTGTCTAGTTTAATTACATATGCTCTAAATATTTTATCTGCTCATATATAAGATAACTTGATCTTCTAATTATGACTAGCCAGACACAAATTTTTTCTAGCAAGAATATATAAAAAGACATATATTAAATAAATGCATTTAGCAATTTAAATATATATTTATAATATTTAATTATGTAGGCATTTAAAATTACATATATGAAATGTTAATTTAGAAAAGTTACTTTTGTCAGTCTCACAATATACTAATAATTTTTTCAAACCATCACCTGCACCTTTAGCATTACCTGTACTTGCATATGTGGGGTCATTCAGCTTTATCTTTATTTCTGTTTGAGTTGAGATATAACATTTTTTTAACCAATGGGAATTTTCTCCCAAGTTACAGGATATCCTTTACATAACATGAGGACAATTTCTCTTATTTTTGAATATTTTTAAAAATATTTTATTTATTTATTTGACAGAGACACAGCAAGAGAGGGGGAACACAAGCAGGGGGAGTGGGAGAGGGAGAAGCAGGCTCCCCACTGAGCAGGGAGCCCGATGCGGGGCTCGATCCCAGGACCCTGGGATCATGACCTGAGCTGAAGGCAGACGCTTAATGACTGAGCCACCCATGCGCCCCCACAATTTCTCTTATTATCATTTTTTTTAATTCCAAGAATGTATGATTGTGATCTTTCAGTGTCATATACTGCTTCCTCTGTCCATTTCCAAACTGATCTCTACAAGTCTTCCTTTTTAAAGACATCTCACACAACCATTAATAGATTTCTCTACAGATACAAATTTCCAAGTTTCTTTTCTTATTTTTTTCTTTTTATTGTATTACATCTATGAGATCCAGAACTAGCATTGATTGAGGTTATTTCTGGCTGTTGTGTCTTTCTCAAACAGAACATTGCTGTTTAGAATGCAGTAATTGAGAGAGTGTCCTTTAAATAGAGAATATTTTAAGAGCATAAAAAGGCAAATCTGTTTAAAAAGAAAAAAATCTATTAAAAATTTCTCCTCATATTTGAGTATATTGACAGATTAGTTTCCTAACTAGAGTGGTGTCTTGGCCCAATTTTTCTGGATTCATAGTGAATGAATCATTTTTTTTAAGATTTTATTTATTTATTTGACAGAGAGAGACACAGCGAGAGAGGGAACACAAGCAGGGGGAGTGGGAAAGGGAGAAGCAGGCTTCCCGCGGAGCAGGGAGCCCGATGTGGGGCTCGATCCCAGGACCCTGGGATCATGAACTGAGCCGAAGGCAGACGCTTAACGACTGAGCCACCCAGGCGCCCCCATTTTTCTTTTTTTTTTAACAAAAAATTTGGTGCTTGCATTATTTTCCAATATAGGAATTTCATACTTTTAATTTTTAAAGATAAATTTTACAGATATTTTGCTTTATATATGTGATATGTGCATATATATGTATACATGTGTAAATGTATATGTACTTGTATGTGCATATTTGTAGGAGCAGTAAGAGCTGTTTGCAATAAAATTTTGAGGGGTATTTAGCTCGAGAATAAGACAGTCTATGAGACCAGATGAAAATAATAATAATGATATAGCTAACATAATAGGCTAATGTTTACTTCATGGTAGAAATAGCTCTAGGTACAATATATAAATTATATATCTCATGTTTTAACAGAGGTGAGCTTAGCTGATAGAGAATAAAAGTATACTCCTCTAACTTAATCTACTATGTTTTTATTAATTATTCAGTTGTCCTCCTGGAGGCAAGGCTTAATCACTTTTGTATTTTAATTATGGCAACCCTCTTTGGGGTAACGTTGTTGCTAAGGAAGAAGAGTAAATGGTGCCCATCAAAACTGTGTGCCATTGAGAGACTTCATTTATAATATTTAGATGCATTAATGCCAATTATAGTGAAGAGTGGTCACTGATACCGTGGATGTACGCTTATCCTATTTGTAGGTAGCTCTTTTGTTAATGCCATAACTGTGTACACAGATTAAAAAAATTCTAATTCCCTTTGAATACTATGGAAATTAACTTACCAGTAATTATTTGTTTTTGCTTTTTTCCTATTTTCTTCTTTTAATCAATCACTTGGTCAGCCTGCTCTTTCCAGAAATAAATTAATATACATAACAGCCATATGGGTCAAATTTTTACAATTCTTGACCCTGAAGCAAAGCAAATTTCCAGACAATATCACAGACAGCAAAGCCATTTTATGCCATTTTATTTCCTCCTGTTTTTCTCTTATCCCCCATCTAGATGAAAAAGAACTGATAAGAATGGTTCCATTCCATGAAAAACCTATTGGATGTTTTTTTATTAGCTATGCTTCACTTATTTGAATTCACTCAATAAAAAATTATGACAAAATCTAATCAAAAGAATATTAGAAGGAAATTGTCACTCTCTTTTCTATAAAATGTAAAACAATTGCTAGTGTGGGTTCTGCAGTGATTTACTATATATATCAGTGAATGGGCACACTGAAAAGCAACTATTTGATGGGTAAGAGTGATAAATATTCATAAATATTGTTAATACTGAAACATTTTCTTCTCTACTACTTATTCTACTTTACTTATTTCTACTTGCTGGAGTGGTAGACGTATTAAAATATTAATTTTCCGCTTTACTGGAATGATTTCAGAGTCAAATGCCATTAAAATTTTGAATGTAAATATGAAAAAAGATATGGCTCATTCTAATCCTCTTCATTGGTTTGTTTAAAGTATTTATTTTTATTTATTTATTTATTTATTTATTTTTTACAGCTACTATTTCAAAAATTTAATTGCTTTGCGAGACTTATTTATGCACAGGCCAGAAAAGGTGTCACAGTTTTGTGAAATATTGTCTGTCACTCAAAAAGCATTTGGATAGTCCCTTACCAAGTGAATTTAAGCTTGTAAAATACAGCAGCTTTTGGGAGTCAGGGCAACATGTGATGGTCAAGGCTACATTTCACTGCCATACAGAACGCTTCTGTGCTCTTCTTTTTGTAAGCTATTGCATATTTTCAATTAGAAGGGTAGGCTGAAAAATGCCACGCAGGGCAACTCCACATGCGTGAAGCCATTGTGCACCCTTAGCAGGCCTAGAGCACCAAGCAAAACTGGAGTGAAGAGCTCTCTCTGATAAAGAGGTTTGCCTTTGTAGCTAGCCAAAGGGGATTAAACACTATGGATTATGAACTTAACCTGAGGGGAAGGAGATGTCATGATTTCCATCATTTTTAAAAATCCCTTATGATTTTCTTTTTTTCACAGCTAAACCTTAGTTGACTTGTTGGTTATAATATCACATTGAATCTATTACAAACCTCATACCCGCCCTCTCTACACAGAGGCACTTATTGGAGTTAAATGACTATACTGAGACTATTTTAATAAATGTTATTAAAAAACATGCTGCCCTCTTCCCCAATATTCCTTAGGTGACCCATTTCTTTCTTTTTTTCTTTCTTTCTTTCTTTTCTTTCTTTCTTTCTTTCTTTCTTTTCTTTCTTTCTTTCTTTCTTTCTTTCTTTCTTTCTTTCTTTCTTTCTTTCTTTCTTT
>NC_058406.1:58758134-58962474 GCF_002201575.2 Neomonachus schauinslandi
TTTCTTTCTTTCTTTCTTTCTTTCTTTCTTTCTTTCTTTCTTTCTTTTCTTTCTTTTCTTTCTTTCTTTCTTTTCTTTCTTTCTTTGACAGAGAGAGAGACAGCGAGAGCAGGAACACAAGCAGGGGGAGTGGGAGAGGGAGAAGCAGGCTTCCCGCTGAGCAGGGAGCCCAATGTGGGACTCGATCCCAGGACCCTGGGATCATGACCTGAGCCGAAGGCAGATGCTTAACGACTGAGCTGCCCAGGTGACCCATTTCTAAGACCTGTTCCCTCAGTGGTGATGCTGTGTTAGGACCCCGGTATACCATAAAATATTTAGCTATTGACCACAAACTACTTGTGAGGCTTCTGGTGTATTGGAAACAGCCCTGTTCTGAATGTTGATGTTGACAAGGGCATTTCCTACATAACAACTCTCAGTTCTTTTGTCACGCATCTGGGTATCTCAATACAGCCCATGTTCCACTGATAACAAATAGCTAACACTTGTTGATCCAGTTCTAAGTGCTTTGCCTACATTAATTTAATACAATTACCTTGCAAGTCATTATCTCTATTTAACAGAGAGATTAATTTTCCCAATTCTTATAGCTAAATAAGAAACAAAGAAGGAATCCACACCCAAGCAGCCTGACTGCAGCATCCCTACTTTTAACCACAGCGAATATTGCCTCCCCTTAACTGTAGGATAAATAACATCTAATTCAGATAGTTTGTCTCTCTGATATCATAGACATTTATCTGAGACTTTTCTGCTTCTGATTACCACATTATCTAGGTTTAAACTCTGGTCATTTCAGAGGGCCAAAAAACACTGATAGTAAAACAGATGATTAGTTGGGAAAACAAAAGTAGCAAAGGAACTTCATTATGACAGTGTAAGACATTCAAAGATGCACAAGTTATCTTATTTTAATTAATTAGCTTCTTTTGGATATTGTACTTTATTGCAATGCTAGACATCACCATGACTAATATTAGGTGTCTATAGCATCAAATTTATGCAATCCTTTATGTTCTTTTACCTGTTATAGTGTTTGAAATTTCTCTACAATAGATTACCATATAATATAGAAATTACTGGGGCACCTGGGTGGCTCAGTCATTAGACGTCTGCCGTCAGCTCAGGTCATGATCCCAGAGTCCTGGGATCGAGCCCCGTCTCGGGCTCCCTGCTCAGTGGGAGCCTGCTTTTCCCTCTCCCACTCCCCCTGCTTGTGTTCTTCCTCTAGCTGTCTCTCTCTCTGTCAAATAAATAAAATCTTTAAAAATATATATATAGAAATTACTATAGTCAATGTTTGGAGTAAAACCTATCTTATGCCTTATAAATTTTCTTTAAAGAAATTTTTAAAAAATTGTTTTAAGAAGCATTAATGTTTACTGCATGTCATAAGATATTGATTTTAGCCATAACACTAGTTAAAATATAACCCAATCGGATGTCTGTGATCTAGCTCTAATTCAATATAATTCATCCTAGTCCTGATTAAGTCAGTATAGATCCTATTAGTACAGGGATTATAGTTAAAGCTACATTCATATTATAGGGACTCTTACCTCCAGATATATCAAAATATTTGTACTTCTTTAATATTTCCTATAGTATTTCTTATCTTTCTTCCTATATAATTTTTCATCTTCCTGGAATTCTCTTAATTCACTTATTCAGCAAGTTCCTACATATTCTTTAAAACTTAAAGTATCAGTTTACAATGAGTTCTTCACCCTGCTATCCAAGTTACATCCCCTTCCTTTATTATCTCAATGCACTTTACATCACACATATCATTTAGCAGGTTAATTGTTGATTTAGTTGTCTTTCATCACTAGAGTGCATGCTTTAGGACATGAATCACATTTCACTTGGCTTTACACCCATAGTGCCTATCATATGGCATATTCATATTAGAAACAGATGAATGAATGTTAAATTGTAGCACAATAATTAGTAAATGTTTCTTTTTAACTTCTACATTAGGTAGTAATACAGAATTGTGATAGAATTCCGAGGTGGCCCCCAAACTTCCTGCTCCCTCCTATACACCCCTTGAATAATCTGCTACTCTTGACTAGGGGTAGAACCTGTGGATATGATGAGATACTCCCAGGATTATATTATAAATATATGGTTTCATCTAAGCAGACTGGAGAGAGATAGGAAGATAGACTCACTCCAGCTGACCCGGATGAAAACAAACAGCACTGTGGCAAACTGCCTGTGGTGGCGAGGGAATGTGGATGGCCTGTATGAATTGAACGGGATCATTGTCCAACAGCCAGCAAGAATGTGACTGCAAGGAAACAAATCGTGCTAACAACCAGTGAGCTTAGAGTAAGACCCTGAATCTGAGAGAACTTGACACCTTGATTTCACCCTGGTCAAACCTAGCAGAGGACCCAGCTAATTGGACTCCTGGTGCATGGAAGCTGTTGAGATAATAGATGTTGTTTTAAGCTATTATACTTGTGGTAATTTCTACATAGCAGTAGAAAACTCCTGCAAGGATGAACCCGTTTTAATAGGTGGGGACAAATTACATACTTCAAACCCTTGTCGGTAACTTAAATATTTAAGTTACTTGTCATTAAATTTGTATACTTCCCACCTACATGCTGCATCAGGTTACTTTCACTTGTCTGGTTCTGTATGTTTACTAGTTTACATAAAATGCTGTGATGAATATACATGTTAGCTACTTTACAAAACTATTTGTTTACACATTTATTGTGTATATTTTTTTGTTGTTCATTTTTGCTTTCCACTCTAAATAGCAAAAACCTCTTAAGGAATCTGTAACATCTTTCATCCAAGTTATTTCCCACTAATAGTAATTTATTAATATTATATTTCAAAGAGTACTACTTAGAGATTGACTGACTAATATTTTCCTCCTGTTAAGTTTAGAGTTAACATACCCAACTATGGTTTATTTACAACTATGGAAATAAAATAAATGAAATATAAAAAATGCATTTCTAATACAATCATCTGATATTAAAATGGATTACCAAGATTCAGGGCATTTCTCTCTCCGTAATTATGTAAAACAAAATTGCTACTTTTTTAAGGTTTTTTTTTTTTTTTTTAATCTGAAGAAAGGCAATTAAGTGAACATTATTAATGTGTCCTTAGCTTTGGAAGTTTTCTTTTAGTACTGTATGAGCACTGCAAAGAACGTACTAATGCTTTAGTAACACATTTTAAGAATGTAATAAATGAAATTAAATTTTTAATAACATCTATAGTATTTTATATGATCTTATAAAAAGGCAATATGGGGAATAATTTGCTGGTCTAAAATTCAGAAAGCCTTCAGGAAAGAGCATAGCATAGTATTTATGAACATGTCTTGCTGTAATAAATAACTGTGTTAAATTTAAATTCTATCAATCAGTTGTGTGATTTGGGTTAGATATTTCACTTTTCAAGCCTTATGTTTCTCTGCCAAATGGCTATAATTAATATCTATATAAAATAAGTCTATAGGTAGATGACTTCTTAGAATAATTACTTTGCAAATGTCATCAATTTATTCCTTCATACATATCATTTTGAGTTTTTTGTATTGTATCCATTTATCCTTTACTTCTCATATTTGTAAGAGAAAAATACAATCCACAGTGTTCATTCCTCTCTATTATTATTAGATAATATCTGGAGAGAATTTGAAAATATTATGAAATAAATGCTCTCAGAATAACAATTGCATTATTCTTAACTAGAAAATTTAAATATGTCCAAGTAGATGGTGTATATACAGTTTGGTATATATAATACTTGCTTGTTTAGAAGATGAATACAAATTAGATACAGTAACTTAAATTGTGTATTTTTAGAGTAAAGTAAAATGGAGGATAGATAATAACTATAATTGAGACAAATATGGAACTTCAGGGGCTTTCAAAAATTTTCAAACTTTACTCACCAAAGGAAACATAAGTATATACTTATATATATGCACAGAAACAAAAGTTATATGAAATAATACTGAATATTTTTGGCAGACTAAAAATGCCCACTAATTTTTAAGACATCTTCTTAGAATTCCATTCATAGAGAAGTGAGGTCTGTGTCCCTTTTTCTTGAAGTTTGGCTGGCTCTTATAATTGCTTTTGCCAATGGAATATGGTCAAGTGATATTATGCCCCTTTTCTGGCCCAGGAAATCTGACCAGTTTCCTACGCCATTCCAATTACTAGCCATTTGAAGCATCCCAGCTAAGATCCCAGATTACTTGAAGCAGAAACAATTTTTCTCCAAAGCTTTTGTTAGGCTTCTGCCTCACAGAACCCAAAACACTAACGATTAGGTTTTTTAATTACTAAGCTTTAGAGTAATTGGTTATACAGCACTTGATAATCAAAGTACTGTTTACATTCTATTCATCTTGAGAAAACAGGTCTTGAACTACCATATAGATTTTAGGACCTCCTGAGGGATTTTAGCCTGTAGTGTGAACACTGCCCTAGACTTTCCAATAAAGCAAAATATGTAACTTAAAAATGACTTCGGGGCGCCTGGGCGTCGTTAAGCGTCTGCCTTCAGCGCAGGTCATGATCCCAGGGTCCTGGGATCAAGCCCCGCATTGGGCTCCCTGCTCGGCGGGAAGCCTGCTTCTTCCTCTCCCACTCCCCCTGCTTGTGTTCACTCTCTCGCTGTGTCTCTCTCTGTCAAATAAATAAATAAAATCTTAAAAAAAAAAAATGACTTCAAATTCCTTGCTTCTTTGTAGTATCTGTGTGCAGGGGAAGGAAAAATGAAATCCAAAATCCTAAATCTAGTGTAGTTTAGTTGAGAACTCATAGGGTTTATTGTCCAAAAAAAAAAAAAAAACACCAAAAAACCAAAAAACCCCAAAAACAAAAACAAAAAAAAGAAAAACTTGACTTTAGTCCGGTCCTTAGTTTTTCACAAAATTCTGTCACCTGTCTGAACTTTAATTTTCTTTTCTGTGTTATGGGGTGCCTGGGTGGCTTAGTCGTTTAAGCATCCAGCTCTTGATTTCAACTCAGGTCATGATCTCAGGGTCCTGGGATAGACCCCCAAGTCGTGCTCCATGCTCAGCAGGGAGTCTACTTGAGGATTTTCTTTCTCCCTCTGCCCCTCCCCCAACGCACGCACACTCCCTCTCTCTCTAAAAATAAATGTTTAAACAAAGCTAGTGCATTTTTACAATTTGCCATCAACAACAATACCAGAAATAGCCACAGCCTCCAAATATGCCTGTGCTGTTTGAGGAATATATAAACAGTAATTACAAATGGCTCTAGCTTTATTGGTAGAAATCTTAGGGTTCAGTGAAAATTACCTTACCAATCTCTCTAATCTCTAGGTGTGGACACAGTTTCAGGTAAACAAGACTAAAATTTGACTGAGGCAAGCTTGACTTTGGCTTCTGCACATTGGATTTCTTGGCCCATTTTCCTTCTGAGTTACAATCTCTCTTCTCACTTTAAAGTGATCTACATGGTTATCTCAGAGGTTTTAACTCTCTTCTTTCCAACTAGCAAAGTCTCTTAAACCAACCATTTATACTTGTTAGGAAACTGACCACACCTTGGTGTGAATAAACATTGCAAAATGTGTTGCTTTGAGGCCATCCCCTTTAACTCTAAAGGTGGAGTGAAGTTTTGATTCTTTTATGATTTTCACTATGAACAGGAGAGAAAAAATACTTTGAAGACTTTGGGTACAGGCATGAACTAAAATTATACTTCATTTTCTCAGACGGCTGACCAGATGGTGGCTATAGAGGACAGGCAGAAGGGAAAGCCTTTAGAGGATCCTGCTTCCCTAGGGAGGACAAGCTCCTTGCTCTTTTGTGGTCACTGGAGGATACTTTATGAGGACTCCTATTATAGGGAGAGCATGCTTCATTTTCCTCTTTCCAGTTCTTCTGGCAATAGCACAATTAGGACATTTACCCATATCTTTTCTTAAGCCCACTTTAGCCTTGTGTAGAAAATACATTATTTAAATTATAAGTATGAGCTGGGGCACCTGGGTGGCTCAGTTGGTTAAGCGGCTGCCTTCAGCTCAGGTCATGATCCCAGGGTCCTGGGATCGAGCCCTGCATCGGGCTCCCTGCTTGGCGGGAAGCCTGCTTCTCCCTCTCCCACTCCCCTTGCTTGTGTTCTTTCTCTAGCTGTCTCTCTCTCTCTGTTGGTTAAATAAATAAATAAAATCTTAAAAAAAATAAATAAAATTATAAGTATGAGCTTTAAGGTCAGACACATAGGTTTTAATTTTACCCCCCACTCCTTTACTGATTATTTCCTGATTGACCCCAGACTTCACTTTTATGACACTCAGATTTTTCATTGTAAAATTAAGCTGAAAATGCTAATCACATAGAATCATGTTTTTCAATTAAATAAAATAGCATTTATAAAGCATCTCTCATATAGCATGCAGCGATGCATATTAAATGCCAGTTATCATCCTTATTATTCCATGTGTAATGGAGATCCAGTTCTTTTCCCTTATTCCCTAACCTCAGCAAAGGTTTGGAAATAGTATTAAATACCTATGATAAGGTAAGCACCATTTTTATAAAGTAAAATTTATTCTAAATTTTTATATGAGGAAATTGAGGTGCAAAGAAATCATATAGCTAAATAGCTAAATCAGGCCCTTTAACTAAACTATGTGACTTCCAAACCCCTGCTCTTCCACACCATGCTGTCCTTCCCGCATCTTCTTCCAATATGCATTTTTAAGACTAGATGTAGTTTGTGTTTTGGAGAACAATTTACCTAATTCAGAACTGTATATGTGGGATGTTTATTATCATTGATTTTCACTTAAGAAAGCATCCATATTCTTCCAATGATATTTTTACTACTGATAAGAATATTTACTTTTTAATAAAGAATTGAGGTGTTGAATACATCTATATGTAACAAAGGGATTCAGGTGAACTAATATTTACATGGTTGTTTTTAAACATTTTCAAAAAAATCTATCATTTTATCTAATATTTACATCCATCTTATAAAATAGGCCTAGGAGATATAATTCAACTTGTAAGAGTTAGATGCAGAAAAGCAAGATACAATAAAATAGACTAATTCCATCTATGTAAATCAAGACTTACTGAGAATTAAAGTGAAAATAAACATTTATTGCATTCTAGTCCTTACACA
This sequence comes from Neomonachus schauinslandi, assembly GCF_002201575.2. Taxonomy (NCBI): domain Eukaryota; kingdom Metazoa; phylum Chordata; class Mammalia; order Carnivora; family Phocidae; genus Neomonachus; species Neomonachus schauinslandi. Next base: position 58,765,286 of record NC_058406.1, read on the forward strand.
GATTAACTCATATGAATGTCTTAGACATACTCTTCCTTGGGAAGGCTACACCAAGCAAGAAAACACTTTTTTCTACATGGGCAGATAAGTTGGGATATCCTAATGGCAGTCTTCTCCTGCTTCTCAGATAAAAGAGTCATCCAGTTTATTAGCCCAGATTCCCCAAGAACTAAAACTATGAAGGAATTGTTTATACAAAATATTTATTGGGGGATATATTGGAGGAAAATAGAGAACTGGAGGTTGAATAGGAAAATCATGAGTCTGCAGTGATGTTTGATCCCTGTTGAAGGACTGGGGGAAAGGCAGAAATGGAAGAAGGTTGTAAACTACAGTGCAGTTCTAGGAATGTTTGAGCAAATCTGAAAAAGCGAGTTGTAGAGTCGAAGTGTCCCGTTAGAGGAGTCCTCTATCTTCCATCAATGGGCCTGCCTTAGTTTCCTTAGTATCCTGTTTAATCAGTGGCTGGAAGCAGCCCTTGAAAAGCATAGCTTTGGCTTAAAAAAGGAAATGGATTTCGGAGCGCTGCAGATTGTATTAGCAATGACTTACACTTCCTACGTTAGGGAATCTGACAGGTAGATTTCATGGTCTTCACACTGGGGGTGCCCTGTATGTTGGAAGTCACCCTATTTTCCTTGCTTACTTAGAGTAAAAAGCTTTTGGAAACAAACTGACATGAGATTTAATCCCAGTTGCCAATTTTCTATCTTTGTGTTTTTGAGCAATTACCTAACCATTCTATGCCAGTTGATTATAACTGGTGAGGATATTTTGGCTACTATTGCTCCATCTTGCAGGTGTGTATAATGACGTCATACGGTTGTAACAATCAAAGAGATGATATTAAGGATTTACCACTCATTCAGTAAGTACATAATAAATAGCTATTATTATAATAATAGAGGCTCTCATAACTGACTTCTACCATCTTTCCCCATTTACTGTTGCCTCTTGCATGCTGAATGTTTGAGAACATTAGACTTTTCTCCAAAATACCCATCCTGCCGTCACAAGTTCACATGTGTGCAAACCAAGGATCTTTTTTTTTTTTCTTTCCAAATATCCTTATGCCGTATAATTGGATACTCTACTTGGTATAAAGTTGTTCATTATTTCTAAGAAAAAATACTGATTTTTATGAAAGTAATGCTTTGGAAGTGTTGAGGAGGAAAAAGTTTTCCTCTTTCATCTGAGGTTCTTTAACTGGACTAAGAACTAAATTGACATGAAAGCAATTGAGAGGAGAAAATCAAATATAATTTTGTATGTATGTGTGATCCACATAGACATAAGATTCCAAAACAGTCAGACAAAATGGAGGTATTTATGTCATCCTGAACTAAGCAGAAAGAGGTAGAGGTCTGGGACAACAAAGGGAAGGAATGTAATTTACAAGAAGATGAAAAAGAGTAAATGCTTGGTAAACAAATGTTTGCTGGGCCATTCAGACACAATGGGGCATAGAGGGGACTTTGATCAAACAGGCCTTGATAGTTTCCTCCCTGTCTGTCACCCTTAATTTATATCATACTATAGTTATCTATGGTGTTAGCTCTCTTCCTGGAGCATGCCCTCCATCTAAATTCTTTTAGGCAGTTAATGGGGCGGGTAGGCCAAAGTTTCTTCTGAGACTTATGGGCCATGATTACTTTCAACTTGGCATAATCTCTATGCCAAAGTGGACCATCTTGGGGTGGCCTGACTTTGGCCCTTATATTTGGTATCTAAGAAGGTGTATCTAAAATTTGATTTTAAATTAGATATGAGTAAGAAAAGTGAAAAGATTTGAGATGAATAATGAAAACTCAGGATTCTGAATTTTGAATCCTTCCATGTTTCTCTTTTTAGCATAGCAAACTAATCATGACATTGTGTTTTAGTTGTCTCTGTAAGACAGAACTTGAGGAAATTAAAATTAGTAGACCCATGCTCAAATTAAAACAAAAAATCTTTTCCCAAAAAATGAATGTGCCCTAATATATTTTTACTTAAAATGAACTGCTTAATGCATGTATATGCTATTTATACTATTTTCATAATTGTTTGCTTTGACTTCTGTCAATAGTAATAACTTTATGATCTTGTTGTATAAGACAGCTTCTATTCTATTACAGTTAGCCTGAGTGCTGTCATTTTCAGGATTAATAACAACTGCTTGCCTGTTAAGATTTATTGAGATTGCTTATGTAAGAGCACTAAGTACAGTATCTGTGGCAGAGAATATGCACAATGCCTATTAGTTTTGACCCTCTAATTCTTCCCTTTCACTTCCTTGTACTTTCTTTTTTTTTTTCCTTGCCTCTTTACCTCATCATACATTTCATCCTTTCCAATCACCTCATAATTTTATAGCTGGAAAATATTAATTTCAAAGTTTAGTTTTACTTTAGTTTTCTATCGGAATGGTTGCAATCAGAAGAAAGTGCTGATTGGATTAAATCAGAAAAGTGGTCTTCCATTTAAATTAAATATCACATAAAAGCACAGCCACTCATTCACTTTCTAATGGTGATTCAATTACTTCACAATCATCCAGGGAATTTTTGGTGTTTCTTGATGAATTTAGGGGCGAGGGGTATATAGCACCAATTATCTTCATCTTTTCCTTTTAAAGTGACATGATTTTCAAGGAACAACTTATCCTTATAAATCTAATTTTCTAGCCAAAAGTATTCCTTTTGAGAAACTGTTTAAAATTAAAAACAAGTTGAGTTTATTTTAAAAATCAAGATTTACAGCACATTGGTGGTACAGTTCATTATGTAGGTTAAAAAAAAATCAGGTCCATTAGTAATCTTGCAAGTAAGTGGGTAGGGGAAGCTGACCTTTAACAATTTCACCCTAATCAGTATTAAATATTTGTTAAATACCTTGTTAGAATTAAGGCATCTAGGAAGAACTTGAACCTATGGGTCAAATGCAAAAATGTTAGTTTATTTGTGCCATAGTCACAGAACTGAAATTTATTCTGTCATAAAATGATCTGAATGTCCTCAAAGATCATATTTCTAATGTGCACACAAAAGGTTTTTGCTGAAACTTGATAGAATTCATGATGCTAAGTATCTTAATATTTTATGTGATAAGAATATAATATGAATTTTATGAATGAACAAAATGTATATTTTTAGTTTACTTGATTGCATCGAAAACATTTCTTATGGTGGTAACTCTAGTTCTTTTGAGGAGAAATTCCTTAACAATAATATTATCCAGGGAAGTGAGAGGCCATCAGTTTTAACTTCCAATGTGTTGGGTTTATATTGCATTGTGCCATTAAAAAGCCATTTTCTCTCTGTGATTCTGTGCCTCCTAATAGGCAGATATTAGGATATTTATCTACCTGGCAATATTCTCAGCCAATATTTGTCAGTTGTATTCTGCACGATTACAACAGAAAAGGACTGGAAAAGGGAATAAAGAATAGACCACTAAGAAAGTAAATTTGTATACTACAGAAGGGTTAATATTTTTACTTTTCTGTACATTTTGCTTGCTGCATGTATGTTTCTCACATGGTGAAATTTCTTTAAGATAACTATATAACTAGTTTCTTTACCTATACATGGAATTGTTTTATGAAGGGCAGCTTGCATCTCTACTTGTGATTGAATTGAATAAGAATGTAAAAGAAACTCTTTGAATGTAAGATTTTTTTTATTTGAAATTTTATCTTCTCTTGAAAAACAGAAGGATGTTTAGATGAGTGGAAAGGAGGTGAAATAAGTCAACTTGAATATGCCTTTCAGGGGTTTCTCCTATGGTTTCAAAATTCTAACTAGTGGTCTCTAATTTGCTAAGTCCATGGAAAGGAAAACATTCATGATGGTGATCAAGGCCCATGTTATTAGCCATAGGAAATCTTTTAGAGTCATAAACATTATTGAACAGACCAGTGGGCCTGCTTGGTGTAGGTATGACAACGAGAAACAATGGTAGCCAAGATTATGACATGCTAAAAATCTATCCACTTAAAGACATCTAATACAGTAGTTATTTCTCAAATAGAATTAGAATGTAAACAAAACAAAAACAAGTCCACACCTAAATATTCCCCCATGCTAAAGGATTTAATTCATAAAATAAAACTGCCTAAATGGTAATAAAAGCATTTATAGAGTTAGTAAAATAAATGACCATTTCAAAGGAAATAAAAAAATCACAGAAATCTTAGATCGTCTTTCTAGTATAATCCACAGAGCAGTGGAAAAGGTCTAGATATTGATATAAAGTCCTATAACACTTCTCAACATAGTAGATATTTATGCTAATGTTAATATTGTCAAATATTCAAGATGTTTTTTATTTCTTTTGTCAGAATATGATTTGGTTGCATACAGTGACCTTTGGAGACAGTTTTATATCTGGAATTGTTTATATAGTTGAAGCCTAAGACATTAAATAGTCTATACTACTATTGCAAATAAATATATAACAAAATGACTACATGACATAGACATGTGATTGTCATAAACTTAACAGCCCTGGGCCATGCCACAAATTCAGGGATAAGGGTACAGTGGAGGGTAGTGGAGGTGGGCTGTTACATGTAGTTAATCAGGGATTCTTTGTTATTCTTCCATCTTTAGCATGTGACTTCAGAGTTGCTCTGGACATCATTATCCTAGTAAGCCAGCAAGGAAAATAAACAATAACAAAATTTTTATGATCCATGTCTGTAAGTGACACACATCAATTCTGTTTATATGCTATTGGCTATCTATCATTCATATGGCTGTAAAGGAAAGAAACAACAAAACAAACTGAGGGAAGCAGAGAAAAACACCTAGCTCAATGCACTGAATTTCTGTGATGTATAATATCCTTGTTATGTCAGAATGTGATTACTTATTGTCTCAAGACTTGTAAATTCGAAAGATAAGTCATCTGCATTTTCAAACTCAATATATAACTGTAGATTGGGGAAAGGCTATCCATACAAAAGTAATTAAATTGGAATAGTGGGAAATGGGAAAGCACTGAATTGCAATAAAAGAAAGAATTCTACCCTGGCAATGAAGGAAATTCTTTGATTAGAAATTGAGTGTTCTCTCAAGGAAAAATCTCATTCTCAGTGGCTCCAACTTTGCCTTCTGAGGGGTCATTCCTTACTTATTAGTCTCCATGCCCACTTTTCTAGTGAGTGTTGAGAATCTAATTCTCTTAAAGGCTAGTACAGCTTTTGTTTTGTTTCCTGATCCTTGGAAGCCCAAGATTTATTTATAGCTGAAACAATTAAATATATTTTGGGGGCTGCCTTCTTGTTTCTCTGACAAAATAATTTCCCTTAAAATTATGATAGGCTACTGATCTATTTCTTAGTAGTTATTTGCAGGTACTGAAAACTACATAAACCCAATGTTTTCTCCTAGGCATAGTTCTTAAAGCTTTTCTATTTTTATTGTTTTTTGACCCCATCACTTTTTCATGCTGTCTACTTAATGGTAACTACCATGAGATCATCTGAAAGAAAATAGTCTTAAGTGGGAAGGTAAACCCTTTATGTTACATTTGCCAGAGATTTAAATGGGTCTTAAAAAGTCTTAATGGGATTTTGTTGTTCAAAGCCTTTTTCAGCCTTATATTCTTTAGGGTCCAGGATCAGTTGTTTTCTCCAGTCTTTTGTGGACTTGGTCTTTGTTTTTAGATTTCCCTGAGCTCATCTCAATTTTGTAATACCATGCCAAAGGCAGTAAGGAGTATCCATATTTACCAATAGTTGACTTTTTCCAACTATTTTTCCTAAAGCTATAGGTACTGATTAACTTGCATATTTTTTCAGGTAGTAGTTCTACAAAATATTTTGCCATTGCATAAAATAAGTCTTCAGATTTCTAGCCTATAGTTTCTTTTCCATGTTGTCTGCTCCCTTTCATTTTTGATAAAAAATTTATTGAAATTTATCAATGACAAACAGACATAAAGCTCAAAGTTTGGCTTTCTAAGGGGCAAGAGAAAAACCAGTGCAGATGTTCTTTTATACAGATGATACATGGGCTAGGAAATAACACGTCACTTCTAAAGCAATCCAGAAGAGGGACATGAAAGCAAACCTGGACATTCACTAGGAATTTGCAGTCATTTTAGATTTCCACTAGATAAGGAAATATAATTTTGGGTTAGTTTTTCCAGGCTCAGGTGTATGAAAAACAAAAATAACAAAAAACCCAGTCAAGGGATGTCTTGGTTGCTGTCCCCTAAGTGTCTGCCTTCACCTCCTTGCTCAGCGGGGAGCCTGCTGCTCCACCTGCTTGTGCATTCTCTCTCTCTCTCTCTTTTTCTGACAAATAAATAAAATCTTAACAACAACAACAACAAAACAGTCAACATGCAGTTAATGTCTCCTGCACTTAGGTTCGTAAAAATGGTCTAAATACAGAAGTACATGTGGAAGAATTCCCCTGTCATTTTGTAAAACAAAATATTATAATTTTTTTACAGAACAAGATAAGGCAGGTTTTTTTTTTTTAATCTTTTAAAGAGGTTGATGTTTGAGGGTTTGCTGCTGCTTTTTAAATTACAATGGCCAAATCCATTTTACTCATAACACATAAGTAAGCTTGTTGTTTTCTATTCTCTGACTCATAGCTCTGAAGAGTGACATCAGAGTCATCTCCTTAGAGCAAAGCCCACCACCATCTGTGAAGAGGGAAAGAAATGAGAGAGGGGGAATGTCTCCCAACCATTGCCAAAATAGGCCTTTAGGTTACTATTTTCAAACCAGGGCACTAGACGCCTCTAGCAGGCCCAAAAAATGCAGAAGTCATAGGAACCAGAGCAAGAGGTAAGATGTGGCTGGTGCTCATCCCCTTCTGGGCTTTGAGAAACCAAACAGAGGCCAGGCATGACCTTTGAACTAACTCCAGAAACTTGGGAAATACCAGGAATTGTAAGAGCCCTCCAAACCATCCTCTGAGAGTAAGGAACAAATGCTCACTTGGTGATTACTCAGCTATCGCATTTATAGGGACAAAACCAGACACAAAGAAAAAGGGGGGAAAACAGTGGCAGTAAAAATAGTATTTTATTCCACCCCCTCCCACCCTCCCTTCCTTCACAACCCCCAGTACACTTTTCCCCTCTCGTTCCAACAGCAACGTTACAATCAGAAGAAAATAAGTTTCAGGGGATAGGATTTCTGGAGAGGAGTGGTATGGGTAAAAACAGTCAATCACAATAAGTTTTTAAAATAGGTTATTCCACTTAGTCATCATCTTCTCCCTCATCTTCAAGTTTTCATGTTCACTTCTGATCCTGTTCTTCTTCACCAGCATCTTCATCTTCCCCATCTTCTACTTCCCTGTGGTTATAACCTTCTTCATCCTTCTCCTCTTCACTCACGTCTTCTTTTTTCTTCCTCCTCCCCTTCATCCTCCTAGTGTTCCACTACCTTAGCATCTTCATCCTCCTCCTCCTCATCATCACCCTCCAGGCCCTCCACATTGCCCTCGGCATCTGAGTTGGGGACCTCCTTGTCATCCTGGTCATAGCCATTGAGAAACGTGAGCTGCAAAAGGAGCTTGAACACATTTTCTTGATAATCGTTCAGACTGGTGACCTCACAACTGAAAAGGTCTAAACTCTTGAGGTTTCCTAACTTTCTCAGTGGCTCTACTGTGCGGAGGTCTTTAATTTTGTTGCCATTTAAATATAGATGTATGAGGTCTGGACACCTTTATGCCAGTACTTCCAGGCCCTCTGAGATTCTGTTATTGCTTACTTCAAGTTTAAGTTTAACTTTGGTCACTTTGCGTCTGAGGTGAGGCCTGCATTTTGTACTGAAGAACTCCAGTTCTTCAAATTCATCTGTGAGTCTTTCAGTTTTGCCTCCAATTGATGGGTAATTGTCCAGGACAAGCTCTTTCATATCGTATCAGATCCTCCTGTTCCCCAGCTCTAAATGAATCTATTTGTCCATGTCCATCTCCTGCACCCTTTCTTTGCAATGGCTCCTGGTGCTGGTGGAATTCAATCAATCTGCTTCCTAATCATTATGACAAAACCATGTATTTTATATTTTTTACAGCAGCATTCCACTTTACAGCCTCAAAACAGACCCCATGTGACATAGTGAGTTAATAAAATAGAAGTATATTTCTTGTTCACTAGTTTAGGACAGGTCCAGAGCATGGTGCTAGTGGAACATTTCCCTATAAGAAGTTATTTAGAGACTCAGTTTAATGACATCTTTGGATCTTAAACATGTGATTTCAGGGTTATCATCATCCATACTACTTAAATAAACTGGGAGGGTTAAGATCATGGAGGGATTCTCATGGAAAATGTTCTGGGCTGTACCTGAAAGTGACACATAATAATTTACTAACATTTCATAGAGAGCATGCAGCCACATGATCACACCTATCTACAAAAGAAGCTAGGATATATAGTCTGTGTAGCTAGGAAGAATAGAATGGTTTTCATGGAAAGCTAGCAGTTTCTGTAATATGTTTTATCAAAGGAAACTTGTAGTTAAAGTAACTAATTTGAGAAATGTTTCTAGGATTAGATGTAAATTATATGGAATTATTAAGTGTTCAAGTAATATTGTGTTAATATCTATATGATTATTTTTTCCAACTGAGGCTTTAATCAAGTTCTAAGTTAATTCTGTAATATGTTGTTATGCATCATATACAGATATCAAATGCTTGACTATCACATTCAAATTTCTTTGTGCATGAAATAGAGGAGAGGAGGTTGGATGACAGATGACCTAATGTAAACATGCTATTTATTTTGAAACAAGATACAACTTTATCTTTTCTTTATTCCACATATAATAAATTCCAAATAAACCAAATACTTAGAGTAAAAGTATAACTTATATGTTTTATTAGAGAATAAGGGTACATATTTTTGTAATCTTTGGGAAAACTCTGAGCATATATGAAATTTGTACTAGACAAACACAAAACTTTTATATTAAAATCAGTGAAGATTATCAAGTCTGACAAACAGTAAAAATGGAGTACATAAAAATGAACAGTCTCAGAAACCTGTGGGACATCCTCAAGCATACTAACATGTACAATGGGAGATCCAAAAGAGAAGAGAAAGGAGCAGAATGAATATTTGATAAAATAATGAACACAGCTTCCCAAATTCGATGAAAAAACATTAATATGTACATCCAAGCTCAATGAACTTCATGGAATGTAAAGTCAAAAGTGTCCGCACCTAGACACATCATATCAAACTATCAAAAGCCAAAGACAAGAAAAGATGGAAAGCAGCTAAAGAAAAATAACTTATCACTTACAGTATATATTTAATAAGATTAACAATACTTTTTTTAAGATTTTATTTATTTATTTGACAGAGAGACACAGTGAAAGAGGGAACACAAGCAGAGGGAGTGGGAGAGGGAGAAGCAGGCTTCCCACTGAGCAGGGAGCCTGATGTGGGGCTCGATCCCAGGACCCTGGGATCATGACCTGAGCCGAAGGCAGACACTTAAAGACTGAGCCACTCAGGTGCCCCAACAATACTTTTTTCATCAAAGACAATGGATGCTAGGAGACAGTGAGATAACACATTCAAAGTGCTGAAAGATAAAGAATGTAAACCAAAAATTCTGTATCCAGCAAAACTATTTATCAAAGACAAAATAGAAATTAAGACTCTGAGATAAACAAAGCTGAGAGAATTTATCACTAGCAGACCCACACTAAAAGATACACTAAAAGGAGTCCTTCAGACTGTAATGACATGACACTAGATGATAATTTAAATCCATACAGAGAGGAGCACCTGGGTGATTCAGTGGGTTGAGCATCCAAGAGTTTGTTTTGGCTTCGGTCACCATCTCAGGGTTGTGGGATTGAGCCTTGCATTGGGCTCCATGCTCATCATGGAGTCTGCCTGTCCCTCCTCCTCTCCCTCTGACCCTCCCTCCCACTCACTCCCACACGTGCCCTCTCTTTCTCTCAAATAAATAAATTAAAAAAACAATTATAAAACATCCATACAGAGAGATAAAGAGTACCAATAAAGGTAACTAGATAGGAATATATAAAAGATAGTATAAATGTATTTTTGTTTTTAACTGCTGTAATCCTATCTTAAAGACAACTGCATGAAATAATGCTAATAAAACTTGATTAATTTATGATGTATAAGGATATAATTTGTATGACATTAATAGCATAAAAGAAGAGTGGAGGGAGATATATTGAAGCAAACTTTTATAATTCATTAATGTGTTAAAATCTGAAGCTGATTATTTTAAGTTAATATGGTCATTGTAATTCACAAAGAAAATGCTAAGAAAGCACCTCAAAATAAAAGACAAAACAAAAATTAAAATGGCAATTATAAAATAGCTATTTAACACAAAAGAAGGCTGTACTGTAGGAATAAAGGAATGGAAAGTTTATAAAACATAAAAATGGCAAATTGTCAGACATAAATATTATCAGTGATTATGTTAAATGTAAATACACTAACCATTCCAATCAAAAGAGAGCTAAAAAAATAATGATCAGATTATACTGCCTAAAGGAGACATTCTCTAGTTTGAAAGTAAAAGAATGGAAATAGATATCTCATGCAAATAGTAACTAAAAGTGAGTTGGAGTACCTCTATTAGACAAAAACAGAATTAAGACAAATTTCTAAATATAATAGAGATAATAAAAGGCATTTTATAATAAATACTAATACCTATCAAAAGGGGTCCAAAATATATGAAGAAACAGAGGGGAGAGATAGATGAACAAGAATACTTAGAGATTTCAATACCCAATTTCAATAATGAATAGAAGAACAAGGCATAAATTTCACAAAGAAATAGAAGATGTGAACATTATAAACCAACTACACCTAACAAATATTTATGGAATGCTAAGCCCCAAAACAGCACAACATACATTCTTAAGTACATAAGGAATGTTATCCAAAATAGACGTGGTTAGGGCACAAAACATAATACATTCAAATAATGAATTTTGTAATAATTTTTAAATTATTACAATAAACTTTAAATTTATTGTAACACATTTTAAAGGTTTGAATAATATAAATAATATCCTCTGTTCCCAATGAAATGAAATTAAAAATCAATAACATGATAGAGATATTAAAAAATGTGGACATTTCACAACACATGCCTTAATAAGCAATGTGTCAAAGACAAAATCATAAGGGAAAATAGAAAATACAATTAGATGAGTAGAGACAAAAACAGCACTAGCACTTATGGAATGCAGCAGAAGTATTGCTTGGCAAAAAATTTAAACTGTAAACACCTATATTCAAAAGGAAGAAAGATCTCAATTCGATAATTTAAACTTCCATCTTAGGAAAATAGAAAAAGAAGAGCAAACTACATCAAAAGCAAGAGTAAATAATAATAATAGTAAATAATGTAAATAATAATAACGATAAGGGCCAAAATAAATGAAACAGAAAAATAGAGTCAATGAAACTAAATATTAGTTCTTCGAAGATCAACAAAATTTAGAAACCTTTAGCCAGACTGACCAAGAAAAGGGGAGAGAAGATTCAAACCACCAAAATTAGGAGTGAAGGGCGATATCACTACAGAGCTTATAGAAGAGCAAAGGGAAATAAGGAACAATATAGATTGCATGCCAACAAATTATATAAGCTAGATCAAATGGACAATTCCTAAAAATACACAAACTAATAAAACTGACTCAAGAATAAATAGAAAATCTGAAATAACCTGTAACCAGTAAAGATATTGAATTAGTAATAAAACATCAACTAATGAATAGTAAAAAATAAAATATTGAAGTAGTAATAATCAAATTAGTAATAAATCAGTTCCCGATGGCTTCACAGGTGAATTTTATTAAATATTTAAGGAATAATTAACACCAATCCTTCACAAATTCTCTGAAAAAGTAGAAGAGGGAGTTAATACTTTCCAACTCAGTGTATATGGAAACTATAAAGTATTATCGAAAAACAAGAAAGGGGCGCCTGGATGGCAAAGGTGGTTAAGCATCTGACTCTTGGTTTTGGCTAAGGTCATGATCTCAGGGTCATGAGATTGAGCCCTGCAGCTGGTTCTGCGCTCAACCAGGCAGTCTGCTTCTCTTCCTCTGCTCCTCTCCCTTGCTCACTCGCTTTCAAATAAATAAATCTTTAAAAAAAATTAACAAAGACCTAAATAAATGAAAAATAGCCCATATACATGGATTATAACAATTAATATTGTTAAGTTGGCAACACTCCCCAAATTGATTTACAAATTTAGTGTAATCGTCTGTCAAAATCCCATCTTCTTTTTTTTTTTTTCAGATATCAACAAGATGATCCTAAAATTCATATGGAAATGAAAAAAGCCTAGGATAAACAAAACAATCTTGGGAAAAAAAAAAGTTGGGGGATTCACACTTCAAAGCGCAATATTAGGCTATAGTAATCAAGATACTGTGGTACTGACAGAAATATAGACACATAATTAATGAAATAAAATGAAGAGTCCCACTAATAATCACTTGCAGTTGTAGTCAATTGATTTTCAACACAGGTGCTGATAAAACGTAGTGGGGGAAATAGTATTTTTGACAGTGGTTTAGATGCAAGTGAATGCAGTTGAACCCCAACATCAGAACTTTTACAAAATTTAAGTCCAAATATAGATGTAAGTTAAAAGTCAAAGCTATAAAACTCTTAGAAGTAATTCTTAAAAGAAACTAGATATGAAACAAAAAGCACAAGGGAAAAATTGATTTCATCAAAAATTTTAAAAAGAAAAAAAATGTGCTTCAAAGGAGTCTACTAAGTGAAAAGATAACCCACAGAGTGGGGTAAGATATTTGTAAAACATGTCTGTTAAGAGACTTGAATCTAGAATAATATATATAAAAACTAATACAACTCAACAATGAAAAGACAACCCAATATAAAATGAGAAAATATTTAAATAGACATTTTCCAGTGATAATATACAAATGGCCAATAAGCATATGAAAAGATGCTGAACACATTAGTCATTAGGGATATGCAAGTCAAAAGCTCAATTAGATAATACTCCCATCCCAGTAAGATGGAAATAACAAGTTGTAAAAATGTGGAAAAATTGAAACTCTCACACATTGTTGATAAGAAATCCAAAATGTTGCAGTTACTTTGTAAAACAGTTTGGGAATTCTTCAAAACATTAAAAATAAAGGTACCCTATGACCCAGCTATTTCACTTCTAGTTATACATATAAGAGAATTTAAAACATATATACACATAAAATTTGTTCATGAATGTTCATAATAGCATTATTCATAATAGCCAAAAACAAAAAACTAGAAACAACCTGAAGGTCCATCAACTAATGAATTAAAATTATGTGATGTATCCATATAATGGAATATTAGCCATCAACATGAACTATGATAGATATTACAACATAGGTAAACCTTGGAAAAATATGTTCGTTGAAATAGACAGGCAACTCACTAGAGATAGATATTAGATTTGTTTTTGCCAGGAACTGGGGAGAAGGTGAATGGAGAATGACTGTTAATGGCTGCAGGATTTCTTTAAGGATGATGAAATGTTTTAAAATTAGTGGTGGTAGTTGAGCAATTCTGAGTATATTAAAAACCACTTGTTTATACTCTTTAAAATAACAGTGTTATGTGAATTATATCTCAATAAAATTATTAAAGAAATTATAAAGCATTACTTTTCTGTTCTATTTAGTATCTAGTCTTCAATTTTTGATCAAACCACTTTTCCCTTCTCTATGAGCCTCACTATGCTCTCCCCTCCTTTCTCAGATTTAAATATCATTGTCCTTTATTTGAATGCCCTCAACTCTCCCACTCTTTTCTACCTTCCACTCATGCTCTAGACTGGCAAAGTCCAAATCCTGTTTGCAGCCAGCTCTACCCAAACTCTACACCTGCCCTGTGAGAGCCTAATACTTTGCATAAAAACACACAGGCATGCTTCTTGAGATAACTTTAAATTAATGACTATAAACCTTAAATAGCTTTCAGTGTTGTCCAGTAATTCCACTTGCTAGATAAATCTACTCTTCAATTTCTGAGGAAACTATTTAACTCTTCTGTCTCCTTATGACTCTGATAATCTCCCTTTCTTCTCCACATTGTAATGAAGACCTTTCTTCTTATTTCACTAAGAAAATAGATGCTAGCAAAGGAGGATTTGCCTGTGCTTTCACCACCAAATCTACCAACTTCCTTGTACCTGTAGCCACATACTCTCCATTTTCTAGATTCAATGTGAACACCTGTTTGCACTGAATCCCAATCTTTTCACTTAACTAAGGGATTTCCCACCACATTTTTCTCAGCAATTTTTCTCTTATTTGATTATTCCCAAACATTTACAAACACAGAACAACTACTACCTTACAAATATTAATATTCTCCCTAGATTCTAGATCTTCCTTCAGCGTTGGCCCCCTCCCTTACAGAAAAATTTCCTCAGCTTTTCTGTAGTTACATTCTTAGTTTCTACTCACCCATTCTTTGTTGAAGCCACTTCAATTAGGTAGTCGTTTTCTAACCCAGCTGCTTCAGTAAAATGATCTCGTCAAGATTTCTGATGACTCCCACATTGCTGAAGCTGGTGAATAATTCAAAGTCATCATCTTTCTAGACTTGTGACTTGGATTTAACACAATTTATTGCTCCCTCAGTCTTTACTCGATTTTCCTTTGGCCTTCTGAACATTTAGGTCTCTTGTTTTTCTGGCCACCTCACTGCTTCTTCACAACCTCCTCTGCCATATCCTCCTTATCACTCAGACCTTTAAATAATTTAGTACCTTGGAGCTCAGATTTTAGATCTTTTGTCTAATATAAATCTGTAGATAATTTCATTTAGCCCCATGACTTTAAATAACATCTCCAGGTTGATGGCTAACTTGATTTCATTGCTAGCCCCAACCATTTCACTGAATTCCTGACTTGTATATCCTTCTCCCATTTGATCTTTCTACTTGGCTGTTTTTTTTTTTTTTTATTTGAGAGAGAGAGAGTGAGAGAGAGAGAGAGAGAGCACAAGAGGGGGGAGCGGGAGAGGGAGAAGCAGACCCCCTGCTGAGCAGGGAGCCCGATGCGGGACTCGATCCAGGGACTCCAGGATCATGACCTGAGCTGAAGGCAGTCGCTTAACCAACTGAGCCACCCAGGTGCCCTCTACTTGGCTGTTTAATAGGCATCTGAGACTTAACATATTCTGAATCAAACTTTTGAATTTTAATTCTCTGCACCCCCTCCAAATGTGTTTTCCCCAAATATCTTCTCTCTCATTGGTCTCAACTGTATATATTATTCATTCAGGCCTGTATTAGAATTCTCCAGAGAAACAGAACAAAATAGCTTATATATTTTTATGTATTTCTTTATTGTATTATTAATATTATATAAATAATAATCATTACATTATTTATATAGTCTTTTTGTATATTATATATATGACATACCTGTATAAATTAAGGAATTGGCTCACGTGGAGCCTCAGAAATTCCAAAATCTGTATTCGGCAGGCTGGAGACCCATGAGAGACAATGGTGGAAGTTGCAGTGTGAAAGCTGGCAGACTTGGTACCCAAGAGGTAATTTTTCAGTTTGTGTCTGAGGACAGGAAATAGAACTCAGATCGAGCAGTCAGCCAGGAGGAGTTAACTCTTACTCAGCCTTTTTGTTCTATTTATGTCTTCAGTCAATTAGATGAGGCCTACACACACTAGTGGGGGCAATCAGCTTTACTCAAACTACTGATTTAAATGTTAATCTCATCCAGAAACAACTTTACAGACTCAACCAGCATAATGTTTGACCAAATGTCTGGGCACCCTTTGGCTCAGTAGGGTTAACACATAAAATTAATCATCATAAATCCTTCATCTTCGAATCTTATCTGATTCTTCTTTTTTTATCACATGCACATCCAGTCCATTAGCAAATTTTCTCAGGACTATTTATTCCATATATTCCTACTTCTCATAAATTCCAGCAGAGTAGCTTAAGTCAAGCCACCTTCATTTTTTATTTGATTATGGCAGTAGTCTCCTACTTGATCTCTCTGTTTCCACTATCATTCTGTAGTTTCTTTTCGCAGTTTCAGTGTTTCTTTGAATATATAGCTGGACTCTTGATTGCCTTTCTGAACATATTTCCTAACACTCTCCCTGTCATTCCCCTCACTACAGCTTCATTGGCCTCCTTGCTGCATCTCAACATCATGTAGGACATCGGAGCTCAGTAGTCCTCCCTTACCATGGTTTTACTTTCCATGGTTTCCATGGTTTCAGTTACCCATGCTCAACTGTGGTCCAAAAGCAGATGATCCTCCTGATTGTCAGAAGGTCAATAGCAGCCTAATGCTGTCACAAGTCCCATGTCATTCACCTCCACTCATATCATCATATAGGCGTTTTTTTGTCTCACATCATTACAAAAAGGAGGAGGGTGAATACAGTACAATGAAATATTTTGAGAGAGACATTCACATAACTTTTATTATAATATATTTTTATATCTGTTCTATTATTGGTTATTGTTAATCTCTTCCTGTCCCTAATCCCTCCCTGCCTGTATAAATTAAACTTTATCATAGGTATGTACATGTGAGAAATAAACATAGTATATATAGGGTTTGGTACTGTTCATGGTTTCAGGGATCCACTGGGGGTCTTGGAACATATCCCCTACAGGTAAAGGGAGGCTATTATACTTTTCTCTGTAGCTAAAATGATCTCTTGTCAGATACTCCCATCTTGATCTTCATTTTATTCTGTTCTGCATAAATATCACCTCTGAGAGATTAGTCTAAAACTAGTAACTCTTTTCCCATTAATGTTACCTACTTTTATTTTCTTCATAACATTTGTTATCATCTAACCCATTACTTTATTCCTTACTATGTTTCTCTGTCTACAGGAAGAAAGCTCCTTGAGTGCATGAACTTGGTCTATTTTGATAATTTCTATATTCTTAATACTTAGTCTAGCATTGTATATTGAATTATTATATACTGAATATTTTATGTTAAATTTATTATCAGAAAAAAAGAATGTATTATCTAAACTTTCTTAATACACCACTCAATTTAAATACTTACATATTTGTATTTTTACTGTTTTGGCATTGTTGTAACTACACAGTAAAATTTTGTGCTATGTAAGAACTGGGAGCATGATTTATACATGTATGGTGCCCCTATATTTAGCATCTTATATGTGTATGAACTTCTAAATAATGACTATTTAATAATAAATAGAATACATTGATGAAAAGTACTCTAAAAGATGATCACAAATGCCTTAAAAATCCAATTATTGAGATACCTGCATGGCTTAGCAACAGACTCTTGATTTCAGCTCAGGTCAAGATCTTGGGGTTGTGAGATCAAGACCTGCGTCAGGTTCTGCTCTGGGTGTGGAGTCTGCTTGGGATTCTCTCTCTCTCTTCTTCTGACCCTCCCCTCTCCCTCTCTAAAAATAAATCCAATTATTATTTTTAATTCTAATATTTGATTTATAAAATTAGTTTTTTAATTTTTTGGTGACAATGCTTGCTCATAATCACAACCACAAAGTAAATATGAGAATATAAGTGACTCAAATACAAAGAACAATTTCTTCACTTGACAATTTGTGATAGTTCAAGGAGAAGCTGGTGTAAAGATTACATTTTTTAGGGAAAATTTTATTTATTAATAGTATAAGTGAAGGAAGTTGTAATGATTAATGAAGTAATGCATTAAATGTGCTCAAATAACTTACTGATTCCTAATTAGTATACTAGTGAACAAGTTTCTTATTTGTTTGTAAACTATTCCATCAAGAAATTTTATTTTGCACTGTTTTATCTGACTCAATGGGATTGCAACACAAGTCTTTAATTCTGAATCTCTTAAATAATTTCTTGTAAAAAAACCTTCTTGGAATGGAGGTGTGCCTGGCTGGCTCAGTTAGTAGAGTGTGCAACTCTTGATCTCAGGGTTGTGAATTTGAACCCAATGTTGGGTGTGGAGCCTACTTAAAAATAAAATCTTGGAATGGAAACCAGAAATCTAGAGATTGAATTTTCTCTTATTTTCCATTAATTGGAGAATATTTTTTCTTCTTTAGGAGTTAAAAGATAAGCAGGTAATGAACTAAATTAAAAAAATGCAAATATCTTTTAAATAAGATGTGAGGTTTATTTTTTTAGTTCCTAAACTGGAAAAAAACTGATTTATATACATATTATTATATTATTATTTGTACATATTAAAATGTATATAATTGATGGCATTATATAATATGTATATTACTATATATTTGTTATTTACATTTGCTCAGTAAAGTGAAATTTTCTAATCAGAGTAAAGTGGCATGGTAAGGTATAAATAATATATTTGGATGAATGTTTTTAATAAATGCGGTATTTATTAAGACACAATCCATTAAAAGAACACTTACATGGTTGTCTCCCATTATGTCATTGATTTTTATTTCATGCATGATTCAAGGTGAGAATTATTCTTTATAAGAAGTAATTTCATTTCTAATCTTTAATTTGAGAATGCAGTCCTTTTTGTTTATTTGTATGGTTTGGAATATTTCACATGTATAAGCTTTACATGTCCTCGTAACTATAACTTTGAAATGGATAAACATGATTAGCATAATGGTAGACATTTAAGGGTTTCAGTATGTAAACACCATTTCCTTTTCTGGTAAGTTACGCTTTTTTTTTTTTTTTTAAGTTTTCTGACAGAAAATAATAGGCCAGTTTGGTTTTTTTTTAATTGAAAATTTAAAGATCTGAACATGTCAACATCAAGTATGTCACTGGTAATACCATTACAAGGATTTAAAATGAAATACAAAATTAAGCTCTCTCATGTAATTTAAGAATCATTTGACAGGCTCACCAAAGTTTATATCCCCATATTAAAGAGTTGTTTAAAACACACACACACACACACACACACACACACACACACCGCTTCTATTCTGGTAACAAGATGCTTACACATAAAATGTAAAATAGAGAATTAAGACAATTTTCTGGGTAATGCAACCCTAAATAACAACCTTAACTGTCTAGAGAATTGTCTCAATTTTCCACTTCACTTTGTGTGTGAGACTACATCTCAAATAACAGCCTTAGAAAGAAAACCTGTCACTGAGTTTGCAATTTTTGTAAGGTCAGACTGTGAAAATCTCACCTTATCAGGTAAATCACAGACACAAAGCAATTGCCCTTTAGAATTGTCCAACACCTAGCCCATTGTGTGCAAATGTGGATTGATTATTAATGAAAATGACATATACTCTGCCATACCAGTTTGAAAAAGAATAATTGCATACAACACATTGATTTTTAGTTTTTTAGTATTTTTCTCTCCTCTTACCAGGACATGAAATTATAGCCTATTTATCTCTTTATCCTTGGTTCCTTGAATAGTTTGAATATAGACTAACTTTAAGAAATAACATTTTTAAAGATGAATATATAAGTGAAGGAAAGAAAAAAAAAAATGACATGTAACAAGCCTATAAGGCATTGATACCACAAGGTTTCGTTGATACTAACCAAACTGTATTCCTGAGCCTCTGTCAATAAACTATAAGAGAAAGGATTAATATACTTCCTCTGAAGATTTTAGTGATAAAAGTAGATGGCCACACACCCAAATAGACTGAATTGATTAGTTATCATTTTGAAAGCAGGTCATACTGAACATTTCATAAAATAGATGTTCGAATATTTAGAAATTGAAATTAATAGTAAAAATGAAAACAATAAAAAACAATTAGGGAGCCAGTGTACGTCATTTGCATTAATTATCAGTAAATAAGACAGACTATCTTTGCTATTGTTGATTTTGATTACTTTTAGATTGCTAATCACACTAGTCATATTTTAGTATTTACATGGATGTTTAAGCATCATTTTGCAGCAATGAATCAAGAGAACAAATGACAATAAGCAGAAAGCTAATTAATTAATGTATACTTATCTCAAACCTATCTGTTCAGCCATATTCCTAATAAGCTGGCAGCTTTTTGATTATAAGACAAACCAAGAAAACCTACCCTTTAAACTGCTATTGTAACTCTCACTTTTCTGTCTCAACATCTATAAATGGACAACAGAAACTAAAAAAGTATAAATAGTTTCACAGCTTTAATCTTGAGTAAAACATAATATAGCTGTTGTTTTCTAATTATAAAAGTAATTCATGTCCATTGTAAAAAATTCATGAACATTGTAGAAAATTCTGAAACAAAGAAAAAAATAAACACCATACAATATCTAAAGATAAGCACTATTAACATTAAAATTATGCATGCACAGAAACATACAAACATACATACGTCTTAAATAAGATTGCTATCTTCATGCATGGCTGATTTGGAAATACACTTTTATCACTTGAAAAATATATATAGTTTACTTCTAGTTAAGATGGAGTAAAAGACTGGTTTCACCCTCCCATCCTAAACAACTAAAAAAAAAAACCCTGACAAAATACAGGTTTCCCCTTTTATCCAAAAGTAGAGCATTTCTATGAAAATTTTGCAAGCTAAAATAGTGTAAAACAAAGAAGCAATTTCCATGAATTTACAGGGAAAACATTCAGAGTGTTCCCAGACCCTAAACAAAATAACCTCTCTCAAGCTTTTCTGATAACTTAGGATATAGCTTGCTAACAGATACACAAAATAAATTGAGATAAAATGCAGATGCTCGCAAACACAACTGAGCTATGTTGGCTTGCTACTGAGACACTGAGTGTAGTTCTCTGGGAAGAAGCGTGGCTGTGACTCTCACTACTCAGGGTGTACACGGACTCTAAAAGAGCTTGCTGCAAAACAGGTGCTAAATACTTTTAGCTTTTTGTCCTTTTTGTGTAAAGGCAAAAATCCTCTTTGTATTTCTTTTGGTTAGTGAAAACAGGTACTAATGTACTTCTTTTGTAAAAGTGAAGGATACCTTTATTTTTTTATTTTTATTTTTTTTTAAAGATTTTATTTATTTATTTGAGACAGAGAGAATGAGAGACAGAGAGCATGAGAGGGAGGAGGGTCAGAGGGAGAAGCAGACTCCCCGCCGAACAGGGAGCCTGATGCGGGACTCGATCCCGGAACTCCAGGATCATGACCTGAGCCGAAGGCAGTCGCTTAACCAACTGAGCCACCCAGGTGCCCCTGAAGGATACCTTTATAGGAAACAATGACAGGCTAGATGTGTGTCATCTGGCAATGAAAAACAGTGATCCATGAGAGACAAAAAAATAGACAAGGCCCTAATACTGACCCACCAGGTTGCAATGTAAGGAGAGGTAACCCAGTCGGAAACCGGCAGCCTGGGTGCCTGGGTGGCTCAGTTGGTTAAGCGACTGCCTTCGGCTCAGGTCATGATCCTGGAGTCCCTGGATCGAGTCCCGCATCGGGCTCCCTGCTCGGCAGGGAGCCTGCTTCTCCCTCTGACCCTCCCGCCCCTCATGTGCTCTCTCTCTCTCTCATTCTGTCTCAAATAAATAAATAAAATCTTTAAAAAAAAAAAAAGAAACCGGCAGCCCCCTTGAGTTGAGAAAATAGATATGGAATCTGGAAAAGACAAAGCCACTAGAATTTGAAAGCCAGAATACCAGAGAGGAGAGAGCTGCATAGAAGAGAGAACTCTGGAGATCTACTGAGGATCTCCCTTGAACATTCTGTTGAATAGCATCCAGTTGACCCATGTGAGGAAATTATCCAAGCCTAAGGAAAGATCACTTGAAAAGATTAGAGGAAACAGTGTCTGCAGTGCTGTTTTAGTCGAAGCCTAGAAGTACTACCTGTGTCAGCCAAATTGGAAGACCTCACAATTCATGGGGATTGGTTTAGAATGCCTCAAAAGTTGGCAAAAGTTAGCCCTATGTTTCTTTGGTCCTATTAAAAAATTTAAAAAGCAAGACCAGAAAGGAAGAACCTGCTGTCAAGAAATAATCATATTCCAAAACGAACCTGTAGAATATAGAATACAAAAATATCCAAGACACAAGATAAAATTCATAATGCTTGGCATCTAATAAAATTACTCAACATGAACAAAACACATATCGAGGAGAAAAATCAATCAAATCCCTGTGGTCAAAAGTCTAGAGGAAAAGTTATACATATTAGTTCAAGACAGGGAGTATATAGAACATGACCAAATGGAAGTTTTAGAGATGCAGAAGAAAAGATTAGTGTACATGAAGATATAGCAATAGAAACTATTCAAAATGAAGCGCAGACAGAAAAAAAAGATGGCAGAAAATGAACAACCAAGGAATCGTGGAGCAATTTCAAAATTGGCCAAATAAATGTGTAGCTGTTTTTCCTAAAGGGGAGGAAAAGTGAAAACTAAGAATATTTGATGAAATAATGGCTGAAGACATTTTATATTGGAGGAAACCATAAGCCTACAGATCCAAGAAGTTAAATGAGAAACTGAAGCACTAGAAATATGAAAAAACATTACAAAAGACACATTATAATCACATTGCTTAAAACCAGTTATAAAGAGAAAATCTTAAACCAGAGAAAAGACATAGTATGCATACAGAACCAAAGGATGACAGCACCTTTCTCATTGGAAACAATGCAAGTGAGAAGACAATAGAATAACATCTTTGAAGTACTGGAAAAAAAAAAAAAAAATCTGTCAACCTCGAATACTAAACCATAAAGATTTTTTCAGACCTGTAATAGGTAGACTTCATCACTAGAAGTCCTGCAATATAAAAAAATGTTAATGGAGGACCTTCAAGTGGAAGCACTATAGTACAAAATGGAAACCTGAATCTACACAGGAATAAAGAGCCCTAGAGAAGGTAACACCATTTGTAAATATGATTTTTCTTACTACTTAATTTACTTTAGAAGATAGTTGAATGTTCAGTGTAAAAATAATAGCAGTACATTGAGAGGTTTATAGTATGGGCAAAAGTAAAATGTACACCAATAGCTCAAAATCCAGAAGTGGAGAAAATATATACTACTGTAAAGTTTTATACAATGTGTAAAGTAATTTAATATCACTTACAATAGACACTGATAAGAAAAATATTATAAATTCTAAAGTCATCTCAAATGAACAAATGCAAAAACAGAGTAATAGCTAATAGTTCAGCAAAGGAGATATAACAGGTTCACACACACACACACAAGAGTTAATCCAAAAATAGAACATAAAAAAGGAACAAGTAATCAATAGGAAATAGAAACAAAAACAGATTTGACCCAATCATATTAAATATAAATGGTTGAAATACCCTTATTTCTCTAACCACCAGCTCTTGAAAGATTTATGTTAAATTATCCTAACACATTTCGGTTTTTAAAATTTTCTTCTATTTATGAGATTTTCCTTTATAATTTGTGTTCTTTGTTCATTCTAGTTCATTACAATTCATGATTGATTTTGTGCCATCATTGATCAACCTATTCATTTTAATTTTTGCATAAATAATACACAGTAAAATGTTTATTGGTGTGCATTCTATAAATTTTAATACAGGTATAGACAGATAGAATCATCATCATCACCCCACAAACTCCCTCATGCTATCCCACCAAACTTAACCCTAGAAAGCTATTGATCTGTTTTCATTCTAAACAGATTATATAGAAGAAAAGTCAAGGAAGAGTTTGTTTAATTGTAATACAATCTATTGCAACATGTTTACTTGTAGTTTGGAATAATTCGGTGTTGAGAGTAAAACTAGTGAAACATATGTCAACTGAAAGAAAACCAACCTCAATGTAGGTTAGTAAACACTTCATAAGTTGTTTTACTATAGCCTAGGAAACAGTCTTTCAGATTGATCTGAAGAACTGCTCTGAAGCTTGTTAGCTACAGGAGATTATATATACAACAGGGAAGGGGTATACATGCTTGTGAGCAATTCTCCATATTATTTGTGTATCACAATGTATAATGTTATGGTTGTCAAAAGTAAGGCTTACTGGGGTCCCTGAGTGGCTCAGTTGGTTATGCATCTAGCTCTTGATTTCAGCTCAGGTCATGATCTCAGGATTGTGAGAAGGAGCCATGCATCGGGCTCTGTGCTGGGCATGGAGCTTACTTAAGATTCTCCTTCTCCCTCTTCCTTCACTCCCTGTCTAAAATAAATATGTAAATAAATAAGGTTTACTGATTTTCCCCATAGACATGAGAAAAACCCTTAGGTCATCTTAATACATTATGTTTCTATAAAATCTGATTGTTTAAGAATATTGCTTACATGCCCTTGCTTAACTGGTTTCTGGCTCTTCCTGTTTTGATTCCTCTTTGAGGTCACTTGAGATGGTCACAGAAGGCTGACTGATATCACTTGCCTACTGAAATTTTAGTGCACAAATAAATAGAAGAGAGAGAGAAAAGGGGGAAATATGCAAAAGTGAGCGACAATTGCTGGAATAGGTTACATAAGTTTATATCTGGGAACAAGTAGAAGTCAGATTTAGATATGAGCCCATACAAATCATCCATAGTAGTAGAATAGAATATATGGGTATAGATTCATGGGTCAATGTTCAGTGTCAATTAAAAAAAGTATAAGGAAATAACCTTCATCTAGTATATTTCAAAGTGGAGGAATATAGCACAATTACCTACACCCAAATATTACTCCTATTTCTTGGCATTTGTTAAAAATAGGAAGTTTTATATGTAAATTATTCATTTTATCTCTGTTATATGTGTATATATTATACTTTTATCTATTATAAAATGTCTAGTTATAGCACTTTTCTTCTGGAGAATATAATGTATTCATTGCCTGTCCTTCATTTTTTCCCTGGGATCTGTAGTCATTAAGTAGCAATAGAAAGATGGAATAAATATAGTACCATTTCAGAAAGTATGATTTATCATCTGTGCAAGAGAGGTTTTTGTTTTTGTTTTTGTTTTTGTTTTAGATAGAGGGCCTGAATCTCTGACACTATGGGCATACTTCAGGGGATAGGTGCAGAATTATCTCCTGATCCAGGTGGATGAGATTCCTTTGTTCATTAAGATGAAGTTTGGATAGGGCACTGATGGTTCAGTCTCATTGTTCTTTTCATCACTGTACATTTCTTCAAGTTTTTTTGCTGTTATTCTTGGTGTAGTTGTTTTCCTGTCCGTGCCCCCAGCTGTTTCTTCAATAGATTTGTGTGCATGTTGAGAGAGAATTGTAGAGGACTCTGACTATACTTATTGAGCAGGGATGAGATAAGGAGCCTGGGCTACTGATCAAGTTATACATATTGGAGAGGTGTAGGATGTCATTTCAAATTATAGCTCATTATGGAAAATAAAAAGAAAATGTATGAGATTTTTTTTAAAGGAGGGAATTGTTGCCTAGAAGTTGATTCCAGTAATAAACTGCAGAATGTATCAGAGAGATAGAAAAACTATGTCCCAAAACCTAGTGTGCTATTCTGTGAGTCTGTCTTTATTGACTAAGTTTTATCTGAAAGCCATATATCTGTACTCCATGAATGATATGACACAGCCTTAGCCTAATCTATTTGATATTTTTCATCTTGATGACCACCAAAATTTTCTGGCTTCAAAATCTAGAGATGGCAATTCAGATTTAGACCATTGCCTTAGGGGCACCTGGGGGGCTCAGTCAGTTAAGCGTCTGCCTTTGGCTCAGGTCATGATCCCAGAGTCCTGGGATCAAGCCCCACATCTGGCTCTCTGCTCAACAGGGAGCCTGCTTCTTCCTCTCCCTCTGCTTACCGCTCCCTCTCCCTCTGCCTGCGGCTCCCCCTGCTTGTGCTCTCTCTCTCTGTCAATCAATCAATCAATAAATACAATCTTTAAAAAACAATAAACTAATGTCTTAATCTACATAGGTGGCATAGGATCCTGGTTTACTTTTCTTTCCTCATTGCTGGATTAAAATTTTCACTCTGATTAAACACACTCTGAATGTTTTATATCAGCAGCACATTTGGCTTGGCCTTTATGTCTCTCCATATTGATATTGTTCCCATGGGTTTGAGGAGGACAGAATAGAATGTTTCAGACAAGATCTCCCTAGCAACAGTGTGCCTGGGTGGCTCAGTCATTAAGCGTCTGCCTTCGGCTCAGGTCATGATCCCAGGTTTCTGGGATCGAGCCCCGCTTCAGGCTCTTTGCTCAGCAGGAAGCCTGCTTCTCCCTCTCCCACTCCCCCTGCTTGTGTTCCCTCTCTTGCTGTGTCTCTCTCTGTCAAATAAATAAATAAAATCTTAAAAAAAAAAAGATTTCCCTAGCAACAAAACACAAGGACTTAGGCAAAATATTCTAAAGGGTTCATAATATAAACCTGACATTCAGTGATGAAACAATATAAAGGCAATAATACTGGAGAGTACATTACTGTGAATAAATAACTGCACTTTGTAAAAAATCTATTAGGGGCAAAAAACTAGATTATTCCAAGATAAATTCAAGGATTCTTGCTCTGAAATCATTGAAAGAAAATAATACTTTTTAATTATTTAAAGGGGAAATGCATCATTCAAATAAAAATGCCTTAAATATAGTAGGAAATACAGAATTGTATTAAAAGTGAGCAATTAGGACTAGAGATGCAGGTTGGAATTATATTCACACACAGTTCATTTGCATTATTCAAGGTAGTTAAGTCCTATAAATTTGTTCATATTTTTAACTAAAGCCCCCCCCCCAAAAAAATGAAGAGAAAAATCAGTAAAGAGTAAAAGGGACATGTGGAAGACACACTAAAAACTTCTCAATATGTGTAATTGGAATGCTTGAAGAAAAGAGAGAATGGGGCTGAACCAGTTTTTTAAAATTGTTTAGATAAAAGTGGGTGAAAGATATCAACTCACTATTAAAGTTCAGGAAACAAAAGCAGGATAAATATAATGTAAATCAGACAGATATATTTTTAAATCTCATAGAAAACTGCTGAAAGGCAAAGATAAAAACAGCATTTTAAAAACAGCTAGAGAAAAAAGATACATTCATGTAACTATAGCAATAATAGCTCACATTTCAATAGAAACAATGAAAGACTCTAAACAATGGAGTTGCATCCTTAAAGTGCTGGGGAGGGACTGGAACTGCCAAAACAGAATTCTATACATAAAAAACGAATCAATAAAAAAAAATTAATGAAGATATATTCAGAAAAACATATACAGAAGTTGTTAACACACTGGCATTTGAAAAATGCTAAACTACAGGAAGATAATGATCCCCCAAAGAAACATGGAATTTAAAGATGAAGAGTAAAGGAGTGGATGCAAATGCAAATGATTAAAAATGAATATTGACTATAGTAAGTGGCAGTGATAATTTCTTGTGAAGTTTAAATATGTGAAATGAAGATTTTAAATATCATGTCAAAAATAAAGCAGAAGAACAGAGGAAACAGGATTCAAGGTCTTCCAAAAGTGTGATATCTGAAAACTGACAAACTATTTTTAATAAGCTACAATAAATCAAGGATTCAAGTTTTCATCTCTACTGTAACTATTAAAAGTGGTAGAATGTATAAATAACATGTTAGAAGAAGGAAAATAATAATAAAGCAAAATATATGGAAAATCCAAAACAATGCAAGAAATAAAAGTTGCAAAATATGGAACAGGTTATTTAAGTAAAAATAATAAAGGGCAAACATAAACTACTTATAGTAAATGTAAATGGATTAGTTTTCCAAATAAGTGGAAATCAATAATGTAAAAACAATTGGGCAGCAAATAATTCACAGTATACATTAGAAAATATTTTGAACTGAATGATAATAAGGTAATGTCACATTAGATTTATGAGATGCAGCTAGAGCAGTGCTTTGAGGGAAATGTTTAGTTTCCTATATATTCATTAGAAAAAAAAAAAAAAAAGGTAGTTGAGATTAATGGACCTGAGCTTCTAGCTCAATGTGACAGAAAAAGAAATGCAAACCCATTCCAAAGAAAATAGAAGTAATCAAGTTATAAAGATAATAAAAATCAAGGAACATAAAAACATGCATTAAAACCAATTTAGCTAAAGTTGATTATTTGACAAAAAAGGGAGAAAAATACAAATTGCAAACATATGAAATTAAGATAATTAGACCATCTTGTAACAAATATGTGCTAACAAACTTGACACTTTAGATAAAAAATACATTTTTTGAAAAGTTGAATTTACCAAAACAATTAAAAAGTATAGAAAATTTGAATATTTGAATGTTTATTCTTGGTATTAAGTTTATCATAAGCAATTTTCACAAGGAAAATTCTCCATGTCAGTTTTACATATGAAATATTATAAATATTTGAGGAAAAAAAAATCATATCAACCTCACACAAATTCTTTCAAAAGAGAAACAAAGTGGGCACTGTTCCTCATCTTTTACTATGAACAAAAAGACGTTGATACCAAAAATTTACAGATATTATAAAAGGAAAATTTGAAACTAATTTCTTAATCAAAAATTAAAAACTCCAACATAAAACATTAGCAAGTTAAATCTAGAAATATATAAAAGAAAATACATTATGATTCACTGGTGAGGTATAAACCTGGAATGCTGGGTTGGTGGAGAGGGAGATGGTGGTACAGTAGGAGGACCTTAGGCTTGTCTCCTCCCATGAAGACAACTAGATAACTATCAAGTCATCCCAAATACCCCAGAAATTGACCTGAATACTAACAGCACAAACTCCATAACTAAAGGGAAAGAAGAGGCCACATCAAAGAAAGGTAGGAAGTGCAGAAATGTGGTTTAGGGGAGAAACATTTCAGGTGCTGTGGAGGGAAGGGAACTGTGGTCATTAAGAAGGATGAGAGGGAAAGGAGCACACAGGGGAATGAACAAGGAGAATGTTTCCCCAAAGCCATTGGCTTGTAAAATGAGAGGGGCTGAATTTTGTGAGTTCTTGCAACCAGTGGGGCTTAAAGCCTGGAGATTTAAAGGCTAGTGGACTTAGCTGGGATGGAGCCAGGAGGAAACTGCACTGCTCCTGGAGAGAAGGCAGGTGAACAACTCAGGGGCAGACACTGTGGAAAGAGTGATCTGAAGAACTCCTGGGGCACACAGCAGGGAGATTATTTGCTCTTCTTGGAGTATGTCTCTGAGAGTCAATGTTCATGGAGATGCTTCTCTGGGAACAAAAATGTTGGCTGGTGTCATTTTCCTCCCCCATCTCTCCGTATGAACACAGAGCCACCTTTGAGAAGCAGCACAGTGTGGATACTGGCTGGCTAATTTGCTTATACCAAGCCCCACCCACCCCTGCATTCTGGTGGGACTGTCCTCCTCAGTTAAGCTTGCCTCAGTCCCAGCACAGCAGCTCCCTACCCCAGAAGACCAGCACAAACCCCTGCCCACACTATATCTCCTAACCAGAGCTCTGTAGGACCTCAGTTCTGGGGGAGTTGGTGTCAGGTCTCATTTCAGAAGCAGACCAGAGCACACAGAGTTAAAACTCACCACATTCAGGCCAGGACCAAAAACTGCCAAAAGCAGACAAGGAGAACTTCTGCAAATGACTGGCCTAAAGCACAGAGCAGCCAAAACACAGCAGAGAGTATGCAGCATACACCAGAGACATTCCTTTAAGCACCAGGCCCTGGGCACTATAAGACCTTTTCTTCATAAGGCTAGTACTTTCAGGAGCAGGAGACATAACTGGCTTTTCTAACATACTAAAGAAGGCAGAGACTTAGACAAAATGCCAAGATGGAGGAGTTTATCCTAAATGAAAGAATAAGATAAGGCCAGACCAGAGATCTAAGTGAAACAGATATAAGTAACAGGCCTGATGGAGAATTTAAAGTAACAATCATAAGGTTACTCACTGGGCTTGAGAAAAGAATAGAAGACATCAGTGAGACCCTTACTACAGAGATAAAATAATTAAAAAAAGAATCAATCAGAGATGAATGTAATAAACAAGATGGGAAACAGACTTGATGCAATGAACAGCATGCTAAAAGAAGGGGGGGGAATGAATTAGTCAACTAGAAGGCAAAATAATGGAAAATAATGAAGCTGAACAAAAGAAGAATTATGCAACATGAGAATAGACATGGGGAACTCACTGATTTCATCAAACATAATAACATTCGTATTACAGGAGTCCCAGAAGAAAAGAGAAAAAACAGGGCAGAAAATTTATTCCAAGACATTATAGCAGAAAATTTCCCTAATCTGGGAAAGGAAACAGACATCCAGATTCAGAAGGCACAGAGAATGCCCATCAAAATCAACAAAAGCAGACTAGCGACAAGACAGGTTATAATTAAATTTGCGAGATATAGTGATAAAGAAAAAATCTTAAAAACAGCAAAACAAATGATGTCTTTAACTTACAAGGGAAAACCCATCAGGCTAGCTGTAGATTTCTCAATAGAAACTTGGCAAGCCAGAAAGGAGTGGCATGATATATTCAAAGTGCGGAATGGGAAAAATCTGCAGCTAAGAATCCTCTACTCAGCAAGGCTATCATTCAGAATAGAAGGAGAGATAAAGAGCTTTCCAGACAAACAAAATCTAAAGGAGTTTGTAACCACTAAACCAACCCTGTAATAAATATTAAAGGGGACTCTTTGAGTACAAAGGAGAAACCAAAAGTAACAAGGACAAGAAAGGAATAGAGAAATCTCCAGAAACAAAGACAAAGCAAGTAACAAAATGGCAATAAATATATTTCCATCAATAATTACTTTGAATGTAAATGGACTAAATGCTCTAATCAAAGGACATAGAATGTCACAATGGATTAAAAAAGACAAGACACATCTATCTGCTGCCTACAGCAGACTCATTTTAGACCTAAAGAAACTTGCAGATTGAATGTGAGTGGGTGGAGAAATATTTATCACACAAATGGATGTTAAAGCCGAGTAGCAATACTTATATTGGACAAACTGGCTTTAAAATTAAGATTGCAAAACAAAAAGAGTCAAAAGCATTATATAATTATAAAGGGGACAATCCAACAAGAAGATATAACGTGTGTAAATATCTATGCACCCAACTTGCAAGTACCCAAATATATAAAATAATAGCAAACATAAAGGGACCAATTGGTAATAGCACAATAATAGTAGGAGACTTTCACACCCCACTTATATCAATGGACAAATCATCCAAACAGAATGTCAACAAGATAACAATGGTTTTGATGACACAGTGGACCAGATGGACTTAACAGATATTCCATCCTAAAGCAGCAGAATACACATTCTTTTCAAGTGCACATGGGACATTCTCCAGAAGAGATCACATACTAGGTCAGAAATAGGGCCTCAACAAATACAAAAAAGATTGAGATCATACCATGCATATTTTCTGACCACAGCACTATGAAATTTGAAGTTAACCACAAGAAAAAATTTGGACAGACTTTCAGTACTTTGTTAACTAACAGTGGTGAGAATGGACAGCCGTGTCTTTTTCCTGATGGTAGAGGAAAAGCTCTCGGTTTTTCCCCATTGAGGGTAATATTAGCTGTAGGATTTTCATTATGGTCTTTATTATGTTGAAGTAGGTTCCTTAAACCTACTTTGTTTAGGATAGCAAAAAGTAATAAAAGGCATCCAAATTGACAAGGAAGAAGTAAAACTTTCATGATTTGCAGATGACATGATACTCTGTATAGAAAACCTGAAAGACTCCACCAAAAAAAACTGCTAGAACTGATAAACAAATTCAGTAAAGTTGCAGGATACAAAACATACAGAGATCTGTTTCATTTCTATACACTGATAATGAAGCAGCAGAAAGAGAAATCAAGGAATCAATCCCATTTACAAGTGCACAAAATACCATAAGATACCTACAAATAAACCTAACCAAAGATGTGAAAGATCTGTACTCTGAAAACTATAAGATACTGATGAAAGAAATTGAAGATGGCACAAGGAAATGGAAAGACATTGTATGCTCATGGATCAGAAGAACAGATACTGTTAAAATGTCTATACTACCTAAAGAAATCTACAGATTTAATGCAATCCCTATAAAATACCACCAGCATTTTTCACAGAGTTGGAACAAACAGTCTTAAAATTTGTATGGAACCACAGAAGACCCCAAATAGCCAAAGCAACCTAGAAAAAGAAAAGCAAAGCTGGAGACTCACCATCTGGATTTCAAGTTGTACTACAGAGCTGCAGTAATCAAAACAGTATGGTACTGGCACAAAAATAAACACATAGATCAATATAACCAGAATAGAAACCCCAGAAATGAACCCATAATTATATGGTCAATTAATCTTTGATAAAGCAGGAAAGAATATCCAATGGGAAAAAGGCAGTATCTTCAACAAATGATGTTGGGAAAAGTGGACAGCAACATGCAAAAAAATGAACTGGATCACATTCTTATACCATACACAAAAATAAATTCAAAATGGATGAAAGACTTAAATGTCAGACCTGAAACCATAAAAATCCTAGAGGTAGTAACCTCTCTGACATGGGCCATGGCAACTTCTTTCTAGTCTCCTGAGGCAAGGGAAATAGAAGTGAAAATAAACTATTGGAACTTCATCAAAATAAAAAGCTTCTGCACAGCAAAGGAAATAATACTAATGGGCAAACTATGGAATGAGAGAAGATATTTGCAAATGACATATCTGATAAGGAGTTACTACCGAAAATATATAAAGAACTTATAAAACTCAATACCCAAAACCAAATAATCCAGTTAAGAAATGGGCAGAAGATATGAATAGACATTTTTCCAAAGAAGAAATACAGATGGTCAATAACCATGTGAAAAGATGCTCAACATCACCCATCATCAGGGAAATACACATTAAAGCTACAATGAGATATCACCTCATACCTGTCAGAATGGCTAAAATAAAAAAAAAAAAAACACAAGAAACAACAAGTATTGGCAAAGATGTAGAGAAATGGGACCCCTCCTACACTGTTAGTGGGAATGCAAACTGGTGCAGCCACTCTGGAAAACAGTATGGAGGTTCCTCAAAAAGTTAAAAATAGAACTACCCTATGTTCTAGCAATTGCATTACTATGTATTTACCCAAAGAATACTAAAATACTAATTCAGAGGGATGCATGCACTTGGATGTTTATAACACTATTATTTACAGTAGCCAAATTATAGAAACAGCCCAAGTATCATCAACCGACAAATGGATAAAGATGTAGTATATATATACAATGGAATCTTACTCAGCCATCAGAAAGAATGAAATCTCACCATTTGCAATGACATGGATAGAACTAGAGAGTATTATGCTGAGCAACATAAGTCAGGGAAAGACAAATACCATATGATTTCACTCATATGTGGAATTTAATAACAAAACAGATGAGCAAAGGGGAAAAAAAGAGACAGAGAGAGAGAAAGTGCCAAACCAAGAAACAGACTTAACTCCAGAGAACAAACTGATGATTACCAGAGGGGAGGTGGGCAGGGGATGGGGAAAATAGGTGATGGGGATTAAGGAGGGCACTTGTTGTGATGAGCACTGGGTATTGTATAGAAGCATTGAATCACTATATTTTATACCTGAAACTAATATTACACTGCACGTTAATGAACTGGAATTGAAATAGAAACTTAAAAAAATCAATCAATCCTATTTAACACAAAAAATACATTGAAAGAGAGCAATCATGTAATTATGTAAATAGATGGGGGAAATTATTTGATAAAATTCAAAACACATTCCGATAAATAAATTTACAAACTGGGAATAGAGGGAAACTTCCTAATTGTAAAAATTGGTACTTAAATATATATATAAAATATCATACAAAATAGTAAATACTTGTAATCCTATCTATTGAAGTTAACAATGAGAGAAGGATGCTGTGATAAACTGAAAAATGGACCCCAAAGGATGTCCACATCCTAATCCCTGGATCCTGTGGTATTATGTGACCAACACATTGCATTTGTGATTAAGTAAAGGATATTGAGATGGTAGACTATCCTGGATTATCTGGGTGGGCCCTAAATAGAATCATAAATTCTTTATAAGAGAGAGGCAGGAGATTTCATGCAGAAGAGAGGGGACAATATGACCATGGAGGCAGAGATCAAAGTGATGAGGCCACCAGAACCTGGAAGAATCAAGGAATAGATTCTCCCCTAGAAGCTCAGGAGGAGTGCAGCCCTGCTGACACCTTGATTTCAGCCTGGAAAAGCTTATTTTGGACTTCTGGCCTCTCAAATTTTAAGAGAATAAATTTCTCTCATCTTAAACCTGTCAGTTTGGGGTAACTTTTTATAGCACACTAGACAAGATTTACTGTCATAGAGGCAAGTTTCCAAGAGTAGCAAGAAAGCAAAACCTGATGTATGAACAGTTTTAAAGTATGCTTTTGTCACATTTGTTACCATCCATTGGCCCAAGGGATTCTCATGGCCAAGCTCAGAGTCAGGGAGAATACAGGGAGTTATGTACAAATTGGAGATATTACTATAACCAGTCCACTACAGAAAAACTGTGTATTCAGATCAATTTACAATATGCTTTGCTCTTCACTTGAAAGAAATAAATATCTTAAGATGACACATTTGGAGAATAGTATGAAAGAAAGATACTTTGGCAGTGCATTTGTCAAATATAGACTCATTGGTGAATAAATGTTTGTTTAGTTTTAGGTTAACTATTTAAAGTTAAATATATAAAAGTACCCATAGTATGTTTAGTATCCCAAACTATGTCATATGTCCATCCTAAACCAATAAATGTGGCCAGAATTAATGTGTATCATATGCTCTATTAATCCAATAGAGTCCCTCTCAAAGCACATGTAGGTAGAGAGTGGGGAAGGAATATTTTCTCAGAGAACGTGTAAGATGATATGACTGAACATTCAGTGAATAGAGGCTGGTTAGCAAAACCAAAAGATACCTATTAAAAGTAGTTTATAAATAGAAAACTGAGGGTGGTATAACTTTAAAGGACACTTGCAGTTGGGAGGATGACAGAAGAAAGAGCAGAGAAATTCTATTTTTCTTATATTATTATCCTACCTAAGATTTTGTAGCACAACGTTTTCATAGAAATAGACAACATACTAATTCTGTTACAGTAGGTGCCAATTCTAAGAACTTCTTATTTAGTTATTTCCTTTAATTGTACTCTGCTTTTTATTATTTACTTTTAAGTCTGTTTTCCATTCCATTTTCCATTATTTACTTTTAAGTCCATTTTCCATTCCACACACACACACATACATATACACTTATATATATTTCACTTAATGTGGGGTTAAAAGTTGATTCACTAAAATGTTTTCTAAGCCCAGAAATAAACCACATAGTGTTTTTTTATACAGAGAGAAAAAGTTTGTTCGTGATTTTTTGTATTGTCCCGAAGTTTTCCTTTGATATCAAGAGCAAGAAGAATTACATTTATACACAATTGTATTGTGTAATATGAAAGTAAAATTTCCTCAGTGGTAATTATTTTTATATTCCATTTCCACTACCCAGTATCTCATAGACCTAGTCAAATGGAACTGGGTAAAATTTGTTTGTAAATTTTATGAATAAACTTAATCTGTATACTGTAATATTACAAATCCTAACTACAATAATTTGAATACAAGGAGAAGAATCCAAAAGGATAATTTCAGTGTTTTCAGAATTTATGGCAAATAAGTTGAATTCATTAAGTTAAAATTCTTAGTTGTATAGCTTTCTTCAAGATACAGAGAATTCTAGATATAGGATAAAAATACACAAACATACTGTTAGATAAACAAGGAGTAACAAATATCACAAAGAAGAGATCTGGGTTTCATAAAGGATACATAACTTTGGTTCGAATTGCATTATGCAAACAAATACACACAAACACACACATACACAGATACACCTGGCAGTTTAATTCAATGGGAATTTATTATTAGCTACCATGTACTAAGTATTCTGCTGTGTAAATAAATATGGAACTGATACTAAAGAAAGTCAGGACTGCTTAGACTATCTTGGCCATTTATATAACTTGAAATCTTGTCTAGATCAAGATACAATTTTAAACTAATGAGTAAAGGGAAAAAACTTCACTGATTAACAATTATTTTTGAGGTTGTTACTACTTCTCATAGCATATACTGTGACTCTGTGTGAATAAAAAATTAGATTTTTTTTTTTACTATAAACATTTTGCCCTAAGAGTTGGTGAGCAGAGTGCAGGCTAGATTTCAGTCCCATCCCCCATCCCCACTTGACCTCCGCAACACACACACACTTTACCATCACCACATCTGAGTGTCCTTTTTTTTTTTTTTAAAGCATTTTATTTCTTTATTTGAGAGAGTAAGTGAAAGGGAGAGGGAGAAGCAGACTCCCCACTGAGCAGGAAGCCTGGCGTGGGGCTCCATCTCAGGACCCTGGGATCATGACCTGAGCTTAAGGCAGATGCTTAACCATCTGAGCCATCCAGGGCGCCCCTGGGTGCCCTTTTGTAGGGAGTAACTTACACACCTGGATGTTCAGTCCTGGAGTTAGTTAAGCCTGTTCCACAGACTCAGCATTCTGTAAACAAGCTGAAATTATATTAACATTCAATGTACATTCAAAATGTGATACATAGATTTTTCTTATGGAGAAGAACCAAAGCATTAATCAGATATTCAGGGCAGTTTGTTGTCCCCACAAAAAAGTTAGAAACTAACAGATTATAGGATCAGGTAATTCCATTTTTAAAAATGAAATTCATTATTTTAGTAACTTAGCTGTGTTCAAATTGTTTTGTCCTGGCAATAATGACCTGAAGTAACAAATGTGTAATGGCAGTCATACTCTAGTATCTGTTATAGGAAACTTTACAGGTTGTAGGTTTATACAAAGGACTTGCAAATACAAATGATGAAACTTGGAGGGAGGACTCTTCCTCTGGGGCGTATAAATAGAAATTCTATACCAAACCCAAATGAGACAAGAAGATTGAAAGGAAAATTGCTTATTAATAGATCCAAAAGACACAGCCTTTAGGTCTGCTTGGTTTGGCTAGATTCTAGCTTTTCAAATCATTTTTTTAAAAAATATATTAGTAAAATAATATTTTACTTAAGAAACAGCAATGACGGGACACCTGGGTGACTCAGTCAGTTAAACTCTGCCTTTGGCTCAGGTCATGATCCCAGGGTTCTGGGATCAAGTCCTGCATTGGGCTCCTTGCTCAGTGGGGAGCCTGCTTCTCCCTCTGCCTGCTGCTCTCCCTGCTCGTGTTCTCTCACTCGTGCTCTCTCTCTCTGATAAAAAATAAAATCTTAAAAAAAAAAAAAGAGAAACAACAATGACTACCTGTTTCAACAAATTTCAAAATTTTATTCTCAAAATTTTGTCTGTGTATCTCTAGCCACTTTACATAATGTTCACTTAAATTCTCTGCACAAAAATACAGCTAATCTTTTAAATGATGTTTTTCAGTTAAGTGACAATGGCAGATGTCTGCTTTTGTCAGTAATTGTTTCACTTAATAGGTATACATACTATTAAGTGCTGTTTTAAAAATGCTTTTCATTTGACAGAGATGGAGGTGTTGAATCTCTTCTCTGTATATCTTCTCCTATAAACTCATAAAAAAAAAAAAAGTAAAGTATTTTTGTCCACTCCTGAATATGACCATTTGGGAGTGAACAGGAAGCTTTTCTCCCTCTCAGACCCACTTGGCTTTGCATGTTCAAAAAGAAGTATAAAAAAAAAGACAGTGCAAGTGATTTTGAATGATTTTGACCTTAACTTGAGTCTTCCCTAAGATGTGCAGTCCTGTTTTCTCTTGTTCTTTTGACAGATGTAAGGGATTCTGCGTTGTGGACTGCATGAGTCACTATGATTGACTTAGGCAGGGTGTGAATAGGGCTGCAAAGCAGGGGAGCGACGTTCAGCTTTCAAAGTGACAGACTGGTTACAGAGTGATTGAAGAGGTGTATGTCCTAGCATGTATGTGATGGGCTTGGGGAGAAAAAAGGAGGGGTGGAGGAAAGGAACACATCACTTGTATTCATACTAGTTTCTTCTTTTTCATTGCATTACTGCTACAGTGTAAGAAGAAAAATATAATTTAGATAATCTAGTTCAATCTTCTTTTCATTAAAAGAATAAAAGAAAATTTGTGAGAAAATATGTGACATTTCAAATTTAAGACAAATGAATATATGCACATACACACACAGAAATAAGCACATAAAAAGATGCTCAAGATCATTAATCCTTAGGGAAGTGCAAATTAAATTCACAATTAGTCTCCACTGCACATGTATTAGAATGGAAGAAACTGAAGAATGACTATATTAAGTGTCTTAGTCAGTTTGGGCTACTATAACAAAGTGCCATAAGCTAGATGGTGTATTAACAATATACATTTATTTCTCACAGTTCTAGAGACTAGAATTCTGAGATCAGGGGCCAGCATTATCAGGTTCTGGTGAGGCTCTTCTTTTAGGTTGCCACTTTGCATTGTACTTTCACCTGATGGAAAGAGGGTGAGGGAGCTCTCTGGGATCCCTTTTATAAGGGTGCTAAGTAATTACATTCATTAGGGCTCTACCCTCATGGCCTACTTCCCTCCCAAAGGCCCCACCTCCTGATACCATCACATTGTGAGGGAAGGTTTCAACATATGAATTTTAGGGAGAGCATAAATATTTAGTGTATAACACCAAGTGTTCATGAATATCAGGAGGGACTGGATCTCTTATACATTCCTGATTAGAA
Source organism: Neomonachus schauinslandi (assembly GCF_002201575.2). Lineage (NCBI taxonomy): Eukaryota > Metazoa > Chordata > Mammalia > Carnivora > Phocidae > Neomonachus > Neomonachus schauinslandi. The sequence continues at coordinate 58,803,914 of NC_058406.1, forward strand.
TATAAAGAGTACAGTTGTTTATAGAATGGTACAAACACAGTGTGAGAGTTCTTTAAAAAAAAGGGGGGGTGAGGCAAATTGTAAGAGACTCTTAGCTATAGAGAATAATCTAAGGGCCGCAGGAGGGAAGTGGGCAGGGGGCTGGGCTAAATGGGTGATGGGCATTAAGGAGGGCACTTGTTGTGATGAGTAGTGGGTGTTATATGTAAGTGATGAATCACTAAATTCTACTCCTGAAACTAATATTACACAATAAGCTACTTACTAGAATTTAAATAAAAACTTGAAATATTTAAAAAAAGTAAACTTACCATATGATCCAGTCAGTCCACTCCCCTAGTGTTTAACCCAAAAAGAAATTATATATTCAAACACAGATTTGTACACAAGGTGTGTAGCAGCTTTCTTTATGTTAGCCGGAATTGGGAAGAAAAGCATCAACAGGGAAATGAATAAAGAATTGCGACATATCCATACAATGAAATCTACTCAGCAATAAGAAGAAATGAACCCTTGGGCGCCTGGGTGGCTCAGTTGGTTAAGCGACTGCCTTCGGCTCGGGTCATGATCCCGGAGTCCTGGGATCAAGTCCCGCATCGGGCTCCCGGCTCGGCGGGGAGCCTGCTTCTCCCTCTGACCCTATCCCCTCTCATGCTGTTTCTCTCTCTCTCTCTCTCAAAGAAATAAATAAATAAAATCTTTAAAAAAAAAAAAAAAAAAAAGAAGAAATGAACCCTTGATAAAATAGCCTGGATGAATCTCTATTAATGGCGATGACTGAAAGAAGTCAGACTAAAGAGTTACATACTCTATCATACCATTTACATAAAATACAACTAATTCATATTGTATTTATATAATATGATTAACAACTTATTATTATATGCAACTTAATTTATCATGACAGAAAGGAGTGAGTAATTTCCTATGAAGGTGGGTGAGAAAGGATGAGGTGGAGAATCACAAAAGACCATGCGAGAACATTTGGGAATAAAGGATCTGTTCATTATCTTGATTGTGCTGACAGTTTTATGAGAATATAAATATGTCAAAACTTACTGAATTGCATGATCTAAATATGCACAGTTTATTGGTGTATCAATTATACTTGCAAAATATAAAATTTATAAAATTTGGTAAAATTGAGTAAAGCTACATTGTGTTTTTAGAGATAGTGGTAGTGTGGAAAAGTTGGGGGTGGGAAGAGAATAGAATAAAGAGAAGAGGGCCAACTCTGTAGTATAATATTTTCCAAACTTAAAATCATTTGATGGTGGGAGTGCTGGTGATTCAACAGATACTGGGCCACTTTCTTAAAATTCCATCTCAGTGATGATGGTGTGGGGACTTAGAATATGTGAGGTCCTGGTGATTCTTATGAGAAGACATATTTTCAAATCTGTCATGCAGATAGCCCTTCTCTTCTTAATTAGAAAATATTGAGGACTTAAAGTACAGAGGGTTGACTAGACTAAGAAATTCCCTGGGATTTACTCTGTTCTTGGAATTCTTTCTCTGACCAGCTAGAACTTTCTAAATTTTTAAGTACTCATTAGGTGAAAAACTGGGTCAAAAATGCACAGAAACAATAATTTTAATAATTATCCAAGGCATAGAACAAATTTCCTATTCAATTTTTTCTCTGCTTCTTTTGTCATAAGGATTATGATATTCTGATTGTCATCTTTGGTTGGAGACCTATTTTCCAGCTAAAAAGGGCTAACACAGCTTCTAAGACCCTTAGAATCAGGTTCTTACTCCTTAGATCCTGATATAGCTCTACTATAAACTCTAACTTTCAGTGGTAAAGAACATAAGAATATTCTGGATTATAATTCTTGGTCAAACTGAATTCCCATGGCAAAAATACATATTTGAAAAGAAAATTGTGAGGTATAAATAGAAGAGGATTTTTTTTTCAGTCAATAAACACATGTGTTTTTGAGCATCACCAATTATATTACAGACATCGGTGTTCTGACTGGGAATACCGTAAAGAACAACATAAACAGTCTGCTATAAGAAACAGGATATGAAGTGGAGTTGATAAATCTGGAGTTTATGTAGGTGCCTCAGGTGATTCTGATCCAGAGTTAAGCAGATGATGTGAAGAAAAATTAATTTAGGGCATTCAGAATCAACAATCTACTCCATAGGAGGTTTCTCTTAGACATCTTGACACATTATGGAATTCTCTCATAAAGCTTGAGAAGGAAGCATTAGGACATTTTCTTTTTTCCTGAAAGTGAACGAGGAACTCAGAATAACAACAACAATAATAATCACAAAATGTTCATCTTATGTAATTAAGATATATTCAATGACTTACAACTAGATAAAACACTCTCTGAGCTCATATAGTGTATGTGCCATAGTGAGTTTTCAATTTATTAAAAATATTTTAACATTTTTGCTGCTTTATCCAAAAAAACTTTTCTTTTTCTTTTTTTAAATATTTATTTATTTGACAGAGAGAGACACAGCGAAAGAGGAAACACAAGCAGGGGGAGTGGGAGAGAGAGAAGCAGGCTTCCCGCTGAACAGAAAGCCCAATGTGGGGCTTGATTCCAGAACCCTGGGATCATGACCTGAGCCGAAGGCAGACGCTTAATGACTGAGCCACCCAGGTGCCCGGCAAAAATACTTTTCATTTGACTTAGTTCTCAGAACTTAAATATTTCTCATACATTTTCTTTGCATTCTAATATGAAATTCTTAAATGTCCTCTTTTATTTCTTTTTCAAAAATCAATACATTTTCCAGGGTGCCTTGAGTGGCTCAGTTGGTTAAGCAACTGGCTCTTGATTTGGGGGCGGGTCGTTATCTCAGGGTCATGAGGTCAAGCCCCGCATTGGGCTCCGTGCTGGGCAGGGAGCCTGCTTAAGATTATTTCTCTTCCTCTCCCTCTGCCCCACCCCAAAAAAATCAATATATTTTCCTCCAGATATGTATTTTTGGTGAAGTCTCTACTCAAATATTTTTTCCATTCTTATAATCAGTTTGCATGTTTACTTATTATTGAATTTTAAGTGTTCATCACATATTCTGGAGACAAGTCCTTTGTCAGATATAGAATTGAAAAATATTTTTCCTTAATCTATGACTCTTTTTATTCTTTCAACAATGTCTTTAGAAGAGTGAAAATTTTATGAAGTCTGATCTTTCAAGTCTTTCTTTTAAATATGCTTTGGTGTTATATCTAAAACATCATAGCTTAACAGAGTCAAAAAGAACTCTGTTTTCTTTTTGAAGTTTTATAGTTTTGGGTTTCATATTTAGGACTATGATGTATGTTGAATTATCTTTTCTTGATGGTTCAGGAATGAATCAAGGTTTTTTTGTTTACCATATGAATATACAGTTGTTCCAACATCACTGGATGAAAAGATCATTATTTCTTTAATGAATTAACTTTGTACCTTTGCCAAAAATGAGGTGTTAATTTATGAGATGGTCTATTTCTGGACTCTCTATTTTGTTCCCTTGGTCTATTTTTCAGTATTGATGCCACTTACGTGCTGTAGGTAATTGTAGCTTTAAAATAAGTCAAAATCATTTTGTTGCTCAACCAACTTTCTTCTTCTTAAAGTTGTTTTAACTATTTGATACATTATCACATTAATTTTAGAATCAGATTGTCAATTCCTACTTGTAGCTGTTTTGATTGGAATCATGTTGAAACTATAAATTAATTTGGAGAGAATTGATTTCTTAACCATATTGAGTTTCCAAGCCAATAAGCAAACTGCGTATCTCCATTTATTTAGGTCTTCTTTCATTTCTCTTAGTAATGTTTTGTAATTTTCAGTTTTCAGATTTTACATATTTTTGTCAGATTTATCCTCAAGTATTTCATGTTATTTTATGCTATTGTAACTTATACTGTTTCATTAGATTTTAATTCCAACTTTTAATTTTTAGGACTTAGAAATGCAATTCACTTTTGTATATTGATCTTTATTCTACAGGCTTGACAAAGTCACATATTAGTTCCCTTAGCTTTTAGTTTTTGTACACCCATTTAATTTTCTTATTAAAATGATGTTATCTGTGAAAAAGGATATTTCACATCTTCTTTTCACACTAGGGAAATTTTTCCCCTTTGTACTTTATGTATGGCACTGGCTGGATCCTCCAGCATAATGTTAAAAATAATTGGAGAGAGTGGACATCTTTGTTTTGTTCCCAGTTTTAGAGTGAAAGCATTCAGTCAATTAAATATGATGTTAGCTGCATGATTTTTCATAGATGACCTTCATGAGGCTAAGGATATTCCCTTTTATTCCTGGTTTTCTGAGTTTATAACAAGAATGAATGTTGGATTTTGTCAAATGCTTATTTCCTGTCTATTGAGATAATCCTATGGTCCATCTTTTTAAGTGGTAAATATGGTGAATGAAATTGACTTATTTTTGAAGTTAAACCCACTTTCATTCCTGGGCTAACCCCTACTTGGTTATCATGTTTTCTTTTAAAGTCTTTTCCTTGTTTGGTATAAATGCTGGCCTTGTAGAATTTCCTCCTATTTAATTTTCTGAAAGAGATTGTGTAGAAGTGGTATTATTTATTCTTTAAATGTTCGATAGAATTCACCAGTGAAGTTATCTTGCTCTTGAGTTTTCTTTATGGGGAAGTTTTGCTTTACAAATTTAATTTCTTCAATGCATAAAGAACTATTCAGATTACCTGTTCTTTTTGAGTGTACTTTTTTAGTTGTGTCTTTCAAAGAATTTTCCCATTTCTTCTAAGTTGTTGAATATTGACATAATGGTCACAATATTCCCTGTTCTCTCAGTTTCAAAGTCATCTTTCTAAAATCTTTGTAAGTCTAGGTTTGAGATGAGCAAACCTCATTTCTGCTTTGCCAGCTGGTTTTCCCTTTAGGTTCTGTCAATAGAGGGCACTAAGAAGAGTGCAGTGGGAAGAAGGATTGGTCTGATATGTGCTTCCTACTTGCTTTCTGTTCCTGTCAGTCACACCTACCAAAACTTCTTCACAGTGACAGTTGATTCCAGCTTTTATTTCTCAGCCCCACCCCTAATACTTACCAAACCAGGCTTGAAGATTTTTAGGGACATCAGTATCATCTGCTTGATGCATGTTCCTCTGAGGTCTGTGTGCTACACCCACAGAGCATCTCCCTAATCTCAGAGACACAAGTCCCAGGCTCTTTCTCAAAGGTCTGAATTTCAACTCCAGGGGACCTCTTCTCTAAATCTCTAAGTTTTAATAGTTTTGAACTCTTTGTTTTCCCAGACACAGGACAGCATAAGCCCTGCTTGCTCTTATTGCTACCTCATGACATTTCTGTTTTGTTCGCAGTTTGCCTTTTCTGTTGTTCAATCCCTAGTTAACGATTATTTGTATTAAATTCTATTTGTTAAAACAACTGAGATAATTTCTGCTTTCTACTGACACCCTGATGAATCAAATAATTATATATATATATTTCCACTTTATTCAAATTTCATATTACTTTTAATTTCTTTATAGTTGAAGTAGTTACAAAACAAGGTTTAAGCAAAATAAAACATTTTTATTTAATTCAAATACATAGACTTCTTAAATATGAGTGTAAGGAAAAAAAATAGCTTAACATTTTTTTAAACTTTTGCCTCCAACATGACACATAATGCAATCTATAAAACAACAACAACAACAAGAAAGGTGAGTAAAAATGGATAAGTACACTTGTTTTATTAGTCTAGGTAAAGTACAGGCCAGAAAAGAGACATGCCTTAAGCATTAGGAATCAGAATTGTATTAAATCAGACTCCCAACTTATTCATGAGATTTGAATTAAGTAATAAGACATGATGAGAAGAAAGATCCACAATTGAGATATAGCTTGATTGTCTCAAATTTCCTGGTGATGCCCATGAATTTGCTTATATTTGTGGGATTATTACAAAGCTTTGGCATTCATTGCCATTGTTCACAACTTGGGATATTAGGAAATATAAGGGTAGCTTTATAACAATTTATTTCCTGCTCCATTATTGTATTTTGCATGCCAGTCCAAGTGTGGGATTATTTGGTATGACAAATTTATATGTGTGTGTGTGTGTGTTCTTTCTAAAGATTATAATCCCCTCTTATTTTTCTCAAAATCTTCTGAGTGTACTTGGATAGCTATGTTATATCATGTCAGGTGTTACTGGATAATTTCATTTTCATCAAGGTGCTATTTTCATAAGTTGCATTGAAGCCTATATCCTCAAAAGTATGTACAACTACTTTTGTTTCAACAAGAAATCAACTGGCTGAACATTGCAGATTAAATTTGGGGGATCACCATTGTTATTAGAAATAAATTCTACATATGTATAAAATTGGATTGGGGACTGCTTAGACTTCGCAACACAATCTGAGCTAAAATTTAGGACTGAATATTTTATTGTGCCGATTCATCACCTCAGCAGAGAAGAAATTATGAACATTTATATTTTATACCTCATAATCGTCTGTCATCACCTCCCATTTGTAGACTGGTAATGTTCTTGTGACTATAAAAAAAGTATATACTTGTTGAAGACACTTTATTAAAGAACTTTATGCAGTAACACCGATATTGCTTCTGTTCTCCATGTAGAACTCATAACAAGGCAAACCTCAACGATATGGAAAATTTTTGTGAGTGTGCTTCTGCTTCATATCATTTTACCTGTTTCATTTTTTATGTTTAATATAGGTGCATGGAGGGGGAAAAACAAAACCAAAATTAATTTTTCTGTCAATTGGAACGTCAAAAAGATCCAGTCACATAATTCCAGTCAGGATTCTGTTCAATGGCTGCAAGATGATTAAAAACCATAAGTTAGCCTTAAGGTAGAAAAATGAACTTGTTCTTGGCTTCCATGATGATATTCTTTATTTTATGTAGGATAAGCTATGTAATGTATTCAGAGAAAAAGTGAATAAAAGAGTGTATTTATTATATAGAAAGCCTATCATCCTTAGGGAATAAAATATATTTGGAGACCTCACAAGAAAGAGTTCTACCAGTTTCTTTCTCTCAACTGCGAGTGCTCTGCAAAATAACCATCAGACCTTCTTAGTCCCAATGCAAGTAATTTCAATGGAATTGATTAATGAGATAGTCGCTAAATAAGAAGTGAAACAGAATTATTGAGATTGCTATGTGACCAGAATATGATTCTTACCTGCCAATCCTGTAAAATAACATGGAAATAACCATGTTATTTATCATTGTAAGCAAGCATAAAATCCTTCAAGGTTGTCAGCTCCAAATCTATCAATACTTAAGCATTTATATATCACCATGATATCAAAACAATTGATTAATTTCCTAATAATTAGAAATGTCAAATCAATTTCTTGTTTTTAGTGGGACAAAACAAATTTGTAAGTTAGTTGAAGTTTAATGTTTTCACCTATTCTTGGCCTGGTATTGTGGGTGGAAGGTTAAATTTTTCTTGTTTTGACCCATTGTGCAATTTTCCATTTATACTAGACCATAGACAAGTTGATCTTAATTAAACTTTCATGCTATAGTTAGTAAAATCTTAAGGAGGACTGATTTTGTTTAGTGCTTTCAAGTTTCATTGGTAAATATTTAGAATGAACAGAGACAGTTTATGCATATAGGTAGTTATTGAAATGTGTTGTCATGCACCTTACAAGTCTTTCTCTAGAGAACATTGCTAAGATTCTTAGCCAGAAGTTGTGAGACTAGTTTGTTGTATTCCTGTCTAGAATATTTCTTTCTAGCATCATTTTGATTCTTCGTGTCACTGTACATAATCTACATGTATCTGTTAGAGTTCAACAGGTTTCTAGGTAGTTCTTCAAGCTTCAGCCTTTAAAATCTTTTTATATTCACTATAAAATGAATAAACTATATGTTTTTAAAATCTGTTTAAATTCCATTGCCCAAATACATGCACAATAGAAAACTGAAAAGTTCTAACACTCTTTGAATATTTAAATGCCCACAACTCCTTTTGCACAATCGTTGTTTCTTGCTAATTTTCTCCAAAATGCCTTCCGCAACAGTGGTGAGAACTTTCTATAATTCTCTTGAAATTATTTTAGAAAAAGAACACATTGAACTGAGTTCTGATGACACACTCACACGATAGTTAACTAAGTCTTTTTCTTTAGGTCTGCCCTCTATTATCTTGGAACCACTGATGAGAAACTTTTGGGAATAGATCTCTGTTTGCTTCCTTGTTGGTATTGTTTTATATCTCATTCTCACTAAGTATAGGAACCATAAAATCAGTACATTATAAGATCAAAGGTCTTGGTAAGATTCACTTCTCTACACTACTTAGCTATATCAAAAACTAAGAAATTATGCATTGATAATGTTTTAAAGTCTTCTCTAGACTAGTAAAGAGAAAATGAAAAAAACCCTCGCCTTCTTTTGTGTTGTGTTTGCAGACTGTAGACAAAATATTTCTCTATCTGTCTTTTTTTGGTCAGAGGTTCTGTGAGTTGGATTAGTACACATATTTTTAATAAATAATTTTAACTTTAGGACATTATTTTTTTGTAGATTTTTGGAGTGGCTTAAATCTGAAGCCTTGACTACTCCTTTAGAATATAGAATCATATTTCTAATTTTATATTGAATTCTTTCTCAAAAATGTCCCTTGCTTGCTACTCTGAATAGAATGCTGGAAGTTTTATTTACATCCATATTTTAAAACTATATTTTGTTCAACCAAAATTAATTTGGAGTAGCTGGTTATTTTTAAAATCTTAGACATTTAACATTTCTTTTTCTCACTTTCTTTTCAGTGAATAAAATTGTATAATCAACCAAGAGGAGTTCAATCTCTGCAGATCCTAAAACTAGAAAATGATCTAAGCTTTTATTTTTAATAAAGAGTTTTATCATTATTAGTAGAATTATCTATCCTTCAAAGCATACAACGTTAAATTAATTGCAATTAAAGTTAGTTAAGATACATTGAGTGCTCACCCAACAGTTTTCCTGTGGCTTCTCATTTAATTCTTGTTATTTCATTAAAATGTGGGTATTTTTGTCCCTATTTATAAATGAGAAAACAGAATTTCAGGGAGGTTGGAGAGGGTTAGAATGCTAACTTTCATGTATTATAATACAAGTATTAATTGGAAAGCTGTATCTACTAATATTAAAACCAATGAATGGTTCCATATAAGAGCCTTTTGGAATGACTCACTGATTAATCAAAAACATCACATCATAGGGCACCTCAATCCATACTGAGTCTGTCAGTCTGAGAACGCTTTACTTTGAGCTTTCATAAAAGGGATAATTTGCAATTCAAAATTGGATTCACCTTTTCTAATTAGGTGAAATTACAGTTGCCATATTATAATTAAAGGTTATGTGACAGACAGGAGTGTTTATTTGGATTATATTGGATTATTTTTCTGGTTTTCTGAAAATTGTAGCTTTTGATGAACATGTATTTTTAAACCTTCTGACAAATATCTATTTTTATTTAGAAGTAGAGCCGTTCCATCTTTCTGAACTTGAAATGCAGCTATGATTGTCTATATTATGGGACTCGTATTCAAATGCATCTCTCTCTCTACTAAGCTGCCTAAAGGTATTGATGTCAGAATATTTCCCTTCTAATGAGCACATGATGTCTCCCAGAGATGCTATGAAACATATCACTGTGCCCCAAACTGAATTATAGTAATGCCACTTAATAATGCTTTTTAAAATGCCTCAAATTATATATCATAGGAATATTGAAATATAGAGATATTATACAGGAATTGCATTGCCAAAAAATAGCTTACAGTTTTCACCCATTGGAAAGTTTAAAATGTATGAAAAAAAATCTCCGCCAAAAACATAGGTGCTTAGACAACTTGATGTCTCCCTCCCACCTCATAAACTCGAATAACCTAGGGGAAGTTTAGAGTATTGCATAGAATCTAAAGGCAGATTGCTTGGGGAGCAATTTAGAAAGCCCCTCCCCCCCACCAGAAAAAGAAAATGGGGAAAATATCTAGAATTATGGTAAGAATTAAGAGTTAATACATAGAAACTCAATATCACAAATCATGAGGGAAATGCAAATCAAAACCACAATGAAATATTACCATACACCAGTCAGGATGGCTTTTAGCAAAAAGACAAGAAATAATAAATGTTGACAAGGATGCAGAGAAAAGGGAACACTTGTGCCCTGTTGGTGGAAATGTAAATTGTACAAACCACTATGGAAAACAGTATGGAGGTTCCTCAAAAAATTAAAAATGGAAATACCATATGATCCAATAATTGCACTACTGGGTATTTATCTCAAAGGGAATGAAAACATTAATTCAAAAAATATATGTACTCTTATGTACATTGCAGTATTCTCCACAATAGCTAAAATATGGAAGTAACCTAAGTATCTGCTGATAAATGAATGAATAAAGATGTGTTAACTATATATACAATGGAATGTTACTCAGCCATAAAAAAGAATGAAATCTTGCCATTTGCAACAACATGTATAGATCTAGAGGGTATTATGCTAAGTGAAATCAGTCAGTTAGAGAAAGACAAATACCATACTATTTCACTTATATATGAAATCTAAAAAACAACACAAACAAATCTGAAATAGATTCATAATACAGAGAACAAACTGGTGGTTGCCAGAAGGAAGAGGGGTAGGAAGATGGATGCAATTGGTGCAGGGAATTAAGAGGTACAAACTTCTTGTTATAAAATAAATCATGGAGATAAAAAGTAAAACATAGGAAATTAATAATCAATAATATTTTAATAATATTGTATGGTGACTACACTTATGGTGAGCAATGGGTAGTGTATAACATTGTTGAGTCATTATTTTATATCTCTGAAACTAATAAAACCTTGTATGACAACTATAGTTAATAAAAATTTTTTAAGGAAGAGTTAATAGATATACAGTGTCTAGTGTTTTGTTTAGTAAAATATTTGTTTTCCAGAAATGCTAATTATCTTTCTATTGGACAGAGAATGTGTCATACAAGTTTTATTTACAATTCTCTTTTGAAACTAAGGCAATCTTTATTTTTTGAAATGTTTTATCAAGTTTCTTTGAAAAGTAAGCTTTTGGGTAGCATGTGATTTGTGAGTTACTAAATTAATCCCCACATTACATAAGTCTTATCCCTATAGCTCTTCTTGGAGTTTTAATCAATATTTTGCATTTAGTTAATAAAATAGATCTAGGCCAGGATTAAACTCCAATGACCTCAAACAAAAAAAAATTAAAATCTATGATATATTGATTATATTCCTTACAGATATTTATTTTAAAAATTGTCTACTTTAATATTTCAATATGTTTAATGACTTAAAACGAAAACTCATATCCAACTTCTGTTAGATTATATGAAAATATAACAGCACAACTGCATTCTGAAACTCAATACCAATGGGAAAAAACAAATATAAATTCAAGTTTTATTAGTATTTAAATGAGCATTTTTTTCTTCTCCATTCAATGGAGATTTATTGAGTACATACCATATATAAGGCACTGCACATTTAGAATATTAACTTTAGGACTAAGCTAAAATACCAGAAATTATTACAAATGACACTGCAGTTGCCCTTTGTTTGATATTTTGTATTTTTTGTTCTTATCATAATGTTTTTAATGTTTTATTCCACTGTAAATATCATTTTTTTACTTAGAAGTGTTTTTCTTGGGATTATTTATAGACTATTTCTTTTGCATACTAAGATATTACAGCAACCATTTTTATTCAATCAAAATATTTAATTTCTGTGTGCTATCCCAAAAAACTTTTTGCTATCCCAAAAATGAACAGCTAGTTTCTCTAATAATTTTGCCACCATAGCAACTGAAGCTCTCAGTAATGATAGCATACAAACAACAGGATTGGATTGTTATGTTAATCGAATTTTTGAAGTAATTAGATTATGAAGATGCTTTGTCTTTTCTAGTTCAGAGATTTGTGTAACATTGCTAAACAAATTATTCTGAAATATTAACTTGTTTACTTTAATCAGTTATTGTCATCTGACTCTATTATCACTGTCTTACCATCTCTCATCATATACATGGTACAGAATTGCCTAGCTTGATTCTTATCAATTCACTGATTACCTCCTATTTGGAATTTTATTTGATGTCTCTTCCTGGCATCTTTTTGATTTTCTGGATGTGTTTCAGTACGTGGAGCAACAACAGACTTTATATGTAATAGGAATCATCTGATTTAGCTCAGACAAGCTGACACATCAGGGAGTATGATCTGGGAGAGTTACCCTTTATTTCTTGCTATTTTGCAAGGGCTTTCTATTCATATATGGATTCTTAGGACATTTGTGTCATTTTGATTTTCACAAAACATGTTTAAAGTTGGACCTGTGTCTATATGTAGAGGATGCCAACTGCAAATTCTTTGGTCTGAGTTGCTGAGTGATGTTGGGGCTGAGGAAACAGACCTGGCTGGGAAGCTGTCACTTACAGATCTATACTGTCACTTTTTCCATCACTGTAGATGAGCAAGTGTAAACGAGTGTCAGAAAATAGATTGCTTGGACTATGTTTTCCTTAGGATATTGAAGTTGCCTGGAGAACATTTTAGTTTGTTATTGCAACAGAGCTATTAATCCAGACATAGCAAATAAAAGCTTATAGTATTCAAAGCACAGGGAGGAACTACTAAGTTAGGTCAAAGACATAGCTGTGCTCTGACTCTTCCCATTTTAAGAGTCTGCACACAAAATGCAGTTAACAGCAACTAATAGGAGAAGTGAAAGCTAAGCAAACACTCTTCCTGAATATCTAGCTAACCTTCAGCAAAGCCTTTTTGATTTGATAATCTGAGTAATTTGCCCAGTTTTACAATATGATAGATACACAGATAGAGATATGTACATATATATACACATATATATACACACATATATACACACACACACACATGTATATATAGAAAGGGTGATAAATTAAATTTTGATGTATAAGAAGTCTCTATCATTGTTAAAACAGATACAATTATTGCTTTCAGAAAAAGTGTTCAACTGCACATCAATACTATTGCTTATGGTGATTAATTCAGAAAAGGTTAATGTTTTCAAAATCTCAGTTGGCTTGGGTGCCTGGGTGGCTCAGTTGGTTAAACATCTGCCTTTGGCTCAGGTCATGATCCTGGGGTCCTGGGATCAAGTCCCACATTGAGTTCCCTGCTCAATTCGGGAGCCTGCTTGGGGAGCCTGCTTCTCCCTTTGCCCTTCACCCTGCTTGTGTGCTCTCTCTCTCTCAAATAAATAAATAAAATCTTTAAAAAAATCTCAGTTGCCTTGAAACAATATAAGCCTATTTATTTACTAAATTTATAAATTTGGCTCCATTAATCACATATCTAATATATGCAAATAAGGTGATTTACATTTTTGATTATGTTAGAAATTGTCCACAACTTAAATGCAGTCTTACTAAAAGTAATCACTATATGAAGTCAATCTCTATGCATATTCAACCTCTTCAAAAATGTTTTTCTGAATCTCAAATTTTTTTGTTAGTTTTGAATTCATATTTCCTTGTTAGGCTTATTTCTTCATGGTTTTTAAACTTTCTTCTTACATCTTAAAATTATGTGCTACTCAGATAAATTAGTCTTACCTGCACAACCCTATGCTGAAATAATTTCAAACATCATGGAACTTGTTTTAATTCAGGTTATATTCTCTAATTGTTGGAGTAGAAAATATATTAATTAGGCTTGCTAATTTGAAGTTGAACAGACAAGAATACCTCATATTGTAAGAAGGAAAAAGGTGACTAAAGCTTAGTATAAAAATGATTTTCTAAAACCAAGGGGAAGTCAAAGAAATAATGTTTTCCATAAGGAACCAAAGACAAGTCACTGAAAACTGAAGATTGGGAATGACTGACTTTCTTATATAGTTGGTCAAAGAATCAGCAAATATAAACTGAAAATTTACTTTGAGCAAGGGAGTATTTGCTGGAGTTTGAGAGCTGAGAAAGTCACCAACACTGGCCTCAAAGAACTTATCATCTAAGTGGAAGACATTAATGTTACAGTTCAAAAGTAATTATGACTCTGTAGTGTTTTGTTAGAATTTATAAAGAAGTAAAGAAAAGGGAATGCTGGTCAATAAAATAATATCCACATATGCAGATTGTTTGAAATTTTTAAAAATGATTTGGGAAAATTCAAGGAGAAGAAAAGATCACTAGAGCTGTAAAATATAAAGCAGTAATGAAGTGCTTTCCAGGGATTTGTGTATTCAGATTTTCTCCTCTTTACCTCCCTCCTTCCTCACACCACCCAATATCTAATAACTGGGGCCCTCAGGTGCATATAATACCTGCACTTTTGTTTTACAACCATTACCTTCTTATACAACTTTATCAAAGCATAATTGGTATACAGTAAACAATATATATTTAATCTACAAAATTTGGCAAGTCTTAACACACCTATGAAGCTATCACCACAATCAAGATAATGAACATGTCCATCACTGGCTAAAGTTTCCTCCTGACCTGGTGTAATCCATCCTTCTCTCTGCCTCCCCCACCTTATCCCCAGACAATCACTGATCTGCTTTCTGTCACAATAGATTAATTTGTATTGTTAGGGAAGAAAAGTTTTCCTCTATTCTTCAAGATTCCTCTGGCTGTTCTAAGAATTAAATTGACATAAGACATGTTAACAGGAGAAAATAAAATTTAATTACTTAAGCATGGGGAATCCACATAAACATGAGAGATTCCCAAGACAGGCAAATGGGGTATATATGCCATCCTGAACTAAGGAGAAGGGATAGGGCTCTGGGACATTAAAGGGAAGGAAAGCAATTCACAGGAAGATGACAAGGAGTAAATGGTAAACAAATGTTTACCATACCTAGTTCATATTATAATATACTTATCTATGGTGATAGTTCCTTCCTTAGAGGTATCTAAATTCTTTTAGAGAGTTAGTGGGAAGGTGAAAGTTTCTTCCTGAGTTTTTTGGGCCTTGATTGTTTTCAGCTTGAAATAATCCACATACCAAACTGGCAGATCTTGGGTCAGTTTATTCTGAGCCCCTACAATAGTTTTAAACATTTTGTGTAAATGGAGTTATAAAATTTGTGTTTCATTTTGTGTGTGTCTGGCTTACTTCAATCACCACAACTGAGTTTCATCCATGTTGCTGCATATAGCAATGATAGGTCCTTTTAATTGCTGAGTAGATTTCATATTGTATGGTATGATAGACCACATGTTTAGCTAGTCCCTATAGATGGAAGTTGGTTTGCAAAGAAAATTATAATTAACATTTGCATATAAGCTTTTTGTCATCTGCTTTCATTTCTCTTGTAAGATTGTGGAATGGCTGGGTCATTATATGGGCATTATCTTTAATTTTTTAAGAAAATGTTAATCTGTTTTCCAAAACAATTGTACCATTTTACATTCTCACCAGCAGTATATGAGAGTTCCAAGCTCTACATTTTTGCAAACACTTGGATGGGCCTTTTTAATTTTAGTCATTCTAATTGGTGGGTTGTGGTATCTGATTGTCGTTTGATTTGAGTATTCCTAATGATAAATGATGCTGTTTACATGTGCTCACTTGCTATCCATATAACTTGTTAAGTTATATGGGGGGGAGGTTGTCTTTTTATTATTGTATTGTAAAAAATCCTTATATATTATAGATGCAGGTCTTTTGTAGGATTTTTTTTTTTTTGGCAGACATTTTCTCTCATTCTATAGCTACTCTTTTCATTTTTTTTTTAAAAACAGCATCATTTGAAGAGAAAACATTTTGTTTGACTTCCAATATATCCAAGAAGAAAAAAAAAATTCTTTTATAGTTTGTTTTTTTGTCCTAAGGGGACCTATCTAAATCCTCTATTTAATTCTGCATAAGTGAGGCCTTTCTGGTTGGTGAGAATACAAACTATTCCCAATCCCTGTGTAGACACTGATGATTGTTTGACCTGCCCTCTTCTGTCTTGTTGTTCTTTGCCTAGCTTTTTGTAGTTTTCTTACACACATGTACTGACAAGTGTTCAGCTGAATAGTTGAAGGAGTCGTCTGTATACATTCTGTCTCCTTAACTTAGGGAGATCACTGGGTCCAGTTTGGATTCTCCCTCCATGCTCTTTGGCCTAAATATTCTCTTCAGTCCATGAACGGGGCCAGTTGTGGTGCCTACCCTGTTCATTTTCCTTCTTTCGGGGTTACTCTGCCAAGCAGTCTATTATCCAGTGATTGAAAACCATTTTAACCATTTTGTAAATTTCATCCAATTTTTTAATTCTTTGAGGCAAGAGAATAAATGTACTGTTAGTCCATCATGTCCAGGAGCAGAGTATATAATTTTCTTTTTATGGGTCTGTGTCCCTCAATAAAATTTGAACTCCCTTCAGGTATAATCCAAATTTAGTATTCAAATAATCTTTGTTGAATAAAGCAAATGCATTTTCCCTGGATCTATGTGATTTATTTGGAAATAAGAAGGCCTGCTTTTATTTTATTCTTCCATTTTAACCTCAATTTATTCTACTGGAGAGTGTTAAGATATGTAAAGGAGCTTAGGATGAAAACTAGAATACAGGGGCATCTGGGTGGCTCAGTTGGTTATGTGTCTGCCTTGAGTTCAGGTTATGATCTTGGGGTCCTGGGATAAAGTCCCATGTAGGGCTCCCTACTCAGCTGGGAGCCTACTTCTCCCTCTGCCTGATTCTCCCTTGGCCTGCTGCTTCCCCTGCTTGTGCTCTCTCTCTGTCAAATAAATAAATAAAAATCTTTAAAAAAAAAAAAAAGGAAAGAAAACTGGAATACAAGCCCTTTACTCACTGTGGCTTTCTTTTATTTGTTGTAGCTTTTAACTTGCTCAGCCTTGGAAACAGAGCAAGGCAAACATGGTATCTAACTTCAAGGAGCTTGAGTGACAGAATATACAAATGGACAAGAGCTAGACCATATATTAAAATACAGCTCTGACTTACAGCCTGAATCAATCAGTCCAGGAAGACAAACCACAACCTCTGTAGCTTTTGGCCTAAAACAGTCAGGGCTTGATCAATAACTGATAGCTTCCCTAATTTTTGCCTCCACTTACAATTTAGGACTAACCAGAGAAAGCCAAATATACTACCCTAACCAATCACATATGATGTTTCATTTCTCTTTAGCCTGTCTCTAGCTTCCCTATGCCAACATCTCCAATCAAGGCATACCTGAAGCTTTCCCCTTTTTTGTTGTTGTTATATTTTTTTACTATAAAGCTTTTCCATCCCTCTGCCTGCCTTTGAGTCTCTGCCAAATGCAAGTGATGTTGGCTGACTCCCTTGCTTTAGCAAGCTCTGAATAAATAGCCTGTGCTTGTTCTCATTTGGGTGGTCTTCGTTTATTTTCACAATCTTACAGTTCAGCAGGGAATGTAGTCCTAAACAGATCAGTACATGTGTGATAAACAATGAGGAAGAGGAACTGTGCCTATAGAAGGAAACATAACCCAAGATTTTGGGGATGAGAAAAGCCATCGAATAGTAGAGTATAAGTATTAATGCAATTAAAATGTTCTATTCTACTCATTGATATTTTAGATAAGAAAATCCTCCCTCCCTCCCTCATTTATTTTCATGCCCACTTATTTTATTTATTTATTTATTTTTAAGGATTTTATTTATTTATTTGAGA
Source organism: Neomonachus schauinslandi (assembly GCF_002201575.2). Lineage (NCBI taxonomy): Eukaryota > Metazoa > Chordata > Mammalia > Carnivora > Phocidae > Neomonachus > Neomonachus schauinslandi. The sequence goes on from NC_058406.1 coordinate 58,821,568, forward strand.
GAGAGGGAGTGTGAGCACTGGGCAGGGGGTGCTTAGGGACAAGCAGACTCCCCACTGAGCAGGGATCCTGATGTGGGCCTGCATCCCAGGACTCTGAGATCATGACCTGAGCTGAAGTCAAACACTTAAGTGACTGATAGCCATTTATTTCCATTATTGATTCATTTAGGTAAGAATTTTTGACATGCCTATGTACTATGAAAATTATGACCTTGTTTCCAACTCATAGACCTTGCCATATAGAGTAGAAGAAAAAAATCAATCTATATTTTATTCATTATATTCTATTATTTTATTCCATGCCCAGCTTACATTCTGGAAGGAAAGAAAAAAATATCTATTGCATACCAATCTAGTCCCAGGCACAGGGGTAGGGATTTTTCACAACATATGAAATCTCGTTTAATTCTTAGAATTCTTAATTTTATGCAAATATTGTTATCCTCATTTTTTAAGTGAAGAAACCAAGGCACAAAGAACTGAAATAACTTGGCTAAGGTCACATAGCTGGCAAAGTGCCAAACCCTAATAAACACAGGTCTCTAACTTTAGATCAAGGTGTCTCAACCTCTGTGCTATTGACCATTTGTGCTGGGTAATTCTTTGTTGTGCTGTCCCATACATTGCCGGATGTTTAGTAGTATTCCTGGCCTCTACCCACTAGATGCCAGTTGTACTCCCCACTCATGACAATCAAAATGTCTCTAGGTATTGCCAAATGTCCCACTGTTGGGGGTGTGTGTGTAAAACTTGTGCCCAGTGAGAACCATGGCTGCCCATCTACCTAGTAGCTTCCCACGTATGAGCTTCCCATCAGCCAACCTAATCTCTCATAATTGGTCATTTCCATAATATGTTCATTCAAATCCTTGAAACACACATGCATGCACACACACACACACACACACACACAGACACACACACTGCCCTCCTTTTCCCCCCACATTCCTATAAGTTCCCTAATGAAGTTAGAATTGATTCATTTTCGGCAGGGAATTCTTTCCGTTTTGTAATTGTTGTCTTGGGAGTTGATGTATTTGACAAGGCCTCAAAGGAAATTCTGACTAAAGAGCTGATTGTCACAGTCTTCACTTGCTTCGGAAGGAGCCTAAATGTATGTTCACCTTCCTACTGATCATTCCGTTGTTTTTAGAGTCCTTTAAATTATGCAAGCCACCTTGCTCTCTGTCACTTTTCCAGTGTCCTCTCCCCACGCTCCCTCCCTTCCCGTCTTTACTTCTCCTCCCCTTCCTCTCTCTTCTCTTTTCTTCTCCCTTTACTCCCAGTACCCTTTCTTCCTCTCTCCATCTCCCCTACTTTTCTCTCCTTTCTCCTCTCTGAGAGTCCTGCATGGCACTAAAATACATAGATTTGGGATCCCTTTCTCCCTCTCTCTCCCTCTCTCTCTCTGTCTCGATCTCCTGTTCTCTCTCTCCCCCCTTCTCTCTCTGCTTCTCTCTTTTGCCTTTATAGCTCCCTGCCAGAGCAGCTGTCCCATAAGGCTTTGATGCTACTCTGTTATCTTTGGCACCAGCTCACAGGCTCCACTGGGCTGAAATTGGAACTCTTCCATCTCCATCTCCTTTCTTTTGTCCTGCAATATGGTTATCCTGGAGGCCACTCAGCTGCCTCCCAATATTAGTGTAGGTGACAAGAACAGGGAATAGACTCTCTGAAGCCACAGCGAGGCGGCTGAGCATCTTACAATAGTGAACACCTTTGTTGTTGCTAATACTTTTTCTTTTTCCAAACACTTGCAGGGGGTATTTTGAAATGCATTTCGGCATCTCTCACTTTTCCCTCAGCAAGCCGTGGCATCTGGCAGTGATTTTCAAGAAAGTACTTACCTTTGAAAATCAGACTAAGCTGAAATTATCCTGATTTCATTGTAAAACCTCAGACTTGAAGCAAAGTTTTTTTTTTCCAAATTCCATGGGGTGTGCCAAATATTTTTCAAATGCACAGCAAAACTGAGCTGAATAAAAGGATATGGGAAATCTGAAATAAAGCATTTCTTGTGACTAATTCAATGCTGCTTTAAGCCTACCTCCTCTTTAAAAAAAACTCATTTCCTATTTAGAGCTGAATAAAAAAGTATATATCAACCCTGAACCTTGGACAAACTCTTTGATAAGAAAGAATTGACTCTGATCTTAGGGTTGATGGCACAGCATCAAAGAACATGGATTTATTTTGGCCTGTAACATCTTAACACTGACTCAGAATTGGCTTAGATGATTTGGAGGAATAGAAAGTTAAAATTATATACTGCTCCAGTTCCACATTATAGTAAGAAGTTCCTGTGGAGAAAAATCTAATTTTAAGCACACCATGATTTTCCTGCATAAACATGAGGCGTTAGGAACCCGAAGCGTCTCTTTAGAACACTGCTTGTACAAAAGATCTTTATCTCGTTCATTCTTATTTGGTGTTATTCTGTGTAGGAAAACCATGTGCTACACTTAGTTCCATTTGCTTATCCCTCTATGCAACCACCTGCAGACTGATTATTTCCTTTTAAAGCAGGAGTAAAATCTCAACTTCCCTCCCTCCTCCAGGCAGCCTCAGCAAAAAGGCAGCTCATACAATGATGTTTTGTGAGAATAGATCCCATTAACAACAACAGCAACTTAGATTTATACAGTGCCTTATCACACATACAGCAAAGCAATCCAGGCATTTTCTAAAATGGAAAGCATTTCCTTTTAGGCTTCCAAAAATGCCTTATTAAACAACAATGACAACAACAAGGACCAACTTGAACATGTGAACCAAAGAGGGAGAAAAAAATGTGTTCTCCTTATTCTAAATTAAGGTGAGGCCAACTCAAAATCAAATGGTCCACTTCATTATTTTGTAAACAGATAACACTGGCTTGATGAGAAAGGCAACTTATTGAAAGAGATTTTGTTCAAATTTAAAATACTGCTTTCCCTAATCTAAGTGCTTAGTTAAGTGTAGCATTTCTTTAGCAGGATTTTTAAGAAATCTGATATATTGCTATGATGTGTTATGACATTTTTTTTGAGGATAAATTTAAGGTGGTATGCTGATTTTTATTTTTCTATGTGTCTAAGAATTTGGGCGTTTGATGTTTAGTCTTTATAGAATAATTTTCAAATTTTTTCTTTTATGATGGCATCTAGCTGCTGTGGTTCTGGGTAATAAAATCAATCAATGAATGTTGAAGACTTAGTTTCAAAATAAGTGATCTGTATTAGCATATGCCTTAATTGATAATGATTAAAAATCATAAATACTTCTATAGTAGACATATCACAATATTTCTATATTTATACCTTTTCAATTTTTTTGTTTCTAGTTTTGATAAATATTATACCATAGGTATAATAAGATCACACCCCTAACATCCAAAGTTACCTTTATTTTTATGATCAGAAAATTTGTGTAACAGGTTTGTTTATGGTAAGGAGCATGGTATTTGGAATCAAACATATTTAGTCTGAATGTCTGACTTGGCTATTTATGATTTGACCTTGAAAAATAACTGATTCTTTTCTGAGTCTTAGAAAATTGCAAGGAATAATTGAGATATTATGTATGAAGTATTTGGTATGATGTTCAGAACTGATTGAGATTGAAAGTAAAATGATGATGCAAGATTAAGGGAGGGAAAAAAAAGAGAGACTGCTGTCTTGAAATGTAACCATTGGAAAATTAAATACTCAACTTTAGGAGTCCAGAGAATATTTCATTTCAAGTCGAACAATCACTGAAGGTCCAATCCAAAACTTATGCAATGAAAAAAATAGGATTACAAAGGGTGAAATCAGGAGGTGGACCTAGTTTAATTCAGAGATTCAGAAGAAGTGGGGCTGGATGAGAAAATATACGAAAATTGACGTATCTTTCAGAAGTGGCCTATGATGTAGGAAAGACATTAGGGTTCGAAGCAGATGACCAAGAAAGAATTCTTGAGACGTCTTTGGTGCAAAATGGTGATTTTATTAAAACACAGGGACAGGACCCATGTGCAGAAAGAGCTGCAATGGGTTCATGAGGAGTGGCCCATTATATACTTTCAAGTTGGGAGGGGTTAGGGATAGGCGTAAGTCTCCGAGGAATTTTGAAGCAAGGTTTCCAGGACCTTGAGGGGGCTAGCTATTGTTGGGTTGTTGGGAAATGGTCATTTATTACCGTCTAATAAAACCTTAGTCGTGAGACCCTTCAGATGTATATTGGTGGGCCATATGCTTGGGAGATGATTGCCAACACATATCTTGGGGGTTTTAGAGATAAAGGAAGTTTCCAAAGGAATTTTTACACATTACAGAATCCTGGGGTAGGGGAAGGGGGAGTTGTCAGGCTAAGATTGCCTTTTGTCCTTAGCAAAGTATTAACATCAAGGCAGTTGAGTCCCTAGAGGAATGTCACTCTGCCTGTTTCAAGGACTTGTCAATGGGCTGTAGGTAGTAAGGAAATTTAATAATTTTTCTTCTGCCTTTGTTTCCCACATCAGCCTATACTTGAAAGAAATGGAAGAAGAGAGACATTCAATGGCAGTAGTTAGAGTACAAACTGCTTGGAAAGATGTAAAATCTGAAAGAATGTACCTTCCCAGTTCTCAGTCATCCAAAACATCTGATTCCCTGGAGTTTGGCTCTGGTCTCTACCTTTAGCAAGTAGCTAGGCCAATAAAAACTTCGCTTATTCAAATGATGGGGTTTTGGAATATAGGTGAGGTTCGGTGGGGTGAGGTCTGGAGCCGAGGACCAAGAAAAAATTCTTGAGACGTCTTTGGTGCAAAATGGTGGTTTTATTAAATCATGGGGCAGAACTGGTGGGCAGAAAGAGCTGCTGTCCTGGGTTTGTGAGGGGTGGCTGATTATATACTTGGGAGTTGGTGGAGGTAAGGAAAAGGAAAGTTTCAAAAAAGTTTCAGAAGGATTTTTGTATGTTAAAGAAGACTCACAGGATACCAGTGGCCTTGCCATTGTCACGTTAAGGTTGTTTTTCCTTCTAGTAAGGCATTAACAGTAAGATAGTTGGAGGAACATTACACTTTGCTTCAAGTATCTTTCAATGGGCTGCAAATTACAAGGACATTTAATTGTATCTACATTCCCTTCTGGAAACTAGGCCATTGATAGAAATGCTTTGTTCTTGTAAATTGCTAAGGCTTTTGTAAACTGAGGGAGACTCATGTCTTGGCAGGATTGTAATCTCTATAAATTAACTATTTGTTTTTCCTTAGGGCAGCCAGGAGTGCCTGAGGAATGTCACATATTTCTCATGGGGGAGGGGAAGTGTTGTGGGGTGCCAGCTTCTGCCTGTCCTCAGCTAGCAGAAGGCTAGCTGAAGCTGCTAGATCTAGGGCTGATTATTTTCAATAATAGATCTATATCACAAACCAAAATGAATGGTTGTGGAAAACAAGACAAAACAAAACAAAACAAAAAACAGCAAATGAGAAAGCAGCAAGTTGTTGCCATACAACCGATGCAATTGTGATTGAGCATTTTGCCAAGAATGAAGAAAAACTGATTACACTAAATTCCCTTATTAGTAGAAGCACAAGGCAGAGATACAATAAGGCAAGAGATGAAAATGAAGCAAGAGCACGCAAGCTTAAGGGGAAAAAATCACTGACCTCTATTGAGTTGATATTAACCAAAAATAGAATAAATATAGCTAAAAAGATATAGTGAAGTATATCTGAAACAAATAATACATTATATGGTAAAAAAAAAAGAAGAAGATAGCAGGAGGGGAAGAATATGGGGGGGAATCGGAGGGGGAGAAGAACCATGAGAGACGATGGACTCTGAAAAACAAACTGAGGGTTCTAGAGGGGAGGGGGGTGGGAGGATGGGTTAGCCTGGTGATGGGTACTAAAAAGGGCATGTTCTGCATGGAGCACTGGGTGTTATGCACAAACAATGAATCATGGAACACCACATCAAAAACTAATGATGTAACGTATGGTGATTAACATAACGTAATAATAATAAAGATATAGTGAAGCAACATGAGAGAAGCAAGCAAAAAAGGATTGAAAGTAAGGAAAAGATTATGCAGTAAAATAACGTATGCACAATTCTTTGTAACACCTTTCACTTTAGTTTAGGATTGGAAATAGCATAAATGTCCATTCGCATTGATTAAATACATTATTATTAATCAGTCCAAGAAATATTATGAAGCAGAAAAAAAAGAACAATTTAGAAAGCCAGCTATACACTAACACAGAACACTCTCTTGGATATAATGTTAAATGAGATAGCAAGACATTTAATATGTGTATGCTGTTGGGGAGGAGGAAATTTTCTTCTGTCCAACATTGTTCTAAGTGAGATAAGAATGAAATTTACATGAGATAGATTAATGGGAGAAAATAAAATTTAATTTTGTACTTATGCTGAATCCACACAGACATGAAATTCCAAAGACACGTAAAATTTAATATATATGGCATCCTGAGCTTAGGAGAGGGATAGGAGTCTAGGGATACAAAGGAGAGGGAGACCATTAGCAGGAAGGTGAGAGGAGATACTTGCAAAGTTTGTCTGGTTATGCAGATAAATTTCTTATGTAAAAAGGAATCTTAGTTAATATCACTCTTCCTGGTACAGGTCCTCTGTCTAAGTTCTTTTTACGCTATTGAGGAGGGTGTATTTAAAGTTTCTTCCTGAGTCTTTTGAGCCTTGATGGTTTTCAGCTCAAAATAACCTGCATGCCACTGTGGCCTGTCTTGGGTGGCATGCTCTTGGCTTCTACTATAGACTACTATCATTGTGTAATAAGTTTGTGTGTGTGTATGAATGTATATTTGTAAGCATTTTTCTTTTGTGAACATGTACAACTAGTACAAATAAGACTGATAGTCTCAGAGAATAGGAATGGGTGGATAAAAAACAGGGAAGGGAGGCACATGTGTTTTCCTCTTTTTAAATATTGTAGTATGTACATATATTTATTTAAAAATCAACTTAAGGAAAATATTTTATAGAAAAGTACTTTTGTGTACACAATTTAAAAAACTTTTAAAGTTATTTGAGATATAAGTAAAATACACTAAATATTAGTCCCATAATAGCAGGATTGTTGTCTCATGCTTTTCTTTATTCATTGGAATAAAGATGAATAAAGAAATGCCCAGTGACCTGCCAATGACTAAATGGCAATTTGCTTCAAATAACAACATTTATAGGAGGTCTGACTGTTTATATTACGGTACTATAACCGAGGCACTGTCTTTTATTGTATAGTCAATTTTAAGTCTACTTCCAATGCCCATGATAATACTAACCACCCTACAAATTACAAATCACTCCTAAATGTAGGCATGCAGACTTGGAAATATGAACCTGAACATGGAAACATCTATTTCTTTTTATTGCTTTCTTTCTTAAATTATGTTCCTTTACTTGTATCTGGAAGGTCATCTCCTTCATTAACATTTTTACCTCAAATAAAAAAAAACATAATAAAACCTCTCATATTCTAAAAATGACTCTTTTATCTAACCACTCCCTCTTAATATTAAACTTGAAACTTTTAAAGAGATCTACACTTGCTGCCTATACATTTTCCCTTCCTTTTTGTTTAAATCTCTCCAATCTCACTTGAACCCTAACATTGTTTCAGAAACTGCTGGTTCTAAAGGTGAACTTGTCTATCTTAACTTTCTTGCACCTTTTAACATCGTTGACCTCTCTCAGATTTGTTTTCTTTTGTCAGTTCTGCACACTGCTCCTGATTCTCTTTCTGATTCTGCCGATACTATTTCAACACTTTGATGATTATTCCTTCCTTCTCCTTAAATAGTCATAGTCTCAATTCCCGTATTTTCCCCTTCTCTTTCCTACCTCTATACATTTTCTGGGTGAATTTTTCTACTGCTAACATTTACTACTATATGCATGAAGGTCACCCTCGGCACCTATAGACCTATATAGGTCATATGAACCACTAGAGCTTTCTACCTCAAATTTTCATATAAAACTATTCTTGTCTTCAATCTTGTTCTGCCCCTTATTTCACTACCATTCAAATTGGTTAATCCAGCTCTGAATTTTCTACCTTCTAAATGTTTCTAGACTCTGTCTTTTTCTCAAAACCCTGCAGCCATTGTCCAAATTCAGAACCTTTCATCCTTTACCTGAACAGTGATCACATATGAATTGGAGTTTCACCTTCAATCAACTATAAATTGACTTCTGACTTTACCATTTCTAGTGTTTCCATTGTGTCTTTCTTTTTGTCAGCAAATACAACTTTCACATACCCAAGTTTATTCTGTTACTTCTTTTCATTAACAATTTTATTATCTCATTATGTTTGTAGGCTTATGGTTAAAGGCCTTAAATGTGTGTATAGAATCATCCATAATCTGAATCCAGATTGTCTTACTTGCATTAGCCCTGATAATTCTTGTTAAGCGCCCTAGTTTGACTGAAGTTTTGGACCTTCCCCAAATATATCATTTCCTTTCTAGATCGAATAAAAAAAAACTTCCCAAAGCACTCTACTTCTTTTCTGACCAGATGAATATCACCAAAACTTTCAAATTGGGTTTAGTTATCATACACTTCATGATACTTTCTCTAACTTCTTCAAGTTGTTACATTCCTCATTATTCAACATTAGTTATTAGAATATTTATATTTTTTTCAAAATTATATAATTTATTACATTATATAGTGATTTTTGATCGATGTGTTTGCTCCCCACACTTTAATGTCAGCTCTTCTAACAGCATGTGGTGTGCCTTGGCCATTTTATAGACTCAGTGCATAGCTTACTGCCAAGCATATGAAAAACCCTCTAGAAATATTTTTTTTCAATTAATAGTCTATTAATATTTGAAAAATCTTTCACATTTTGCAATATAATTTTACAAATATCTCAATTGATTTACTTTTAAAATTTTAAATATTATCAGTTTTAAACATAGTAAAAACAGTTTTTAAGGTGGTAATACTACTGAAGAAAAATAAAACAAAACTTCTATGAATTAGAAAAAAAAAATCCAATGACTGAAGTTAAAACTTGATGGATGCCAGAATTCTTTTTTTTTTTAAGATTTTATTTATTCATTTGAGACACAGAGATACAGAGAGAGAGAGAGAGCATGAGCAGTGGGAGAGGCAGAAGCAGACTCCCCGCTGAGTCAGGAGCCTGATGTGGGATTCGATCCCAGGACCCTGGGATCATGACCTGAGCCGAAGGCAGATGCTTAACCATCTGAGCCACCCAGGCGCCCCTGGATGCTAGAATTCTACTTTCATCCATAAAGGAATATCTGCTTCTGGACTTGTCTTCCTATGAAAGAGAGAAAGAGAGAAAGAGAAAGAGAAAGAGAGAGAGAGAGAGAAAGAGAAAGAGAGAGAGAGGAAGAAAGAAAGAAAGAAAAGGAAGGAAGGAAGGAAGGAAGGAAGGAAGGAAGGAAGGAAGGAAGGAAGGAAGAAAAGAAAAGAAAAGAAAAGAAAAGAAAAGAAAAGAAAAGAAAAGAAAAGAAAAAAGGAAAAAAGATGGAGGGAGGAAGAGGAAAAGAGGGAGGTGGGAGGGAAGGAAGAAAAGATATTTGGCCCAACCATATTGTCTGAGATCACAGTTCATAGAAACTGAATAAACTTGAATTTGCATGGCAGAGTAAAGGAGAAGATAGAGGTAAGCAGTGAAGTGAGTCCATAAATTAGCATCTTTGACTGAACAGCTTAATTGAATGCCTTTGGCTCAGGATCTCTTACAGGGCTGATCAAGGTGTTAGATGAGGCTACAGTAATCTTAAATTTTTCTAGGGAGAGTATGCTTCCAGGATCATTCATATGGCTGTTAGAAGGCTTTAGGTCCTCACTAGATGTTGCCTGGAGACCTAAGTTCTATACCATGTGGCCTTCTCTCTAGGAAAGCCTTCAAAATGACATTTTGTTTTCCCCAGAGTGAGGGTTCCAAGACAGAGTAAGGGAGAACTAGAATGAGAGCAAGAGTGAGAGAGAAATGGAAGTCAGTCGTTTTGCAGTCTAATTCAAGGATATTTTTTTCTTACTAGGCTTACACTTTTCAGAAACTTTCAAATTACTGAAAACTTCCATGTCATATTTATTGTGTTAGTGTAATTTATGTTAGTGGATTTCCATAAGATTTTATTTCAAATCCATTAGCACTGATCATAAACCTATTATCTGCTAAATTTTATTCTATTTTAGACTGTAGGTGTTGCAGGATTTTCTCTGCCTTTAGTGCTTCAGGTTCCTGGTCATGATGCTTCGGAGAATGAAGAGGTAGACCAGACGAAGAGTGGTGGGCAGCAAAGCAAAGTTTATTGAGCAATTGTATAAAGCTTCTGGAGAGGGAGAGGGCCTAAGAGGGTTGCCCCCAGAGTTTCTAAGTTTAGGGGTTTTTATGAGCTCTTTTGCAGAACTATCAGAACTATCTTAAGCAATCAAGGTGTGCTGAGTGGTGTCAATCAGGGCTTTGGTCATGTATCTGTCTACCCATTAGGTTAATGTCAACATGCTGATGGTCTTTTCTACTGACATCTGGGGGCTTATGTCTTAACTGCCCCTTGCCCGTGATATTGACAAATGTTTTGTGGTTAATTGCCTTATTTTAGGACATTTTGCAGAAGTCATTTCTACAAAGGCTGTAAAGCAGAGTACTAGTGGGGCCCTTCTAAGCTGCAAAACAGGATGTTAGCACTCTTTTGTCTTAGCTGGCTTGACTCCGTATTTTCTTGTTGGGGACCCTCGTCCTGACTGCCTCACTGTCCAACCAACTCCTAACATTGGTATATGACTAAGTATTTTCTTAGACTTTTTGAAACTCTCACACTGCATGATATAATTCAGCATTTGAAAAGAGTCTTTGTTGTATTGCCATTGTTTTCTTTTTTTTTTTTTTAAGATTTTATTTATTTATCTGAGAGAGAGAGAATGAGAGAGAGAGAGAGCATGAGGGGGGGAGGGTCAGAGGGAGAAGCAGACTCCCTGCCGAGCAGGGAGCCCGATGCGGGACTTGATCCCGGGACTCCAGGATCATGACCTGAGCCGAAGGCAGTCGCCCAACCAACTGAGCCACCCAGGCGCCCGCCATTGTTTTCTTTATATATTTTATGTCTGGCCAAATTGTATGTTTTGGATAATAGAGTACACATTTTTGCTATATTCCTTTACATGGATGCCCACCCCTTCCCAATACTGGCAAGCTCCATATAACTCAGTATTGACAAAATATTAGGCATTCAACAAGTATTTCTATATTATGGCTTGAGGCTGTTTATAAAAAAAAAAAAATTAATGCAGTAAAAATGGCCCAGAAGGGAAAAACAAGTAGAAAACCATGGCAAGGTCAAAGCTCTGAGTGAAAGAAGAGGGAGTTTATCCCAGAGCATGATGAAAAGAGGAGGAAAGAGGGAGGGGTGGTGGCTGTCTCTGAGCCAAGCCCCAGCAGCCAGCTCTCTTGGAAAGCCTGAATCACCAGCCTCATGGACCTAAATTAAACATTTTGCTAATATATAATTCTCTTCATTTTATCTAATTTTATTCGGGTATTAAGTAAATCAGATGTGGGCAAACCTTTTGCCAAATTAGTGAGTAGCTTTCGAATAACAAGAAAAATGATCATTTGCAATAGTCATTGAATCTTGTTAACACGAATTACAGAGAGGGAAGACCTGCAGCAAGGTTTATTAAAATTTTAAGTTTTTGACAATTGCAGCAAGGATTTGACTATGGACATGTTGAAGTAAGACAAAAAGGAAAGTTTCAACTTTGTACATTAACTTGGTTAATCACGTGAATGAGGGAAAAGAATAGGGATCCAAATGTTTTCTTACATTTAATAAAAAAATTTGCAAAATGATTGAGTCAGTACCTTGGAGCATTTTTGGGCATATGGCATTTCCATCTTAAAACCAAGTGATTAGAAATGCTTGCAATTTGAAAAATATTTATTGTTTCAAAAATTGGTGAGTGGACCAAAATTATCACTGTAGTTCCGAACGTTTGATGAGTATTAAACAAAGGTATATTTATACTTATGATTTTATATTTATATTTATTTCTTGTAGGTACATGGCCATCATAGACTATTGAATTTTTTGTTGTGCTCAATTGGATTTGCAACTTCCCAGTCTAGTAAACAACTAATTCTCCCAACACTGCTTACAGTGACTTGAAGGCCCTGCTCTTGCCTATTCAGCATCTCTTTTAATTTGCAAGCAGTCCCATAAATCTTGCCTGGCTTCTAGGGACATAAAGATTTCTATGATGAAGTGGCCAGCATGGTGGTTTAACAAGCTGAAGGCTAGCTTTTTCCCTCCATGCATCCTAGGGACCACTGTCTTATTCCTGGCAAAGTAGATCAGATTTTGAACTCCAGCCAGAGTAATTAGCACCCTTTAGGATCTCAATACACAAAGCAGAATGGTCAGCATTAGCAAAGATGTCTTGTGAATGTTTTCTGAGTGGTAGAAAAGAAAAAGAAAGGGCCAGCTGCAGCAGGTCTTTGGGATTCTAATGAAAGTGACCCATTAAATACAATTCCACCTTGGGGCGGGTTGTATTTATCAACACTCTAAGCTTTGAGGCAACGTCTTTATTATCTGTTTTTCAAATGCATTCTGAAAAATAGGAATAATAATAATAATAAAGCTGGACTTCTTAAAAGTCCCTAGAAAACAAATCCCCCCGGGAAAATTACATTCCCCAAAATATAAGTATCACAAAAAATAACTTTTTTCTAGTTCTAGTAAGAGCAACCATCCCAGTAGTCATTTAGCTTACCACACAATGAAAACGCAAAATTGCAAGCTGTCCTAAAATAGGGATGGAACTAAAATGGCTGGATATTTGACACATTTGTTATCAACTTTTCAGAAAAGTTGCATGGTCTAGATTTTGAAGCTGTGTTTTGGAAAGTTGGCAAATATGGTGAAATAATTTGGAATTCTTTAGGGAAATCTTGCAAGATCTATGATAATAGTCAACATTCTAGGCCTTACCACCGTGTTCTCTAAGACAGATAAATCAAAGTTGTATGTGTCACTTTTTCTATGCTTTGTTTTTTTAGAGCAGTTTTAAGTTCACAGCAGAATTGAGTTGAAGGTACAGATATTTCCCATGTAACCCCTGCCTCCACATATGCACAGCCTCCCTCACTATCAGGTTTTGACAATTATGAGCAAAGCTGAAATAAACATTCAGGTGCAGGTTTTTTTTGTGGACATAAGTTTTCAACATTTTGGGGTAAATAACCCAGGAGTACAATTTCTGGATTATTATGTAAGGGAATATTTAGCTTTGCAAGAAACTGCTGAACTATCTTCCAAAGCGACTGTACTACTTTGCATTTCTCAGCAATGAATGAGAGAGTTTCTGCTGCTACCATTTGGTGTTGTCAATGTTTTGGATTTGGGCCATGTGTCATATTTTTTGAAACTGAGTTCCTTTGATCAGCTCAGGTCAGAATAATACTTTTGTATAGGTTCTAATATATATGGTAGTATGTAACTTAATATAACATATTATATATGTTTAAATATGCATATATATGCATGTGTGTATTATGTGTATCAGTGCCTTTAAATTACATTTTCATTTGAATATTTAGCCACATAAAAGAGACAAAAGGTTATATTGTCATTTCTATAAAGATCAAGTGACTGATTAAATGCACATTTAAGATAGGGAAACTGGTAACTTTCAGATATGGGACCATTTGTATTTGTATTTGGCAATAGGTAACATACAGTGGACATAGCTAACAAAGCCATCTCAGAGCAGGTGTCTGATAAGAAGCTCTAAATCATGCTTTTTACCACCTCTTTGGCATCGTTTATTTTCTTTCAAAAAAGTACTTGATAAATGTTCCAAATTATTAGTTTGAATGAGGGGAAGCAGGACAAATCCTCTTGGTATGTTTTTGGTTATTACTATCTATTTCTAATTAACCTCTTGGCCAAGTAGTGGGAGTTACTGATCCGTGTAGTAAAGATGAGAAATATGTCAGTCAGTCTATCAAATTAAAAAATACTAATCAAAAACTAATTTCCAATGAAAGCCACAGCAGATCACACATTTTTTTTTCAAACTCCTGATAATGTTTATTTCTACCATTTTGCTCTTTTATAAACAGAGGGATATAAAAAATCCCACATGTTAAGATTAAGGCAAGATAATTATTTGTCTGGATCATTCCTTTATGATTCTAACTGAAAATTAAACCCCAATTATAGAGACATATAAAAAATTTGCTGAAGGATAAAGGTAATAAACTCAAGGACCAAGTTCCTTTTTTTTAGCTCAAATTACACTGTTTTCATTGAAGCAGTCAGTCAGAGATGGTGTGGTTCTGTGTGTGTGTGTGTGTGTGCATGTGCTTATGTGTACTGCACCCAGCAAGAATAGTCCAATATACACAATCATTTTTGTAAAAGTAGCAGAAGTCATCAAAGCCATAAGTGCAATTACTTTAAATCTGAAATGTTTTAAACAAAAGTTCAACGAATTTCCCCATAATTGTGAATGATGTTCTATAGTAATGGATGTGTGACTTGCATTATCCTAAGCAGGAAAAAGAACTATGAAAGACATGCTTAGATTTAGACTCAGATAAATATTCAAAATTCAAAAAGTCATTTCCTTCACCATGCTTGGGGCTAACAATGAGTTTATTTTGTTAATGATAAATAATTTCAAATATAATATGGGTGTCTATATACATGTCAACCTTATGTCTCTTTTTAGATATTACACACACCTAAAAGTATCTCTATCTTACACATCATTGATCAGCATATTATTTACATACGGTAATATTAAATATTGATCTTTTGATTCTTTTGTTTTTTTGTTTTTTAAGTAAGCTCTGTGCCCAAAGTGGGGCTTGAACTCATCATTCCAAAGATCAAGAGCCATACGCTCCCCCAATCATGCGGCCTTTGGTTATTTTCTTATTGATCACCAATGTATGTTTTTGTTGCCTTTAAAAGTGTTTATTCCTGGTAGCACTAATAAGAAAAACAAAGATAATAAACATCAAAAAACTTCCAAAGATACCCAGTATTAAAATGTTATTAATTTATAGAGGAGATGTAGAGTCATTGTTTGGAGTCAGAAATCTGAATCTAAAGCCTGCTCAACAGCTTATAAGCTCCATTACTCTTGATCAATTTGCCTTACTAAACTAAGGCTCACTTTTGTCATCTGCCCAATGGAAATGATAATCAGCATTTTTTTTTTTGTGAAGACAAAAATGAGAAAATAGCTCTTGCTATTAACTTTTATTATTGCTATTATTAACTATTACTATTATTTGTTCTAGATGTGACAATTCATTTATACCTATACACTTCCTTTATGCAAAATATCATACTTTTAAATATACTTTTTGGTAATTTTTCACTTTAATTTAATTGCATATTTTGAAAATTTTCCATGCCAAAAGAAATGGTATAATGGCACTTTTTTTTTTTTAAAGATTTTATTTATTTATTTGAGAGAGAGAGTGAGAGAGAGAAAGAGCACAAGAGGGGGGAGCGGGAGGGGGAGAAGCAGACTCCCTGCCGAGCAGGGAGCCCGATGCGGGACTCGATCCCGGGACTCCAGGATCATGACCTGAGCCGAAGGCAGTCGCCTAACCAACTGAGCCACCCAGGCGCCCTATAATGGCACTTTTTAAAATAACTCTAGTAAATGTTTCATTGACTAAATGTTCTATCATTTAGTTAGCAAATACATTATTTTGAACACTTATTCCCAATATTCCCTTTATTAAATTATACTCTAATAAACATTGTCCTAGCCAAAACTTTGAGTAAAATCTTATCTATAAGAATTATGATTATATTTTGACAAACATGTTTTTATAATTGATAGACATTTCAAATTGCCTCCTAGAAACATACCAATTTATATCACACACTCCAGCTGTGTAAGAATACTCTGTACATCTGTTATAACCATAAGAATGGGATATTTGGAGGATGATCTAGCCACTTCATAATATGGTTAGATCTAAAGAGTTTCTACAGTTTCTTAAAGTGTCATTGTCCTTGGAATCTAGAATTTAAGAATCTGAATGTAAGATAAACTTTTAAAAGTTTTTTCCCCCTTTATGCTAAAGGAGAGAGATCAGTAGGATTTTGATTTTCTGTTCCAAATTTTCTAGCACTCTAATGTCCTCTGTGATTTGTTTGGTTTTGTTGTTTCTTGTAGCTTTGTTATTATTTCAATGCTTTGAACATTGGTGATGCTCTTTAAATGATAAACTATTAATTATTTCATGCTTCTTACCAGAAACATTACTTCCTATTGCTTGATCAGAAACAGAATTGGGGATATCCTAAACATATGCTCATATCTCCTTATGAGTAGGTTTTTTTTTTTCTTTTAGCATGATTTTTTATTAGAAGCTTATCTTAAATAACAGTCTGTCAAATCCATAGTGGAGGCTTAGCAGATTTGGCCAAGCTATTGGCTGATGTCTGGCAGATGTATCATGTCACATTTGTTCTTTGTGCACATCAGGATTCAGAAAATGTATATGAATCTATGCATCCTAGCTAGAAAATTACTTCAAGTATTGTATAGGTGATATATTCATAAAACAGTATATTTGTGGAGAAAGAAAATGAGGTAGTAATTTTATCACTATTGGTTTTTAACTGCTGAAAAGTTGCAGATATGGTAAAGGGACAGAAGAATTAAATCAGTGATTAGGCATAAAAATAGCAAATCTGTAGACATTTAGACAACCAGTTGAATTATTGTACAATGTCACTGTTTAATCAACCTTATTTTTTAAATAAAATCTATCATTATTTGCCAGCATATTTTTGGATGTTTTGTATCATCTCTTTTTCAGACATTATCTTATCTGTGCTCTCAATTATATCCCTTCCTGATTTCTCATAGATTTTATACTGGAATATACAATCTCTGTCCTTAATCTTTACTTTCCCTTGGTCTGCTATTCTTGCTACAATAAACATGTGTAAATCTCTGTCAACTAAAAAAAAAAAGGTGAAACAAATATCCTTAAAAGTTTCACAATGTTTCTTATTATAGACATTATTATCATTACCATTTGATCTAAGACTCAGAGATAGTGAGGGCCTTGTCCAGATCAAAAGAAACATCACTGACATTGAAACTCTGGGCTGTAGGTCTGCAAAGTTTTTCAGTAGCTTACATGCACATTTCCTTTCTCAAATATCTATGATATTGATCATAGAGAATATAGTGTATTAAGATACCAAGGAGTTAATTTTCCCAAGATAGTTCTGAAATTTGCCAAATGTTTTATCATTTTCTTAAAGGAACCATGCCAGCATGGCACTACCTGGTTCAATGAGTCATATTTTTCTATAATTCAAGTACATTTCTTCACCAATTCTCCTTGTGAAAGATTGGTGGAGAATTGCACCAGCTGCAAATACATTGTGCTTGATTTTTGTGAATTAGCATGAAGACTAAAATTCCTAGAAAATTGATGGTTGGTGGAATTTACATAATTTTGGTCATATTAAGAACTTCTAGTTATTTAAATATAATTTATCCCTTTCTGCTATAATATCATGCTTTTTTTTGTGAAATGAGATAACAGCTGAGGCCTAATTCATTTAAATTCTATTATACAGTCAGTGAGCAATATGATAAGTAACTCTTCCACAAAAAAGATGCTTTAAGGCTGAGTCATCTAAGCTAATATAACTTATTAATGTAGTCACCTTTTATAGACCACTAGAAACTCCCGTACGCATATTTTCTTCATAGTAAATTAACTATAAGTTTCTACGTCAACCAAATACATGAATTGTTTTGTTTTAGGCTCTAGTATCTTTCTGTACACATAAAATGAAGAAAGACATTTCCAATTATGCACTCCTTACTTTCTGAATTTAATCAAAATGTACTTTTGTATCTTTGATTTTATCAATATCAAGGGGCTATAAATCATCTAGATATGTCCCAATATTACTAATTTTTTTTCAGCTTTGGCAAAAGAGTTGTTTTTCCCCTCTAAAGCCAATACTCCAGCCGTATTCTGCATCTCTTCCTTTCCTCCATCTCAGGGACACTGATCCATCAATTATTCCCTCTCACAGCTGAATCTTCAAACTCTACCTGCGTATTCCTTTTTGCCCTTCAACATATAACCCAAATCTCCTCAGATGAGGTAACAAATTCTCAAAATCTCTACGTCAATCTCCTGTCTCTTTCCAGATATTTCCACCTTTTTCCATGAGAACTTCCATGTTCATTTCTATACATTACCCATTACTTTTTTTCTTTGCATAGTGGTCTTCTTAAAATTCCATGTACAGTGTCCTGTGGAACAGACAGACAATCCACATATAGGGGGATGATGGTTCTGAGTTGGTCACTGGCAACAGGTCCTTAGAGAAATGGTTAGATCTGAAATATATTTTAGAAATAAAATCAATAGAACTTGGTCATGGCTCTTATGAGGGGTCAATTTGTTAATGTGGAAGAAAGATATCAGCAAGGAATTCCAGTGTGCTAGGTAGACGAAACTGACCTTTATTGAGAAAGGTAAGCCTCAGGAGAACATGTTTATAGTAGAATACCAAGAGTTCATTTTTGGTTGTTATAATTTTGAGATACCTAAGACAATTCCAAACAGAATTAGATTGTGAAGCTTAGAAGAAAAAATCAGTTATTAACATACATTTGGGAGATGTTAGGATTAATGTGGTCTTTAAAATGTTGGAAATAGAATGATTCTCTGAGGCAGACCATCCTGAAATAGAACTGGGCTTGCAACTGGCTCATGAGAACTGCCACATGTATACATCACATTCTAGATGTAATATTCACTTATGTCAGTTTTAGTCAATTTATTTGAGACAAGTAAAGCCCTCATTTGAAAATGTCAAAATTTTGTTTGGGCAATTAATGTTAGACTAAAAACCCTCAGGTCATTATCTGGTTTTTCCATTTCTATCACACAGCACATCTAATCTATCATTCATTTCTGCCAACACTCATTTCAAACATGTTTCAAAGGATTCATTGTTATAACCTTTTTCCAAACCACCATTACCTATTTTCCGTGTAGAGGCCAGAGAGAGCCTTTTAACACAGAAGTAAATCAAGTTACTCCCCTATGCAAAGATCTCAAATTACCCTCTCACACTTAGATGAAAATCCAGATTCCTCACAAAAGCCTGAAAGTCTTTTCTGCTGCCGTTGCTATGTTTCCAACCTCACTCCTACGCTTCTCTTCATCATTCACTGCATTCCAGCCATACTAGACTTCTCAATATTCTTCCAAACCTCTTGTTGCCTCTGGGCATCCATACTTGCAGTTCCCTCTGCTTATAAAGCTTATCCCTCACACACACACTCTAAAGTTCCTCTTTATTCCGGTATCTATTCAAATATCAACTTCTTAGAGAGGTCTTCCTTATTCATTCTATGATAGCACTTTCTCTCGTTCTCCCTTACTACATCTACCCTAACTAGGTTTTTGTGTTTTCAAAAATAATTTTTATTAAGACTTTATTTTTAGAGAGGCTTTAGCACAAATAGAACATAAAGTATAGAAATATCCCATTTACTCTCTGCCCCCTACATGCATAGCCTCCCCCATTACAAGCACTCCCCATTAGGTTGGTACATTTGTTACAATTAATGAATCTACCTTGACACATTAGAATCACCCTGAGTTCATAAATTACGTGAAAGTACACTCTTGGTGTTATACATTTTATAGATTTTGCAAAATGTATCATGCAAAGTGTTTTCACTGCCCTCAAAATCCTGTATGTTGTGCCAACTCATCCTTCCCCTCCCTTAAACACTTAATAACCACTGATCTTTTTATATCTCTATAATTTTGCCTTTTCTAAGAATGTCATATAATTGGAATCATACAATATGTAGCCTTTTCAGATTTGCTTCTTTCACTTTGTAGTATACACTTATATACTTTTAAGTTTCCTCCATGGCTTTTCGTGGCTTGATGACTCTCTCTCTCTCTCTCTTAAGTATTGAATACTATTTCCATTGTCTGGATACCATAGTTTATCTATTCATCTACTCAACAACATCTTTTTTGCTTCCAAGTTTTAGTAATTATGAATAAAGCTGCTATAAATATCTGTGTGCAAGTTTACGTGTGGATATAAGTTTTACTCTTTTGAGTAAATACCAAGGAGTACAGCTGGTGGAATGTGTAATAAGTTTAGTTTCATAAGAAACTGCCGAACTATCTTCCAAGTGACTGTATAATTCTGAATCCCCACTATCAATGAATGAGAAGTCCTGTTGTTCTATGTTCTCACCAACATTTGGTGTGGTCAGTCTTTTTTTTTTTTCTCTAACTCTTTATTAATTGATTCAATACTTACGTGTTTGTTTATTACCTTTCTTCCTATCTCAGGAATGTGAGCTTCATGAGATTAGGATTCTGTCCATTTTGGTTGCTCTTGTTTTAGTACTAATACAATATCTGATACACAGTAGGCATTCAAATATTTGTGGAAAATAAATAAAAGGGGATATAAATGATAGCACTTATGGACTTAAATATTACTGTCATTTATTTACTTTGTCAGTATATATTTATTCATCATCTACCTATATCACTTTTTAAATGAGGTACAAAGTAGAAGACTTTCAACTTCCTTAAATCCAGAATGAAAAAAGCAATTCAAAACTTCCTTGTTGATGAATAATCTTGTGATTCTACAATACTTCTCCCTAGTACTTCAGATTCTTTTTTTTTTTTTTTTTTTTTTTTTAAAGATTTTATTTATTTATTTGACAGAGAGAGACACAGCGAGAGAGGGAACACAAGCAGGGGGAGTAGGAAAGAGAGAAGCAGGCTTCCCACTGAGCAGGGAGCCCGACGCGGGGCTCGATCCCAGGACCCTGAGATCATGACCTGAGCTGAAGGCAGTCGCTTAACCAACTGAGCCACCCAGGCGCCCCAGTACTTCAGATTCTTATTAAATCACCCTCGACAGATTTATTTTCAAATGTTAAGAAATGAACTTCTGGGGATTTTTTTTTTTTATTTGTCACAGATGTGTCTATAAATAGCTACACTTAACAATATTTACTATCTTTATTGGCCTACACTTTCTTTTGCATTAACAAGGATTTTCCATGACATGGTTTTGCTCCATTGG
The DNA here is from genome assembly GCF_002201575.2 of Neomonachus schauinslandi. NCBI lineage: Eukaryota > Metazoa > Chordata > Mammalia > Carnivora > Phocidae > Neomonachus > Neomonachus schauinslandi. The sequence goes on from NC_058406.1 coordinate 58,842,692, forward strand.
ATAATTCAGATGCTCATTAAAATACAGTGAGGTTTTGCTGAATCCACTGAATACTACTTATGTTTTAATGAGCATTAATGAGCTTTGTGATTGTCCTGTGGAGCAAAACTCATATCTCTCATTAAGTGGATTCCCAAAATGCCTAAAGGTGTGCAGACACAGCTTTAGATATATAAGGTAATTTCATACTTAATTAGTTCCTTACTTGCCACCACACATACATATCCAGAACTATGGCTTGACATGGCAAACTTGTTGTTTGCTGTGACAAGTCAATGAAATGGTAGAATTCACAGAGAGCTTCTGTGACTAGTTTGAGGCCATTCTCTATTATGTTAATAAATTGGTGTATTATGACTCGATTCATAGGAAATAGAGTACAAGAAAGGAGTTAAATGATTTCTAACTCAAATTGACATTGTTTTGTAATTTGTACAGAATATGGCATTGGAAGTACTTATGTGCACATATTCAGATGCACACATCAATGGTATTGCTTATTTTCATTAACCGGGTGCTTAACACATGACAGGAAATGTACATATAGTATTTTTCCTCCTAACAAAAACTCTGAAAGCTGGAATTATTATTTGTAATTTATGTATGAAAAAGCTGATGTGTGAAGCGTTTAAATGATTTGCTATGGTAGTTCTCTAGTGCTGCCATAACAAAATACCACAAACTTGGTAAACAAGAGTTTATTTTCTCACAGTTTTGGAGACTGGATGTCCACAATCAAGGTGTCAGCAGTTTGTTTACTCCCGAGGCCTCACTCCTTGGCTTACAGACCGCTGACTTTTCACCATGTCCTCCCCTGACCTTCCTTCCCACTATGTGCAAACATCCTTTGTGTCTCGTACTCTTCTGAAACAGAAACAAGTCAGATTAGGGCCCCACACTTAAGATTTCACTTAACCTCACTTACCTCTTCAAAGACCCTATCTTCAAATGCAGTCATGCTCTATGGGACTGGAGTTTAGGGCTTCAACATGACTTTTAAGGAACAGATGCAGTCAATAACATTTGACAAATATCACACTGGTTCCCATTCTATCTACTCCATAATGTAAATTTCATAGGCTTCAGAGTAATCGATATTAAGCTAAAAGATATTTATATGTTTGAACTGTCAAAATACAGTTCATCGTCATTGCAACAAATTAATTTTAAATTTATCTAATGGTTTTTAAGTTCTCAGTTACTTTCAAAATATATTTTCTTGTGTGTAATATAGAAAACAAACTCAAATATAAATATGCTGATCAATCCTAGTTACTAATTATACCTGCATGTAGAACATTAATCTTTAGTAAAGTTTGAAGCTCATTATTTCTGATTGGTTTATATAATATCGTTCCCAACATACAGCTTCAAAGATGACACTCTAGTTGCTGTTATCACTGGGTATAACTAAGAAGTAGAAAATTTGGAGTAAAATTCTTTTTATTATTTATGGTTAATGTACTACAGCTCATAAAAATATAGGAAACAGAGACTTCATTAGAATTGTGCTGCTCTCTTGGGGTGGGCTAACAGTGCATGTGGTCTGAATAAAGTAGAAAGTCTCTGGAAATTCTGACTGGTGGACCCTGGCTGCAGTAGGCCTGGCTATCATGTTGTTACAAACACATGTGCTCACCCACCAAATTAATAGTGAATGAACATCTGAAATTTTTTTTTTTAAAGATTTTATTTATTTATTTGACAGAGAGAGACACAGCGAGAGAGGGAACACAAGCAGGGGGAGTGGGAGAGGGAGAAGCAGGCTCCACACAGAGCAGGGAGCCCGATGTGGGACTCGATCCCAGGACCCTGGGATCATGACCTGAGCCGAAGGCAGACGCTTAACCGACTGAGCCACCCAGGCGCCCGAACATCTGAAATTTTTAACAGTATTCAGACGGTTTTGAGTTTCAATTGCAACTCTCTGAATACGATGTCATTCCTTTAAAGTGTCTCTGAACACTGAAAAATCCTTATACTTTATAGTATAGCACTGTGATGAAGATGGGCTCTTGCACTCAAACAAATGTGAGCTTGATCCCTGCTCTGATGTTTACCACATTTTTCCCAGCAAGTTACCTAGCCTAACCCCGAGTCAAATCATATGAATAATGGAGAACATATCTATTTATCTAATAGGATATGAAAATTAAATAATTTAGTGTTTCTATCACCTAGCATGGTGTCTGGAGCATAGTAAATGCCTGGCTTAGTCAGTGGTAAATTGACATAGTCATTATGACAATTTATAATTTTTAATTTAATTGTATAGTGATTTATTTAAAATCTGGTTCTCTGTCTTGAGGCAGATTCCATAGAATTGCAGACTCTATTTTCTTCTTTAAATTTTTGTATAGCTAACTCTTGGTATAGTACTTGGCATATAGAAGCCCCAGTAAATGGCTATTGAATAAATAAGTTAATTAATGAGTTGAATTTTATGATCTGCATGCTATGTTTAATTATAATGGTAAAATGCCAAATCAAGTGCTTTAGAGAAGAGGAAGAAAAAAATGGGATCCATCTTACTATCGTAATAGTTTCTACTGCTTATCAACATATTAAAACACTATTGAATGAATGAATAGATGATATTAAGCTGTAAGAACAGTCATGTTGATTCATTGCCTTTGATGTGTTCCTTGTGGATAGCTTTAGCTCAAGAGAGGGAAACTGAAGTTGAAAGACTCTTGTTCTTTCTCATGAACTCTGTTTTGCATATATTTTTAAAAATATCTTATCCAGGGGGCACCTGGGTAGCTTAGTTGGCTAAGCATCTGACTCTTGGTTGTAGCTCAGGTCATGATCTCAGGGTCATGAGATGGAGCCCTGTGTCAGGCCCATGCTCAGCATGGAGTCCGCTTGAAATTCTCACTCCCTCTCCCTCACCCCCCATCGCCCTCCTCTCTCAAATAAATAAATAAATAAATAAAATCTTTTTTTTTTAAGATTTTATTTATTTATTTGAGAGAGAGACAGACAGAATGAGAGACAGAGAGCATGAGAGGGAGGAGGGTCAGAGGGAGAAGCAGACTCCCTGCCAAGCAGGGAGCCTGATGCGGGACTCGATCCCGGGACTCCAGGATCATGACCTGAGCCGAAGGCAGTCGCTTAACCAACTGAGCCACCCAGGCGCCCGAAAATCTTTAAAAAAAAATCTTACTGAGAGTCTTCAATAGTTTGCCACTGAAGAATTTTTAGGTTGACTTAGTCTGCCATTTTACTAAAAACACACCTTCAAAGAAAAACAATAATTCTGTTCCTAGATAGTTTTTAGTTCATTCAATAATTATGTGCCAGGCACTCTTGTAGGCTCTTGGAAAACACCTCTGAACAATGAAAATAAATTCCTGCTCTTGTAGGGTGGCAAAAGTAGGTACATAAGTAAATAAATAGCATATTCACAGATGTTAATTACTTTGGGGAAAAATGAGTAGAAGAGGTCAAAAAGTCTGAGGTGAATAAATATTAGACAATCAGGGTAGTCCTTTTTGAGGAACTTGAGATTTGAGTGAAATTTGGGGGAGCTGAGAGAGTAAATCAAAGAACATTTAAAAGAAAAGCCATTCTAGTCAGAGAGAACAGCTATACAGAGTCTTAGGTAGAGACAGCAAAGAGGACATTAGGGATGGAGCAGAGTAGGAGGAAGAGTTAAAGTAGAAGAGTTGAAGTCATGCAGTCAGAAAGATTAAATTTTATGGGAAATTATCTTTGGCTTTTTGAAAACATTGAATAATGTAATCGAATTCTGTAAGCTAATAAGTGTTGGCTTCCAATTATGTTATGATTTCTTTAGGGCATTCACTATTCTTCACTGTATATCTCCAGTGCATGTCATTGTGTCTGCCACAGTGTAGGTGACTCATAAAACCTTGTTGAAGAAAGGGTTCCTCATTTGGATACTGGATATGCAATTTTTGTGGCAAAAACAAAAATCTGATTTCTAAAACGAATAATCTAAAATATCAAACATTGTGTTCCGTTAATAAGCCTTTTTCATACATTTTGATGGTTGTGTCATTGTCATTTTTATAGAAAGTATCTCAGAGAGAGTGTGGATAGAGCAATAGAGGAAAAAAATTTCTATGTAGCTCCACGCAGAAAGAGAGAGAAAGAGAAAGAGGGATGGAGGGAGAGAGTGAAAGAGTATAAGAGCAAGGCAGGAGAGGGGGAAGGAATTCTGTTAAATTGTAAGTCATATTTGGTATTTCTTTGTGTGATTTATTTACTTAAAGATTTTATTCACTGGGGAGAGAGAGAGTGAGCACGAGGTGGAGGAGGGGCTGAGGGAGAGGGAGAAGCAGACTCCCCGCTGAGCAGGGAGCCCGATGCGGAGTTCCATCACAGGACCCTGAGCTCATGACCTGAGCCGATGCTTAACCTACTGATTCAGTTGGGTTTGTGAAAAGGATGTAACTAAAATCCAATACAATTTATTTGGAAGCTTCAGTTATCACCCTCTATTTTATTCTCACAAAGAAAAGGGAAACATCCTTCTCCATTACTGTAAGTATATCCAATACCCATCAAGACTCAGTGGGGTGAGGGGAAAGCTGGTCAATCATATATGTATATGTCCTTGATAAATTGAAACATTACTCTGATATGTAGGTAAATAACATTTTTTGTTAAAATATGAAGTGTTTACATAGTGCCAGAATTCCTAGGAAAAATCTAGTCATTTTCCTATGCATAGTTACCAATAGAAATTATATATTTATAAGGAATGGATAAATTCTCGAGCAAATTTAACTCAACTTTATAGTATTAGATGTTAAGTTATAGCATAATTGAAAAAGTGTTTTCTGTGAAATTAGGTAATGTTAAGATGACTTGGGGATATCATAGTTATTTCAGAGTGTCTGTACTTGATATTTCCCTCAGATATGAAAATGATTTTTTTTGCCACAATTTAACCTTTCCCTTTAAACAAAAGGAAATAAATATGTATTTACTTACTACGTATATGTATACATTTATGTGTCATAAAAATGTTAATTCGTGCATCTCTGCATATAATCTTTATAATTAAACATCTATAATTTACTTAAGATTATAATATTTTCACCTCTGAACTGTGAGTACTATAACTAACAGGTTGCTACACTAATTATTCTTGTACTTAAATAGTAAGATAATTACTGCAGCAATATTCTATTCAAAATGAAAATTGGATCCACCCCCTGGCACACTTAAATTAGGAGTCTTTTTCTTTCATTTTTGCAAAATGTTCTCCTTTTATCCTTTTTGAATACATATTTTTAATGTTAGAAAGAGCAACTCCATTCACAGGAGATTCCATGTTAGGTAAGAATGTCATCACTGTGGTTAAGCTGCCTGTGCTCAAATTCTAAGGGTATTCCATGTATGAAAATAGTTCCATTAGAAACTGATTCTGCTGCCTTTGTCCAGCCAGATGTCCACAAATAAAGGCATGGCAATGAGAAGAGCATCAGCTAGGCTGAAGTTACTAACACATTCGAAATTTAGAATGAACCAAACCATGAAGGCCATCAATATGTTGATGGGAAATCATTTATTTTCGTACCAAAGTACTACCCACAAGCCTCAGGAGGAAATGAATGCTCCCTACTTAGAACCCTACTGTATGATGAATGTTTTTCTATAAAACACCTTCAACATTTTGCTGCCATTTGTTTTGCTTGTGTCGTCCATTTGTCCTTGAAAGTGGGAACTACATTTTTTTCTTTTGGTATGCCAAATTACCGAAAAATCCCTGGCACACAGAATTGTACCTCAACTAAGTTATTCATTAATTCATCCATTAATGAATTAATCTGTGATTTAAAAACAAGTAACATAATTAATACTGTCATCCAAAAAGACAAACCCCAAGAGCTTAGCGGTATAATGCACATGTGTATATGCATACACAGACACACACACACGCATACGTTACCTGCTCAGGTCAGTGTCTGGCTGAATGCCACTCCTCCACTCCTTTTGGCAATGCCCTATAGAACATTTGGCCTGAAGGCTTCTGTGGTAGGAAAAGAGGGAGATGGATGAGCCCCAGGGGCTCCTAACTGCCTTTAATTACTTCTGCTTCCAGTTCTAAAAGCACCAATCACAAAATTCCAACTTGACTGCAGGGAGACAGGGAAGTATACCAAAAAAAACCTGGATTTATATTTAGTGAGTACATAGTCTCTGGCACAGTTTTTTTTTTTTTTTTCCTCCAATCACTTCAGAAGTGTCTTTCCAAAGAAATTCTAAGCATCAAGGACAAAATATATCATCTCATTTTATATATCTCCTAGAGTAACAGCATAAGAGATGTGGTAGATTTTCAATGTGGATGATATTTGGAACTTATTATTTTGGAAATTTTTTTTTGCCAAACTCTAGTGATCATGATATAAATATCCACTTGTGTTAACCCTTCCTGTAAAAATTAAGTGGAGATCTTAGAAGTTTCTAAATGATTGACATTATTAAAACTACGGTGTTCCCATGAGGTGATTTTTCAAATGTACATCCTAGGGTTCCACTCCTGGAAAGAAATTTATTTTGGGTGTGGCCTTGGGGAGTATTATTTATTTTGTTTAACGTTCAAATTATCGCTCAAGTGTTCATTTTCTGAGAATTGGTAAGCATTGTAAATTTTGTAGAATTAAACAAATTTATAGTTTATAAACTGTTTTTGATAGCCCCACCAAACTTTTAGAACAGAGAAAACCATGTAAACAAACAAATATGTGAAAGGCTACACTTGATATTTTTGATGCCTTGTGTTAATCATGATTTTGCTGTCTCAAAATGGATAGTGAAGAATAAAACGAGTGTGTGTATTCCTGTGTTTACTCTTTTAGTACGTTTCTGGAGAGTGGCATTGACTTCTTTTCCACATAGTATTTGGGATTGTATGCCAGAAAATGTGAGTGGAGCTGATTCCTGGACATAGAAGTATATACCATATGCCCCAGCCTCTCTTGTGCTTATTTATGAACCGTAGTCAATGCATTGAGAGAAGTAATAGATGCCACTTTGAGGTCTAGATCACAAACACATGCATGCTCCTTTTCCCTCTGTCTGGTTTCAGTGGAGAAAGTATCAAAGTTGTATTAAATATGGAAGTCCCATTAGATAGAAAAAGTCTGCATCCCCCTGAATCATGGATTTGGAGAGCTCCCCACCAAGAATACTTGCATTGTTCTGGAATATAAATGTTAGCAGAACATTTTTAAGTGCCATGTCCTTGAGCTTTTGGAGTTTGCTTCAGCAATTTAAGATAGCCCTTACCTTAACCCTTAATCGGGTTATTTTTACTTTTTTTAGGTGATCACTAATAAATGGCATCTTTTTAGTCTTAGACTTTGCTGTTTTAAAAATTTGAATATTCCTTCAAACACCTGTCTCAGGGGCTTTTTGCCATTAAATTTCATTAGGTTACCATTTCTAAATCTTTCAGAGAATTTCAAGCGTCTATGATGTGTTATCAAAATGATGTTGTACTTCTAGTCACAAGTTGTGACTCAGTTTATACTTCCTAGGGATACATAAATATTTATCTCCATTCAGTACATACACACACACACACACACACAGAAGCTCACACACAACCAATTCTATTTTTCACCATATAAATTGTAAAATGTGTTGAAGAGACCACATCAATTGTGCTTGAGTCAATATGTAAGCATTTGTATGCAACAGTAATTCTCACCCCTTTTCACTGGGATAAGATAGAATTCACATAAATTTTATGGTCGTAAAGATGGTGGCATAGCTAAGATATACTGCTGGGGATGTACATTTCTATAGCTATAATTTCACTCGTTTGCCTTCCTCTCAAAAGAAGATAGGAATCCGTGACATTAGAGCAACGGTCTCTGAAATGTTCTAAGTAAGTAAACCACTTTTAATGTTTTTAAAATATTTTATTTATTTATTTATTTGAGAGAGAGAGAGAAAGAGAGAGAGCACGAGAGGGGGGAGGGGCAGAGGGAGAAGCAGACTCTCCGCGGGCAGGGAGCCCGATGCGGGACTCGATCCTGGGGCTCCAAAGCCTGGGACTCCTGAGCCGAAGACAGACGCTTAACCGACTGAACCACCCAGGTGCCCCCCACTTTTAATTTTTTAAATAAATTACTCTCAAAAGTGAGTTATCTTACCTGTGATTGATAACAAATATCTTGGGGCACTTTCTGTTTTGAATATCATGACATGAGTGATCCTGACTCTGGCCAGGTTCCAATTTGGCTCTGCCATCAACTAGCCTTCTAGAATTCTGTTCTCTCATCTATAAAAATGGGAGTAGTAATATTAATCATTTGAGAAATAATCTATATGCATTTCTTTTTGTGATTGCTGCCTCATAGGAACCATTTGGAAAGCATTTGTTGTAACAGTCAGGGATCAGTAGCAGGACATTAAATTCACTTTATAAAGTAAAGAGTACTTTATAAAAATTCTCTATTTTATTCTTCTCCATCACTCTTCATTTCCGTATCTTTCTTCACTGGAGCTTTCACTATTCCTTATCCTTACATGTATGGCAGGGAAAATGATCTAAATTTGCAAAAGCACAACATATATGGCAAAAGAGGACACTGGGTTAACCTTTTGGTGACAGCAGCCTGAAGGGCACTCACAATAGAGAGGATTTCTTTCCTCCAAGTCAGTGTGCACAAATATAATTAACTTGGATGGGAATTAGCAATTGCACTTAATATAGAGTAACCTTGTCTTTAAGTAGATTGTTTTTCTATATAGGAAAACATAAATCTTTGTTTTGATAGATATCACCATTATCCCTATGATATAATCATAGTCATATCTGTACACACAAGAGTAAGACTGCCTCCCAGCATTCCAGGGATAGATTTGTGAATTTTCTCATGATGAGCAAAGACCTGAATGTGCGCAATCTCCCTAACAATGGGGTCAGACAGTATTTTCCAACACAGTGATGTTCATAAGAGTAAGAACTGAAGAGTGGAGAGCATAAGATAATTTTTAGTCTCTTTATTTTTTTTGAACATATATGACAGGCACTAAAAATAAAAGTATAAATGATGTAAGTTGCTCATTGTCTCTTTAGGGCTGAGAAGCAAATTGCTATTTCTAAAATAATATGCATTAATTAAACTTTGTTTGAAAGTATACTTATAAAAGTACACTTGACTAGCGGATACAAAATCTATAAGAAAAATAAAGATCTATAAGAGAAGATATTGTAATAAGTTTCAAATACAAATATTAAAGAATTTCAGGGGGTAATGTAATTATCTTCCTAATTGGAAGATGAAGAAATTTCATTGATAAGAAAGTGAAAAATTATGTGCTGGTTAAACACCAAGATTTCTGAATAAAGATAGAGACTAAATAGAGAGTACATCTATGCTCCCTTCCATGACCACACTAAAATGAGGATTTAAAAAATAAATAAATATATATATATTATAGAAAACAGGCAAGGAGACAATGACACCAGAATCTTGGAAGTTGGGAAGCATATGGTTGAGTGATAAATAGCTAAATCAAGAACATTCTAGGGTAAGGAGGAAGAGGGAAAAGTTAGAGGCAACCATGATTTATATTGGAGATTGCCTAAAAGACTCAAAAACTATCTGTACAAGATACTTTTGGAAACAAGATGAAGAAGGAACTAAAGCCAAAGGCCAAAGGACTGGTAGGAAGTCTAAGAATCACTTATGAGACTAAAACTCTGAAACCAAGATGACTAATATCTGAGGAAACATTCACTTCAGAAATCCTAACAGATTAGAAAAGTAATATCATCAGGCACCAACAGGCAGTCACATATAGATTTCAAATAAGCATAATAAACATGCAAAAGGTCAAAGGAAGTTTGTGCAATATGAGGGAATAAGACATAATTAAAAAAGGATCAAGTATAAAAATCAAGTATGAAAACATGAAAGTTTAGTTTTAAAAAAATTAAAGTTTGGGACAAATAACATAATGAGTTAGGGACTTTTAAGATCAATCCAAGTAACTCTCTAAGAAGAAAGGAGGTAAAAATAAAGGAATAGAAAAATATAAAAAGAAAAGAGATATGAAAGATAGGAAAAAAAGTGCCATCCAACATCATAAAATGCTAATAGGAGTCCCACGAAGGAGAAAAAACTGACATGTAAGGAATGAATTCTTTAAAGAATAACAGAGATAAATTTATCACAAAAGATGAAGCACATCAGCTTGAAGGGCCCATGGAGCATCATAAGAAACAAAAATACAAGAAAAAAGAAAAAGTTTTCAAAGTTTCCAGAGAGAAAGAAGAAATCACTTACAAAATAACAAGTATTTGACATCAGATGTACCAAGAACAATACTGGGTACAAGAAAACAAAGTAAATAGACTTTTTAACATATTGAAGAAAAATAACTGAATGTAACATTTTATCTCCAGTCATTGACATTTAAATAAGACAACAAAACAAAAACCAAATAATATTCTCAGACTACAATATGGTAGAAGGTTAGCCTCACAAAAACCCACCATAAAACAACTTTTGAAAATGATACTTTAAAAAAAGGGAAAAAATGATGCTTAGGAGCTATGAGTTAATGATAAAATAACTTGTAAGATTGGTTATCTACAGCAAAAACAAACAAAAAGTTCTCTTTGGAAAAAGAAAAACATCCACAGAAAAGAAAAAAATGGACATATATATACATGATAATCCCAAGTTAAAATTCTATACAATATCAGTACGATGGGGATTGAGCAGGGAAGAATCTAAGTAGGGGGTGAGTATTAAGGGGAAAAAATGGATAATTATTAACATATATGCATATATGCATATAAACATGTATTTGGCTTTTATTTCAGTCCCTCTGATTGAAAATGACAAACTGGGGACACCTGGGTGGCTCAGTTGGTTGGGTGTCTGCCTTCGGCTGGGGTCACGATCTCAGGGTCCTGGGATTGAGCCCCACATCCGGCTCCCTGCTCAGCAGGGAGTCTGCTTCTCCCTCTCTCTCTGCTGCTCCCCCTGCTTGTGCTCTCTCTCTCTCTGACAAACAAATAAATAAACCTTAAAAAAAATGAAAATGACAAACTGATTGAAGCAAAAATTTAAAATTAATAATTGATTATTACCAATTCACAAAATAAAACAGTATAAAGAATTTCAAGTTTTCAAAATGTATATATTTTTATAGCATTTATACTTCTGAATTTATTAAGCTTGAAACTACCTTAAAACTTTTTTGAGTCACCCTGTTTTATGTGTGTGTGTGAGTGTGTATGTGTGTATGCACACATGCAAAATGATCTGGATGGCCCTGATGAGATGAAAAAGAGAGCATGGATGGAAAAGAAAATTGAGGGTCTGTGAGCAAAACCAAGATTATAAAAATAAATATGAATAAATATTTTAATATCACACACGTATGTCCACATATAAACACACATACTTGTGTACATTTACATTATTTATGATCTGGAATAATACAAGCTTGTAAGTAAAATCAAAGATTTTGATCTTTCCTATCCCTCTGATGATAGTGAAATGGAGAAAAAGACAAAATCTAGCAACTGAAATCAGTTCAGAAATATGAGAGAGGAACTTCTTCCGCAATTTGTGTATAGTGTGTTTTGAGTTTGGATATCATTCTCAAGGGATGTGTGTGTGTGTGTGTGTGTATGTGTAATGTGTATATACAGTTTTGCCCTCTATAAATATTAAGATTCAGTGTTCCAACCTCTGCTTTGGAGTTACACATTGCTTTTTGTAATAAACTCATTCATTGAAGGGGGCCTTGGCATGTGTTTAAAAACATTTTTAGGAAAAGCTTAAAACAAGTGTTTTGAAAGGAAACATTTTCCACTGTGCTTTTCAACTAGTCCATGGTAGAACAATTCAACACAGCTTCTCATGACTTTCCCCAGCTTCTAAAAGACAGGGCTGAGCTTTCCCAGAGTTCTCCTTTGTGCTTGAGAAAATAATGAATCAATCAATTAAAAACACCTCAAATACAACCTATGAGATATACTTCCCTATTCTACAATCAACAACGCTAATCAATAATTGAGCTCTCTTTCTTTTCTTTTGAGCTTCATCAAAAACATTTTTTTCCATGAAAAAGAAAGTGAGGGAATAAAAAATATTCAAAATTACACTGGAAAATGTATAACTTTTCCACAGCAGGAGGGAAGTTAACTGTGCAAACAGGTTATTTAAAATGACTCACAACTGGCTTGCATCTGTGCCCTTTGAATGGAGTGATGATTATTTACAAAGCAGGTTTACCCCTGACATGGACCTCTCAGGATGGCCACTAAGGAAACCCAGGGTTGCTATGACAGGTCCTTTATTAACACTAAAGTGATAATTTCAAACAAGTGGTCAATTCAGGAACAAAGGACAGGAATAGCATTTGCTCATAATGCAATGTTCAGACCTTGGCCAGCATAATAAGGACAAGATCACAGGATGCATTTTATTTGCATATTATTCTATTAACATTTACATTGGTTAAGCAAATAGAGGCCACATATGGAGCTCAGAAGAAGTCATCACCCCTGCATGAAAGGTATTTGACCTAATCTAGCCAGACTCAGGAACCACTAAGAAGAGGAGTATGAAGACAGGCATCTTGGCTAAATTCCAATGGTGTAATTACCTTCTGCCCATATAAAATTCTTCCTGCCATTCTCTTGAGAAGTTATTTTTCCACCTCCTTTCCTAACTGCTGTTGTGCTGTGGAATGGCTGTCATAGCAGATGCTACAGGTGCCTGCATTTCAGCTGTGAGTGAGTGATCCCTGTAGATAAAAACCAGTATGGAGTTTGGAGATCTTTCTACGTGAGAGGTGTAATATAAATGTAAAGTATTGTTCATTTCCCTTGGGAAACTCACTTAACTTGGCAGACCCACACTTACTGGTAATGCAGCCTGGTAAACCCACTCTATTATCAGGACTTAGCTTCACGTTAAAAAGGAGATTTGAAGTGTATCTCTGATTGTGCAAATACCTCATAATACCAATACTTAGGACCTCATCCATGCCTTTTCCTGAGAATGTCAAGATGCCACAGGAACTCTGTGCTTTTCTCTGCAATTTTTAGGTCTGGGAGGGAATTGAGGTGATGCCTGCAGTAAAATAAGGAACTATTTTAAACTGCTTCTGCTTAGGTAAAAAATCGCTGGTGCTGAGGCTCCTTACAGAAAATTAATGTAAACCCGTCTTGGTTATTAGCAAATGAGGCAACAGTAGAACCCATTCAAAGTACAACACCTAACTTTTTATGCTGGTGTTGAGATTTGGGATCCAGCTGAATCCTGGCTATGTAGCTTAATGTTGCACTGTAATTACAGGACTATCTCTGTGAGGAATGGTGATTTACCACCTCTCTATCCAACCTATGTCTTACCACAGTATGTTGAAACATAATCAACTTCTTAAGACTTCAGTTTCTTCTTCCATGGGTATGTCAGAAGGTTCATTGCAGTAATTAAGGGAGAGACCTTCCTTAAATGTATATAGCATAATCAATGCTCAATATGTGGCATATGTAGTAACATTATAATTATTGAAATTAATAATTATAATTTCTATTTTTCCTAAAAGAATTAGATGCAGATGGTGTCCTTATATGCATAAAATATTTCAAAAATATGAGAAGATACTTAGAAATCACAAAAAGAAGAGGAAAATGATATCAGAAACTCAGAACTGAGAATTAAATTTTATTTTGAGTTGTGTAGCAGCAAAGATGAGACATATGGAAACATGAAAAAAAATGGAAGCATGAAAAGTTTAGATAGTTTTCATTGTTTGATAAAATAAACATGCCAGATCATTAGTAGAAACAAAAATTTTGTGTTATTAAGATTGGGTTTAAGCTAGTAGTTTAATTTAAAAAATATATTTAGCAACTTTAATGCAACTGTGCTCTGGTACCTAACAAGGGATTTTGACTCTGGGAGTTTGACTCTATACAATGTTTAGTATCAGGGCTATTTGATGGACATATAATGAAGAGAGCCATATATACCATTTTAAATTTTCTAGTAGCTACTTTAAGAAAGGTAAAAATAAGTGTAATTAATTTTATAATATATATTATCTGACCCATTATATTCAAAATACTAGTATTTCCATGTGCAATCAATGTAAAAAGTCTTTAATAAGATATTTTTTTTCATACTAACTCTTTAAAATCTGTTGCATCTTTTATACTTACAGTACCTTGTCATTTGTACTAGTCACATTTTAAGTTCTCAATTATATTGAGATAGCATGGTTGTAGATTAACTTTTGCTTCCATGTTGGATAGCGTCGTTCAAAATTAACTTTACATGAATATACACAAAATTCAATGATTTAGAAAAGTAAATATAGAAAATGATAAGTAGGCATGACTATGTTACAGAAGTTCATCTACACATGCTTTTGTGATGGCATGATCATTGATTGCTATGTCCAAACTTATGTTAATTTTTCATTTATTTTTACATTTAATGAATATTTGAGTACCTGTTATTTCCATAGTAGGAGTCCAACAATTAGCCTCCAACAGTACAGGGAGTATTCTACCCACTAAAGAAATAGCAGCAAGCAAAATGAAATCTCTGCTTTTGAAGCTTAAATTAAAATAGAGGTAGGCAGTTAATTAAGAAATAAATGGGGTCAACTGGCTGGCTCAGCTGGTAGTGCATGTGACTCTTGATCTCAGAGTTGTGAGTTTGAGCCCCATGATAGGTGTAGAGATTACTTAAAAAAATAAAATAAGCAAATATATATTTGGCCAGGTGGTGATAATTGCCATAAAGAAAAAAAATAAAATAGTTTCTTGAGCACTACTTTAGATGGAGTGGTCAGCAAAGGCCCCTCTCATGAGGTAAAATGTCCTCTTGAATCAAGAGTGGATATAAACCAAAAGGATTCTGGGGAAAGAATAGTCTGGAAAGAGAGAAAGCCAAGCACAGAGAGTCTCAGAAGGAAAATCAGGGTTAGCAAATTAGCAGATTCAGAGAACAAGAAGGGAACTAGTGTGGTTGGAGAGCAGCAAGTGGGGTAGAGCTTATTTGGAGGTGGCATCAAAAAGGAACTTCGGTTGTTTCTGAGAGTGCTGGGAGGTCAGTGGAGAGATACGAGCAGAGAAATAACCTGGGGCCATTTAGGTTTTGAAGGTCCATCTCTGGCTGTACTTTTCTTTGGAGAAGAGAGGGTAGCAGAGGAAGAATGAAAGAGGTAACAGCCCGGATAAGAGACTATGTTGTTTTGGCCCAGACTAGTAAAGATAGCAAATTATTTTGATAAAAATCAAAATCATCTACTAAATACATAATGTCAATGGCTTCTTTTTTTTTTTTTTTTGAGTTTTAATTTTTTTTTATTCTTATGTTAATCCCCATACATTACATCATTAGTTTTAGATGAAGTGTTCCATGATTCATTGTTTGTGCATAACACCCAGTGCTCCATGCAGAATGTGCCCTCCTCAATACCCACCACCAGGCTAACCCATCCTCCCACCCCCCTCCCCTCTAGAACCCTCAGTTTGTTTTTCAGAGTAATGGCTTCTTTTTTAACTCACAATTGAAATAATTATTGGATGAACTGTTCTATCAGCAGGGCGAACCTATTCATACCTTGCAAATTTAGTTTCCTATGTGGTATTATGTGCAAATTTCAATATTGAATTCAATACAGATTGTTCTTTTATGCCTTTGACATGCACTGCACTGTGCCAGGATAAGAAGAAAACAATTCAATGGTCCTTGTCTCCTTTCTTGCTGCCTCATGGTCTAGCATGAAGGATGGCCACCAGCACAGATTTATATAAAAAAAGATCAGATAGAGGTATGTGTTATCAGAAAGGGCAAATCAAAATAAAATGAGGAAATAAACAAGAAGAAGATTAAATTAAACTGAGAGACTCATTTATTCATGTATCTATTCATACGATGACTATTACGTTGGAGACTGATATGTATTGGCTATGCAAAGATGACTAAGACTGCAGAGTCTAGAAATGGTTCATGGACGAAGATTCCAGCTGTGAGGGCTTACCTTGGGATAAAAAGTCACAGAGTTGGATAGGCTGTTTAGTATATATATACCTAGGACAATTGCAATTGGCATAGTTAGAAAAAGACTCTAAAACGTGGCTGCAGAAGGCAGCAAAAGTTCAAATGCAGAAAAGCTGTACCAAGTACCAGTTCCAAAGGACAAGCTGAGACTCAGAAACTATGCAGATCAGGGATTAATTTAAAGCAGAACGACGTAGTTCAGAGCAAGCAAAATAGTTTATACAAAGATGACATGCTTGTGTCTCATTCAGTGAAAATGGTGGTTGTTGGGCAAATTGGGGGCAGGCCTTAAGGTTTAAAGGAGCTGTACTCCACCAGAGAGATCGTGCCTTTGGCATATAATTGGGATTGACAGTGTGGGAGGACACTGATAGATAGATGTGGATGGAAATGGATTCCTTCCAGGAATAAAATTTCAACAGTGGTATGTTCGCCAGGGATTGCAGGGCTTTAATGGGGAAAAGGAAGTATTCAGTAGCTGTGTAACATGTCAAATATTTGTGGGAGGAGAGGTGAAGTAAAACTAAGCCAAAGTCTCATTATGAAGGGTTTTAAATGTTATTTTTTCATGTGTGTCTTGGTGAGCCATTGAAGGTTTTATTAAAAGGGTGAGTGACGCGATACAAACTGTTATTTGGGAATATATTTTAGGGTTTAATGTATAAGACAGATCACAGGGAGGACCCAGGAAGGTTGATTTCCTGTGCAAGTCCAAGAATGAGGTACTTAACTACAGTACCAGAGAAGGGAATACAAAAGAGCAAAATGATACAAGAAAAAAAAAAAAAATAGAAGTAGGGTTGATGTTAGCCAACAAAGGCAGGTCAGTGTAATTGTATAATTTTCACCTGGTCATGCCTTCTAGACTTCCTTTCATTTATATAAGCTAAGTGAAAGAGATTATGTATGTAACAATTTTAGGCCTTGAGAGAATATGACTTACAACTGTAGAAAGCATGACAAACCTATGCGAAAAGAGGCATCCTAAGAATTACAAATTATGCTGGAACACATGTTCCTTTGCTATCCATTCATCATGTCATATGTATTCTCTCCCACCCTAGCACTATGTTATACTCATTACTTTACTTTAGAAATGTTGGTTGAGCTGCCAGGCATTCTCTTGGATACTTGACTACAGCTTTGAACATTCTGCTTAAATCCTGTTGAGGAGCTTTAGTTGAGGACACTATAAATAAATAAATAAATAAATGCAAACTTAATAAATGCTATGAGAGAAATAAAGTGCTCTGTGAGAAAACAATGCAGCCAGATCAGGGCATGAATATTTAATTTAGATAGATTAGGCAGGGAAAATGTACTTCTCCATCCTTCTCTTCTTCCCTCCCTACATTTTAGTCAGGAGAAATCAGAATTGGGAAGTAAAATAGAATAGTAATTAAAATCATGGAACTGAATCTTAGTCATGGGATCTGATAAAATCAGAAAAAAAAATTCTTGCTTTTCCTAGGCCTAGAGTACTGCATTATCCCTTGTTATACCCTGCTTACATTTTGTAAATAATCGTTTGTCAAAACTTTCAAATTACCAGATTGAGCATGATACATATTTCCTTCTGGGACTGGAGAATGCATTTAGAAAATAAGGCTCAGACCAGAGCTTTGGAACATTTGAAAAGTTAGCATCCAAAGAATGTAAGATGAGCCAGTCATGGACACTGAGGGGTGACTAGGAGGCCGTGGTATTAGGAAAGGCATGCAAAGAACATAAAGAACAATAATGAAGTTGGGAGTAGCTGATTTTGTCAAAACCTGTTTGGAGTTGTGCCGGAGTCCAGCTCCAGCCGGGGTGGGTCTCTCGTAGGAAAGGACAGCGTCGGCGAATGGAAAGACACAGACACAGGATCAGGTTGCAAGCATCTCCTTCTGACAGCCTCGGAGGAACTTTATTTATATGTTAGGATATTTTTGTTTTTCCATACTTTTGTAACATGTGATTATGTTTTTTTTTACAATTTATCGAGATAATCTTAGATCATTTTTTGGATTACAGACATAGCCTTCTTTCATTTTTCCTTTGTAATGATTAACATGACCTTTATTAATTTCCGCTTATTGACTTTCGCTAAAACTAAAAAACAGTATGCAAAGAGAAAGGTGCTAGACAGAGCGTGACCGTCTTGTTATTTTGTTCTATAGAAACTAATTCTTCGTGGAATTAGTTTCATTATGATTGCTTAGATAGGCGTAACTAAGTTGAGTAGTCACTTTATCATGAAACCCCAGAAATATTCCCACAATTATAAAGATTGCCATAAACAAAATGAAAGAGAATAGCAGGAGCCAGCTGTGGAGTCTCCTGTTTTCAGGATTGTCCCCCATACTTGGACCTTGTCAAACAGCATGAGTAGCTTGGCTCGTGCCAGAGTTGAGTTAGATAATAAGAAATATGTAACCATTGACTGTGTTAGCATATTGGGCATCAGAAGATAAATCTTTAACATATAACCCTTAATGTAACAAACTACCTCAGTCTCTGTCTTTATCATCACACTCTTTATTTACCATCTATTTGCAATGAATAAAGGTTTCTCATTCTTCCAAAAACTAATCTTACTAAGCTCAAATCCCTTCTCTTAAGAGAAAGTCTTGATCTTCCTCTTATGCTCTTTTTACCTCTCTATTGGACTTTTCTCCCAAGCAAATGATTATGCTCCTCTATCTTCTGTTTTTAAAATCAGGTGTGCAGGGGCATCTGGGTGACTCAGTTGGTTAAGCATCTGCCTTTGGCTCAGGTCATGATCCCAGGGTCCTGGGATTGAGTCCCAAGTTGGGCTCCCTGCTCAGCAGGGAGCCTGCATCTCCCTCTCCCTCTGCCTCTCCCCCTTCTCATACATACTCTCTCTCTCTCAAATAAATAAAAATCTTTTAAAAATCAGGTATGCAGATAAGCAAAGCTAAGTTTCTAGTTCATGATGGCACCCTATGATTACTTTTACTTTGTGTCCACCTTGAGAAACCAGTAAAATGGATTTTGGTTTCTTAATGAAGCATGAAGTTAAGCCATCAGCAGAGAATGAGGATTTGGTGATGTTTTGGACATTTTGAGAACCAGAAGGTAGAAAATAGAATGTGAGAATAAAGGTTTTAGAGAGACATGGTACAAAGGCTGGTAGTGATGATCCTTCAGACAAAGCTCAAATTTTCACTTATTGTAACATTTAGGATACTCAAGAAAGAATAAGAATGAAGTGGAACTTTCCCTCCTTTTTTCCATCTGTGAAAAGACATTAAAGCCAGTGTGTTTGTGTGTGTGTGTGTAAGCTCTCTATTTTTCTTAGCAATCTAAGAAGTTAAGGGCTTTTTTTTTTCAGACTCTTTTTTCCAAAAAGATAAACAATAAAGTATTATCCATCATATTCAACTAGTAATTAAATTGGAGTCACATAAAATATGTAACTCCATACATTCAAAGGCTATGGTGAATTGAATTGAAGGCACAATTTTAAGAAAAATTATTATAGCCCCAATGAAATATTTATGTGAATATACCAGAGGCCTAAAGCATCAGAGACCAAATTTGCATAGTAAGGAGGCATGGTATCAAATTATAATTGAGATCAGCTAGATGTACAAATAGGCCAAAAAGAAAACAAAAATGACCTTTCTCCTATGTCCAAAATGGAGAACAGACCTGATTTCCTCAAAGTTAAACAATGATTAATGACCAGAGATTTAGATTCGAACTTCTTCTTCTTAATTTTGCTGTTTGTTATCACTACTTGGCATTTTCTTTAATATTTTGTTTTCTTTCATTTGGAATTCTGTTCCTATGGCATGTAAAATGTAAATAATCTGGTTTCTTCAGTAATACAGTGTTGAACTTGATCCCAGTTTGCCTCTGAAAATAGGGATGACATTATGGAGTATTAGAGAAGATAAGTACAGGAAAGAAGTGTCCTTTTTATGCTTGCTATTGGAGAAAGAATATACTGCATAGCTTCCATATGACCCTATATACCCACTGTCCATCCTTTTCCACCTACTTTGGGCCTAGGAAATTAGCTGCCTCAATGACCTTCCTTGCTTTCCATCTTCCTCTTGGGTTCAGCCAGTTGAAGTTCTCAGTAGGATATCTGAAGGTGGAAGGAGCCAGGGGCCAGAAGGATGGTTTGGTTACATTGGGTTGGCTGCATCCTCTCTCTAAGGAGTCTTTCTGCATATAGCTTTTTCCCCCAGGTTTTGTAAGCATTCCCACCACTGCCCCTTAAAGGCTTAGAAATGATAGAATACTTCCTGCTTTTTCTAGTGCTAGGGTATTTCACTATCCCTTGTTGAACCCTGCTCGCATTTTGTAAATAATCCTTACCAAAACCTTCAAATTACCAGATTGAGCATGATATATATTTCCTTCTGGGACCCTGACAGATACAAAGGGCTCTCATAAGACAGAAGATATTGAACTAGGAGGAGATTGGTTATGATACGGTAATATTAGAGCTTATACAAACTTTGAGTCAGGCTTGGAATAGTGCATGCATGGTCTGACTTTTAAGATTCAGTGAGAGAAAAATTACTTCCCTCAGTCACCTCAGGATAAGAGGAGACCATAGCTTCTGAAGGGATTGAGCACAAAGTTCTATCAAATTATTTTAAGAAATTAAAAATTCAAGTCTAAGGCCATCACAGTGAAAAACATACAATGACCCTGGAGCATCTTGTAGTTCCTGTAGTAAGGAAGTGTTCAAAGTACAAAAGGATGGGGCATGTCAAAGGGACACAGGGAGCCAAAATGAAAGACCTCCCCGAGGCCAAATCTGTAACAATTTGAGCAACAGAATAAATAATAAATAAATAACACAGTATTAGATTGTAACCTGAAGTAAAAAATAAATATACATGAGCCCATGATGATATAAATAAAAGATTGAATAAATAAATAAATGGGGGAGAAGAGAGTATTCTTCCTTATGGAAGAATACTATATAAGATATGAGGGTGTACCCCTTTCCGGGAAGTAGAGCTTAGTCCCCCACCCTTCCCTTGAGGGTGGGTGAGACTTCAGTTTCTCTCAGCTCCTCAGCTATAGAGTTTGATTCTTCCCTGAGAACAGTGTGATGGATTTTCTAAGGACTGAAAGCATGTTATTCCTGCTAAACTCCAATATCCACAATCTCCCCCAGCCCACAGACTCATATAATTTTGGCTTATACAAATGGCACTTATTATACTGGTGGTAGCAAGAAACAAATTGATCCAAATGAGACTTTTTTGTTTTGTTTTGTTTTGTTTTGTTTTGTTTTGTTTTAAAGTCTCCACTCTACATTTTTTTTCTAAGAAAGGGAGAACAAACAGGAGTTTTGTGTGTTCCATTGATTTCTATAGACAAAGAAAAATGTACTTAATAGTACATGTGCTAAGATGTATTGACTATGATTTCATCCTCTCACTTTAGGAAGGTAAAAGGAATGCATCTTTCTGGACATGGAAATGAGAAAACTTTCCTTCTGCTACTTACCCTCTGGCTGGTTCAAGCGCAAATCATGATCTGGATGGAGACTCATTGTTCCTAAGGAACCCATAGAGGCATAATTTCCCTTTTGCTCTCACAGTATAAGGAATGGTTATCACAAACATTGTACAACTGGAAAGAACAATAAATCAACATAAATTTATTGAATACTTGCTTTTTAAAGGCAATTTCCTAAATGCCAGTAAATACTGGGGTGTGGGGGAGGATGATATATGTTTTTAGTACTATTTTATATATTTTAGGAAAAAGAGGCTAGACAAGTTTTAGGAAAAGCAGAGTTTGTTTTGAAATTTATAGAGCTAAATATATATGTATACATATATATATGTATACATATATATAGCTAAATTGATTAAGAAGACAGGTTAAGTATGAATATACTGTATGATCATAAACTTCTATTTTTGTGGACAAAACCAAGGGGCCGTGAGGAATCATCTTGTATCCCCTGGCTGTTAGGGAGACCATGTATAGACTAGCATTAGAAGGCATCACTCTTCCTAATAGGAATTTTGAAGGACTTACTTCTAAAGAACGTTGATTTTGGAAGGAAACATGTCAGGTTCTCTTAGATTGAGGAACATAATACTGTAGCAAGCCTAAGCAGAGCAATGAAGATAAAATGTACTCTGAGAATTCTGATACAACTTCAAAATGACTAGAGTTTGCAGACCATAATTAGCGAAAAATGTTTCACATAAAGAAGATAAAATAAATCCCTGATGAAACAAATCTAAAGCATAAGGTTGAATGCAACATGGCAAAATGTTGGAAAGATTAAAAACTCACAAAAAATCTCATAGAATTGTTAAATTAGTAGTAATCCTTACCTAAGATTATTTCTTCCTACATTATTTTATTTGATTGAAAACAAATACAAACAAACATAATTAAGTATTCTGGATTTCTCCATATATCATGCTAAACAAAAATTCTTTGGATAAATAGTCACAATTATTCTGAATGCTGGCAACATTTATAAGGAAGCAAGATGGCTAAATAAAATAACCTTAGCTAAAAATCTAGTGTTTGAACCCTTATCAATAGAGAAATTGTATTTATCATTAGTCTTCAAAAATGTTGCAACTTTTATTTTTATTTTTTAAATGATGCAACATTTACCAGTGTCTTTTTTGTATATATTTGTCGCTGGGCCTCTAATACCTTACAAGTACCCTTTATAGAAAGGGTAGAAACCAGACAAAATCCCAGTTATCCCTAAAGCTCTGCTCGTGGGTTTTGACTCCCTAATGGTATTTTAAAATCCTCTTGCCTCTTCTGGTATTGTTTTCCACATCCATTCATTTGACATCTTTCTATTTTTCTTCTGAAATATGTTTGTTATCTGTTATATTTTTGTCTACCCAAATTTGGAATTTCTTTCCCTTCAGGGTGGGAGAGTTACTCCTTTCTTCTATAGCAAAAGCCTTGCCTCAGCAATTGAAACTGTAATTTAAAAATCAGTAATTTTAAATGGTTGGCTGGATGTTGCAATGCTATACGAAGTATTTAAGATGTTTTAAGTAGTAGGTAATTTAATAATCTAGTAATGAGTTGGGCTGTACCAGAGGCTGTTGGTGTTTGTTCTTGCTGCTTAGCTCACTGACAACCCTTTCTCTTTAAAGAAAGTGACTTTATTCTCTAGAGGAAGCAGAGGAGCTTGGGAGACAAATTGATATAGGAAGCTGGTTAATGATAGAGACTGGAAGTTGATAGACATGGGATGAAATTCCAGTTCTACTACTTAACTAGTTGTATGAATTTGAGTAATTTCAACATGAAATTGATGATAAACTTGCCTTTCCTGCCTTGCTGGATTCTCTTTAAACCAATCAAGTCAATTGATATGAAAACAGAGATCTTATTTTACTGCAAACTATTGAAGAAAACCATGGGCCTTTCTTATAATATCAGGGAAATATCAGCTATGTTACACTGCAAACATCCTAAAAAATCTGTTGGAATATGACTGCCCTTTTGACAAAAGTTCTAGCTTTACGGCTGCTCTCACACCTCTCCTGGGTTTCCCTCAATGGAACTCTTTTTCAAATGGCTGCTTCTTTCTTCTCTTGAATCCTCTGAATTCCTTCTTTGTCCACTCATCTGTGTCTCTCCAATCTAATATAAAGCAATTCTCCCCTCCCTTGACTTCCCCAATTCTACTCGGACTTCACCTCAATGCACAGCTCAATGGAACAAAGCCAAGAGTCAAACATCTTGTGGGGGATTTTGAGGAAGCAAAGGAATCATCCTTTTTAGAAAGCAAAATAGGGCAATGTAAATGCTTACATCTTTTTGTATCCTGGTAGATTTAATCTTTTTTAGTTTTAGACACCTCATGTACAATGATAATAATAGAACAATACACACCTCCTAAGAATGTTATTAGGATTTAAAATGTGATAATGTATATAAAATACTTTATAATTATCACAGAAAAAAAGGAATCAATAAATGTTAATTTTATAATGTCTTGGTCAACAGCTTCCATGGATTTAGTGGACACTTCTGGTGTCCACTAAATCATGTTTCTACTTGGCCTACTAAGATTGTCCCACTGACAAATCCTACTAATCTGATGAAAGCCATCTTCATTCATCATCTACAGCTTACTTTCACATTTCTAGGTTCTTGGTTTTTTAACTAAAAGACACCTAGAGATTTAGCTCACATGTTTTTTTTTTTTCTTTTTAAGATTTTATTTATTTATTTGACAGAGAGAGACATAGCGAGAGAGGGAACACATGCAGGGGGAGTGGGAGAGGGAGAAGCAAGGTTCCTGCTGAGCAGGGAGCCCAATGTGGGGCTTGATCCCAGGACCCTGGGATCATGACCTGAGCGAAAGGCGGACACTTAACGACTGAGCCATCCAGGCACCCCTCACATGGTTTTCTATGCCATGTTGATGACCATGGTTTCTCAAGTGAAAAAAATCAAATTCTTTGAACAATGCAGCACACTTGAGCCTCCCTCCTATAATCTGAATATTCTTATAATTAAAATCAATTTTTTTTAATTAAGCAAAAACCTCCAACACAAATCCCTCCTTTTGGAAGGTACATGAATTTTGATATTCATTAGCTATGAGATCCTGGGAGTTATTTAATTTTTTACAGTTAATACACTGAATCATGATTTTCTGTCTTGGATTACCCTCAAACATGCGCTTATCTAAATTGGATACATGTAGAAATGTCCCCATTTATAGTTTGCTAGCATGCATCATTATAATATGCATTCTGATGTATTAACATAGATTATGCACTGAAGACAACCTAATTTCTAGACATTTCTGTCAGTTGATTCAAAATGGTTAATTCAGTAAATTTCTGACTCAGTGACGATAGCTTCAGATCTTTTGATAAGGTAAGCAAAGATTAAGTACACTGAAATATGTAGAAACCCCCAGAATTAACAATACCTTCTTGACATTACACATGTGCCAATATAAATAGGTAATATATAAGAAAAGTTCTATGTTTCCTTTTCTATTTCAGAAGACAGATTTACTCCAATTTCATGGCTTGTATAACTTGACGATTGTACTTGATAGATGATATATTTGATCATATTGCAAATATAGTTTCTCTACACTGATAACCTGAAATGAAATATCATTTCCTTCTAAATGAAAAGAACTAAATATATCTTCCATTCTAATTGCTAAAGTACTTTAATAAGGCATGAAATCTATTATCCAGGTGCTCTAAGAATGAGACTTAAAGTATAAATTCTCTATAGCCCAGTATTTGATTATTTTAAAACACACTGTTCAATTGTAGCTCCAAAAAATATATAACTTGAAATCCTAGCTTCATTTTTTTCCATTTGTTGAGCTATGGAATACCCTTGTTTAAGTAAAATGTACTCAAAAAGTGAGAAGTTACTCTTAATGTGGGTTAACCAAAGAAATGTTGCTTAAATATCTCTTTAATAGTAAGATTAATTTTGCCATTTCTCAAGCAATTGTTCTAGGTAATATTAAACTTTTACATATTGAATGGAAACCCATAATGTTTAGATATAGCTGTTTTAAATAAACCAAAAGCACTAAGACCAATGAAAGGAAGTCTTGTTCCTTTTGGCTTTTGGTATTATTGATATACATTAGAAGTTAATTATATTTTAATTGGAAAAGATATATCAAAGAAACATGAAAAATGATCTAGGTTCAAGCCTATTTATATTGCTTAAGTCTTGGTTAAATTACCTAGACTTATAAACCTTGTATATTTTGTCTTAAAATCTTTCAAAATTAGCTTTAATGGTGTCTGAAAATGGCAAGAAGACAATTTTGTCTGTTTTCAGATGCATGTGAGCATCAAATTATCCATGTAATGATTGACTTGATTAATCTGTTCTCCCACCATTAGTCAATTACTTATCTGCCTTCTGTAAATGATATTCTCTATCTCTAAAGATTTTAACTCTATGAACAGTGACCACACATGATATCTCAATGCATTGAACTGTGTGCTGCAAAACAAGTGAAGTGCTGAAAAAAGCCCAAATAATAGACTAAGTAGCATATAAAAACTCACTAGCAAGTATTTCTTGACACTGGCTAGATGTTGACCAAAGTATTAGTCTAACCAATCCTGGACTTTCAGATGACAACTTAAGAAAGGGGAAATGTGGCACAGGAAATATGTTATAGTCTCATTTTTGAAATGTAGATTCTTGCTCTGATTTGAGATTTGAGATAGTATATATCAAAGCGGTTAAGGAATTGGGTTTTCAGCTAGACTTACTGGGTTTTGACTCTTCGTTCTGCCACTTAGTGGTTATTTAATATTGGACAAAGTGCTTAAACTTTCTAAGGGTAAGTTTCCTCATGGGTAGTGTAATGCACATGCAAAAGCTCAAAAGTGATGCAGGTAAGAAATTTAGTATTAGTATATAAAGCATGTAGTATTACCAAGTAAAATATTTAGTATAATGCACATTGCACATGGAAAGTTAAAAAAAAAACTAAATAGCTATTATTTATGCATTTATGCATTATGTATCTATTTACTTAAATGTGATATGTCTTTTCCCTCTAATCTCTTTATTCTAGATATTTGTTGCAGGTTGGGCTCCTTGCAGGCAGACTCTGAGAAAGATCAGAGAGTAGGAAGTTTATTAGGGAGTACAGTCAGAATCAGCACCTAGGTAGGAAAGGGACAGAAACAGGACAGGGCTGTGGGAGAAACTGGGCAGCAGGGCAGTCACAACAAGGTTTCAGCCAACCCCATGGAGAGCTCTTCAGCTGGGAAAACCCATCAGAGTCATCTCTTATTGTGGCGAGAGGCCTGGGTCTTTATTTTCCTATTGACCAAATCATTGGACATCAGCTTCCTCAGGAAGGAGGCATGACCTTGAACAACCCATGCTTCTCCGGCTAAGGGCAATTCTCTGAAATGACTTATAGATGAGCATTGTTTTTTAGTAGCACTCCTAGCAGCTGGATGTATAAGTCCTCCTCAAGGGGGATCCAATCAACAAATCACAACATCCATTACAATAGTGTAATTCTTCCTAGGCTCTTGTCCTGGTGCTTGTTCAAAAACTAAATTTTTTTTTTTTTTTTTTTTTTTTTTAGTGACTGTTAATGCTGCACCTCTTTTGGAATGAATTAAAGAAAGGTAAGTTTGCTAGTAGTAGATGTCACAGAATTCCTAGAATCATTACCCTTTGACAATTTCCTTTGCTTCTTGAATATACTGGGTTTGAATGTGAGCTTACAATTTTTTGAGGAGAACATTTTGAATCACTATATGCTGAGTTGTTGGTGTTGACATAAGAAATACTCAACTGAAATGGACTTTGTAAAGTAAAAAAAGAAAAGGAAAGAAAAGAAAAACCAGGAAACTAGCAGGTAAGTAAAATAATGAATTTAAGGAAAGGGATTATCATTGCTTAGTTTGGAAAAGAAACTCTGCTTAGGATCTCAGACCAGAGAACGGTCATCCCTGTCATGTGCAGAAATGATAAAAATAGATTTTTTGTTGTTTAAAACAAGTGGAAATTTGCCAACAGTAAGGTAGGCTGTGCATTCACAGAGCCAAATAATGGGACAAACCAGAAGACAGATTTTATTATTTAAGTTGATTTGGTTGCAAGGTTTTGGCAATATGTGGAGAAATAAAATTTATCAGAAGGATACTTATTTAAAAGTCTTTTAAATTCACCATACTTTTAAATTCACCATACTCCAAGGAAGAATTGGAAAACCAAGCCACAGGGCATTTTTCATGGACTCTTTGGAAGGATTTTGTGATATTTCTCTCTAAAGGACAGCCATTAATGTGATTAACTTTCATGACTCCTAATGTATTATTTCTTACTTTAAAACTTGAGTTCATTGGGGGTGATTGTGACTGTCTCAGATTCAGTGGGTGCCCATTCCTATATCAAATAGTGGTAGACAATGGGTAGGATCATGTGAGTCTTGTGTGGAAGCTCTGTTGTGGTAAATGGTGTGCAAAGGAAAGGCAATTCCCAGAAGGTTGAGGCTGCATCTCAGCAGTTATATATCTTGTTTGAATTAACTATAATTGGCCAAATTGGGACTGTATTTTGCTTATTCTATGTAGGTAAAAATCAAAGGTGTGTGTGTGTGTGTGTGTGTGTGTGTGTTATAATATGGAAGTAAGTAACTAAGAGGGAAAAATTTAGATGTTCATTAGATGTGTGTGTGCATGTATTCCCATAAATAATTTTTAAATCACAGAATATCATTGCTTTTCACCTATTCATGTTACAAAAACCTTAGTATTTTTCATGTATTTAGTTGGCAATGTGTCTATAGCCTTCATTATTTTACTGCTTATCATATTGGGCAAGTAACTGTGTCATGTTGGTTGAATATACATATGGACTTAACTTAGAAAAAGAATACCTAAGAATTTGGTAGCTGGCTGACTATGTCAATGAGAATCCATATCTAAGGTATAAATATATTTTTACAGCAGCTGTTGAACTTTTTAACCTGTAATAAATGCTTAGTTTCACTATAAACCTTAGTCCAAAAATAAATTCACACATTTTAGTAGTCTCTTCATCTACAGAAAAAAAAATGACCGAATATTTGCTTTAATTAGTAAGTCAGTTAGAAATTGATTATAACACTTTAGCCCCGTTGCAAGTTTTTTGTCACCATTCTGGCTTAGCAAGCTTGTTTGCTTCCTTATATGTTGCAGCAGTTTTTTGTTTAATATTTGAAATTAATTTCTGAAATAGCTTAGACAGACTAAGCATTCAGCCTGTCGTTTTTCTAAATCTGATAGGATGGAATAATAAGTAGCTGAAATATTCTAGAGCTATATTACAGGCTTCAGTGATCACAAGGGCCTATGATTCATTCCCAAAGCAAAGTTTGTTTCCTAATATGTCTGATGTATTGCTTTTTATTGGCAATTTTCATATCTGAGTTGGTGACCCTGCCATTTGTTTTTATTGTTATTGTTCCCTTTTTGTGGCGAAGATAAGAAAACTAGTTCAGACCCTCTGGTTGTTTATGTCTAAAGCCAGTTATTAGTGTTGCTGCCCTCCTTTGCTTGGTTCCTTCCTTGCCAATCTATTCTTGGAATACCTGCTTTCTGAGCAGATGCTCTTTTTAATTTCATCTCATGTTAATTTTAAGTATTTATTCATCAAGTGTCTCCATTCTCCTGTCAACTAGGAATGGGTTTTGTATTGCTTCATGACAGTCATTAAACTGTTGGCTTGTGATTTACATGTCTGTCTCGTTCAAAGGAATATTAGCTCGAAGAGGGCAAGAGCTGTATTTTTTTAAAAGATTTTATTTATTTATTTATTTATTTATTTATTTATTTATTTATTTATTTGGGGTGGGGAGGAGGGGCAGAGGGAGAGGAAGAGAGAGAGTCTCAAGCAGACTCCGTGTTGAGCACAGAGCCAATACGGGGCTCTAACTCATGACCCTGCGATCATGACCTGAGCAGAAATCAAGAGTTGGATGCTTAATCGACTGAGCCACCCAGATGCCCCAAGAGTTGTGTTTTTATCATTTCCACAGAACCAAAGTCTGAGAACAGAACCTTATGAATTCTAAACACCAGGTAGCTTTTGACTGAAGGAGTAAAGCAATAGAACATGACTGTGGAATTAGAATTTTAGTGGACAGAAATGAAAGAAATTAAGACAGCAGAGAATGGAATGGTATCATATTGTTGGTTTGGAGAGTGTTACATAGGAAAGAGTTATCACTTTGGGTACATGAGGGTTTGCAATTCTTTCTCTGTCTCTTTGGATGGATCTGATTAGGCTATGCATTATGATACATGGAAAAATTAGTCACCAGAAGTCAGTATTCTCTGTCCTTTTAATACTTCAAGATGGTCATCCACCTGCATGTTTGATCTAGTATTTTATTCTCTCTTTTCCAAGACCCTTTCCATTCTCCTGACTCTGAACTTTTAATTCTATACTTTTTTTTAGCTTATCTCCTTTATTTCCACATTTTGATGATGCCTTTTATGTCTTTTATTCAGCTTACTGAATTTACTTCTTAGCCTCCTATCCTGTTCTAGCTTTTCTTGCTGTTTTTATTTTTCATTCTTTTAGTTTCACCAAATGTACAACTCAAATATTGCTGCTGAGTAGCTACTCTACTTCCCAAGATATGCTTTCAAACTAGGAAGGCCAAGGAGAGGGCTCCAAATATCATATATAATGGTGCTATTGGTTTATTTGATGCTTAGGGCCTGCATTCCTATGAAATGAATCCTATATGTAGATTTTTTTTCCAGAATGCCAGTATGTATGATCCATGTTGATTACTACAGAACATACTTCAGTCCCAAACATTTTGTGTCAAATTAGTAAGAGCTAATCCTTCAAAAGTACAAGAAGAATCAGAAAATGAGGAATACAGAACCAAATTTTCTGACAAATCTCACCAGTTTATGTATACTGTTTTAGCAACTAATGAACACGATCCTATATGACCTCTTGGATAGAAGTGAAATGCTCATCAGTATGACTGCTGAAGTCAGAACACCTAGCATTTCTCAGCTATGCTCTTTATTTGCTGGGAGACCTTTGGCAAGGTGCTTACTTTCCCTGTATCTCATTTGCTTTATAAGATTATGGAGAAGATCAAATATGTAAATACGTATGAATTTCTTTACTGTTACAGGGCAAATACTCAATTAAATGAGTTTTTACTATTGTTATTTTTACTATTGCAAAGTGTTCTTGGTCTATTCTCTAGACTTGTTCTTAAGTCAGATCCTAGACCAACTATAATGGCACTGGCAAAAAATATGCTTCTAATTCCAAATACAATTTTCTAAGCTATAGTTTAACAACTATGCTCTCATATTGTTGGAAAAATTGATGTTTCTGAAATCAGATATCTTCAACAAAAACAAATATATTAAGCAATTAATGGAGTTTGTCTTGGCCCAAATTGCCTCCCAAATTTACCTTTTCAACAAAAGGAAACTGTTTTCCTGTTCTTTGGATATAGTTGGAAATTTTAGCAGATGAATATCTCATTTACTCACTCTAGCCTAATCTGGCCTAATCCTATGCTATTAAAATTAACACCTCCACAGGGTTGGGGCACTTGGGTGGCTCTGTAGGTTAAGCGTCTGCCTTCAGCTCGGGTCATGATCCCAGGGTCCTGGGATTGAGCTCTGTATCTGGCTCCCTGCTCAGCGGGGAGTTTGCTTCTCCCTCTCCCTCTGCCACTCCCCCCTGCTTCTGCTCTCTCTCTGTCAAATCAGTCAATCAATCAATCAATCAATCAGTCCTCCACAACAGTTGCGAAGCACATTAATTCCAGAAGGACCCAGATGCTGGTGATCTCTATCCTTGCCTCCACTTGTGAGGATGAAAGCTGTAGCCTGTTGAGTCAGCTTTCTAGGTATGAATGCATTGGATAAAGAGATCCCAGCACTGGTGAGATCTACTCTTTTATGTACACTGTCTTAGCATCCACTCCATTCTCCCCCATGCTGTAACAGCTTTGTTTAGGGGGGGGATTGATTCTACCTCTAACATAATCAATAGGCTTCCAGTTATTTAAGTAAATCAGTATTGTTCTATTCCCCTTTACACAGAGTTTCAGACAACCCGGGTCTAAGCCAATCAGAACATGACATTCCTCTCAACACAGGGATCTATTCAGAATTGTTTCAATTAATAAGAAAGTCATATATTTATTCGATGATCTTGAGATAATACTCTCTTGCGAGATGAGAATGTAGCATATAGCCCAGTTGCTGGCATCCCCACTAGGACTCAGAGGCGAGGCAACTTTAGAGTGAATCCAGCTCCATTTATGGCAGAACAGAGTCTTAAAAAACTGGATCTTCAATGACATTCTTGAGCCACTAGACCTTCAAGTTTTATAAGCCAATGATTCCCCTTTATTGTTTAAGTCACGTGGAAAGAGTATTTCCCTTATAACCCAAACAATCAAACTGATATACTTTCTTTGAGTTATGTGTGTATAAACTCATCACTCAAGACCACTGCACAGTCACTGTCCTATGAGTCAGAAAACTAAATGAAAAGAGAACGTCCCCTATCTTAGAAATTCTTGTACCTGAGAATTTAGAAGTTATTTTTACTACTGCAATAACTAACTAGCACAATTTAGCTTGGCAACTGGCCTGTGATTATACAGAGAATTGCTTGAATGAGATCAAGAGACATTTAGAGACAAGTCCAAGGTCCTCAAAGATTAGCAAAACATGCTAAATCAAGACAGCCTGGGGGTATGTCTCAGTCAGGTAAAATTTCCTCCAAATACAGAAGTTTTGTGACAACACAGCGTTCCTAGGACTCAAGTCTATTTTAGAATCCTAAATCTGGTTCACAAGGACTATTTGTGGCACATAAAACCAGGCACAGTAAACTATCTCTGCTCAAGGCCCTCTGCTGGCCTTCTTTTTCACTCAAAGAAAGCAATAGTCTTTTAAATGATCTGTAAAATGCTGTCTAATCTAATCCCGATTTAAGTTTCTAAATTCATCTCCTAGCACTCTTGCCCTTACTATTTTCCTCCAATTTTGCTGGCTACCTTGTTTTTCTAGCAACACTGCCACATGTTCTTTACACTGGCTACTCCTTTGCCTAGAAGGTCTTTCCCACCAATGTCTGATTGTCTCTTAGCTCTCTGCTAATGTATTTTCACATTCACTTTCTTTGGTTTAGTTTTAAAAATAGCAAATACTTCTCTACCACCCTCCCACCTTCCTCCCTCCCCCTCCATACATATGCCATCCTAACCATATTTCTGATTTATATTATCCTTAGTGCTTAGTATCTAACAGATATTTAAAAACTAATGATCTTATTGTCTATTTCCTTATTAAAATATGATTTCCATGATCACAAAAGGGAAGATGGTATTAGACTTACCTACCATCCCTTACTTAACAACTATAAAATCGGACAAGATAACTGAGCAATGGATTTTGAGCATTAGATAACAGGCAGGAAAGATTGTGAAAGAAAGAAAACACATGAGGTGAGCATAATGTTTTACACATTTTATTTTTTTGTGGGACACTTCCCTAAACAGTGTAGGGAGTTGGAGCCTTTGAGTGGAAAGGGACTTTAGGGGATGCTGAGATAACTGAGATTTGCAGGCAGGGTACCAAAAAGCAGAGAGCCTGTGAGAAATGGACTAAGAAACCAGGAAAATAAAAAGAAAGACTCATTATGTACTGGGGCACAACTATAAGAATGATGGCTGAATTCTCACTAACAATGGTTGAAGCCAGGAGACAAAGAAACTTCATCATGAAAGTACAAAAGAAGGAGGAGGAAAGAGAGAAAGATAGAGATAGTGATAGCCTAGATTTCTGTATCCAATGAAGATATCCTTCATGAGTGAGACCCAATTAAGGATAATTTCAAATAAACCCAACAGCTGAAAAATATACATTATTTACAAGTACATAGAGGGAATTGAAACCAAGATAGATTATATATTTGGCCTCATTATTATATAAGACTCACTAAGTCTCAATATATTTCAAAACAAAATTTTGTAGAGTGTGTTTCGAACACAATTCAATTAGTTAGAAATCAAGGAAATAAGATATCTTAAAAAAATGTCCCAATATTTTGAAGTTATTTAAACAACATATTTCAAAATAGCTCATGGGTCAAAGAATAATTTGCAAGAAAAGTTAGAAAATAATTCTAAAATTGGTAACACAATGTATCTCAATTTACGTGATGTAGCTAAATCAGTGTGGAAAGAGAAATTCAGAAATTTAAATACATATACTCAAGAAATAAAAAGGTGATCTGGAACCAAAAAATGAAGAGCAAATTAAATCCAAATTAAATAGAAGAAAAGATATAGTAAGGGTAAGATTAGAAATAAATGAAATAGAAAATTAAAAAAATAGAGAAAAGTAACAAAGCCCAAAGTTGATTATACAAAAAGATGAATAATGCTGACAGTCCTTATCATCAGCAAGATTAATCAAGATAAAAAGAAAACACAAACAAACAGGTAACTGGAATAAAGAGGCTATCAATAAAGATCCTATAGACACCAAAAATGATAGAGAAATATTATGAACAACTTAATGTTAATACATTTACTATTTTACTAAATAGAGTGAT
The DNA here is from genome assembly GCF_002201575.2 of Neomonachus schauinslandi. Taxonomy (NCBI): domain Eukaryota; kingdom Metazoa; phylum Chordata; class Mammalia; order Carnivora; family Phocidae; genus Neomonachus; species Neomonachus schauinslandi. The sequence goes on from NC_058406.1 coordinate 58,876,819, forward strand.
TCTTTGGAAAACACAACTATCAAAACTGGCAAAAAGCTACACATATAATCTATTAAAAAGGAATTGAATATTTGAAACAGCCACACAAAGAAAACTGTAAGTCCTCTTAGTTTCATTGATGAATTCCACTAAATGTTTAAAGAAATGCCAATGATGTACAAACTTTCAGACAATGGAGAAGCAAATAGTTCTCATTTTATAAAGTTAACTTTTTGCAAGTTTCTTGTTTTTTTCTATACATTGTTTTTCTAAATCAGAAAATGGAAAATTGGTATCTCACAGAATTCTTGGGAATACCAAAGAAATAGCATGTACAATCTGATTGTCATATATTCCTGGGACGTGGTTAGTGCCATTTAATTTGAATTGTTTTCTGCAAGTTTATTTCAGAAGGGAAGAATGAGACACAGGGAAACAGTACCCATATTATATCTTTTATTTAAAAATTCTGATATAGGCGGGGCGCCTGGGTGCCTCAGTCGTTAAGCGTCTGCCTTCGGCTCAGGTCATGATCCCAGGGTCCTGGGATCAAGTCCCACATCGGGCTCCCTGCTCGGCGGGAAGCCTGCCTCTCCCTCTCCCACTCCCCCTGCTTGTGTTCCCTCTCTCGCTGTGTCTCTATCAAATAAATAAATAAAATCTTTAAAAAAAAATTCTGATATAGGCATTTGACCACAATTGAATATAATTTTTTGTACATTCAAGATAGCTCCTTTCCCTCATTTAGAAACACTAAGAAGAAAGTGTTTCATGAAAATTTTGCTACCTAGAGTTTCTTTTCTGTGACTATGAAGAGGCATCTTTTTCTAACCTGTCTTTGCTCACTTCTTTCAACAATATTTTTAGGTATATTCTTCCTTGAGATATTGAGATGCTTGGTTTGTGGTAATTCAGAACTCCTATGGATTTTACTTCTAGTCAGGTTTTCATTCACGTTTTTACTCCTGTTATGATTAATATAAATTGTCTAGGGCTTTTAGCATATGTGGTTCATGGATTTTCTTTACTGGTTTTTCTTCTCTCATTTATGAGTAGAAGGAATAGCTCTTTCTTAAGTAAATCACAATGTGCTTTTGCTTGGTTTGTTTTTTTCTTAATTATCATTAATCTATTTTGAGCTGGGACAAACACACTCATGTACCTAGATGGATGAAAAGAAACTTTTAAGTCCCAGCAATTTTGTATTGATACATGGGAAACACTAGGATTCCAAATTACTTGTAAAATATCTACTACTGCTGAAATGTTTTGAAGTATATGTATAGTGAACTGATTCCAGAAAATAGACTCTATAGCTGGCTTCTCGTCTCTATACTAATAAGGAAAATTTGACATATATATATATATATATATATACATACACACACATAAATATATATAAATTCCATTTGTCAGTGTCTTAAATTAAATTGTTATAGACACAATGGCCTCCTTGGTAATTTTCTCTAGATTCCTAAAATCTCAAAAACATTAAAAGGAGATTTTAACATTTGTTTCTTCTATGGGGGGAAAAAACCCAAACCTCTATAACTTACATTAGATATAAATTGTGCCTCTCTAAGACTGCTATTATTGCTTTGATTACTATTTTTTTTTTCCCATGAGGTTATGTGGAAGGGACAGTGAACCTGAAATTTTATCAAGGGTGAGAATATGTAGCTTGTAATGTGCCTTTTCATATTTGATTTAATCTTCAAAATACAACTTAAGGACAAATGTTATTGACAATTTTATAGCAAAAGAAAGTGGTACAGAGAAGTCAGTCCACTTACTTAAAATCACACAGCTTTAAGGGCAGGCTCGGGGTTCAAAGTCAGACCTTTTGACTTTGGAGTTTATAATTCTTTCCTTTAAATCACTACTTGTTTGAAGGACTTTGAACAAATGATACTGTATTGTAGTAGACCCAGCAATAACATTTTGTTTCATGCTGTGTCAAATGACTATATTTGTAATATATAAAACAACATGACATACTGTCATATAGTCATTTTAAAATATTTTTAAAGCCACCACAAAATTGCTTTTCATAATTTCCATTGTGAATAATGGCAACAGAGTTAACTCTTGAAGTGTTAAATTATATGTGTACCCATGCTGTGTGTATATTCATGTAAAATCTATTTTATGTAAAATAGATAATACATCTAATACTTTTCAAATGCCATTGTTTTTACTAGATGAACTGTCATCTGCAAAAATTCTTTCTACTGCAGTATCACAAACAGCTACACTATGTTTTCCTGACAAGCTGTATTTTTATTTTATGCTTCATTCTTGAAGCTTCAAAAATTGATACCAATTCTTTTCAAGACAATATGTTCAACACAGTGAGGCAAACATTATTTTTTCTTGTAACATAGAGTAGAAGAATTCCAAGTGATAGAGTTCTAATATAAAATTTATCTCCATTCATAACTCAGAAGCTTGTAGAATACCTTGATAGTTGTGCAAGCTTATTAGATTTCAGTCATAAATTATTATACTGTATATCCATGAATGCATTCATATTTGGGAAGTATATTCTCTTGTTTATAATTCAATTCTTATATATTATGTTCCTACTTCAAGTCTCTTGAAGAAATCTCTTTTAATTTTATATATGTATGCATACATACAGGTATACATACAAGTAATTATCATCTTGGGCAAAGCAGTGTTTTATGGAGACTTTACTGACTTTTTTTTAACTATCTACTTTCATTCTAGCTGCCTAGATTAAAAATCATCTATGCCTTTATTTTTGTTGTGCAATCTAATCTTATGTAATGCTAATAATCCAAATGCAAACTGAAAAAAAATCTCTGAATAATGAACATAAGCAGAGACTACCTGAAATTAAAAATGGGTACTTACAAAAATGTGCATTATTTTTTTCATTAACATTTCATTAAACAAATGTATAGTCATCTATATATTTGTATTATATATAGTAATATATATTATGTATAATATATATATATATTAGCTATGAGTACTAATATTTATCAAGCAGTTACAATGTGACTGGTGCAAATTCAGATTATGTTGAAGCCAAAAGCTTATATAATCTGGAAAACTTTCAATAACAAAATAAATAAAACAACAAATACAGACAAAAGTATGAAAGTGAGTATTACTTAGAACATGAAAGTAAATCATTACCAGTTACACAATTTTAAAAACTGAACTATACAAAAGTTGCCTAATCCAGAAAAAAATAATACATTTAATAAAATATCTCTAAAATTCTATTTTTATGGTTACGTTATTTGAGCATCTTTTCATATAAGAATGATTTTATCATGGGGCGCCTGGGTGGCTCAGTTGGTTGAGCAACCAACTCTTGATTTTGGCTCAGGTCATGGTCTCCAGTGGTGGGATTGAGCCTCCCAGTGTGGGGCTCTCCACTCAGCTCAGCAGGGGTCTATGTCTCTCCCTCTCCCTCTCCCCACCCCCGCAGGTGTGCATGCAGGCGTGCTTTCTCTCTGTCTCTCAAATGAATAGATAAATCTTGAAAAAAATAATTTGATCATTTGTTTTTTAAATAGAATCTCAGTTACTCTACCATGTTGGTAGTTTTTTTTTTTGTTTTTTGACTGATAGTTTGGAAAAGATTCAGTCTCACACTTTTTCTGCGGTAATGCCATGTACTTTTTGGATTGTCAAATTTGGGAAAACTTTTTTCAAGTTTCTTTCATATATTATCGTAAGATTTTAGAGTATTTTAGGTATTCTTTTGCAGTGATTCATCCTCAATACTTTGAATTGACAGTACTCATTAAACAATTTGTCATCTGCTTCTCCTCATTCCAGGGGTTTATAATGAATATGTTATCTTTGTCATTGTCAGTATTTTGTGTCAAATCAGTAAAAAAGTTAAATCTTCTCCAATGTGAAAAATCTTCATTAATTAGACTACCAAATAATTCAAGACTATATTACTTTATTCAAATGTATCTTCCACTTAATAAATCACTAATTTCAGAATGATCTAAAAAAAATTGTAATTCACTTCTCATTTCTTGAGTAATTTCTACTGATTTTATATAACACATGCAGAAATTGTTTTATTGTACAGTCAATTTATAATTTCATGTCCTGCTTTATCAAGTGTATTTTGGACAGGAGAAAAAAATCCATTTTGACTTAGAATCTAAAAATTGAAGTTCTCTGCTTACTATTGTACATATTTTTTCACTGGAAGAATTATTCGCTGATTTGCTTCTGGCTTGTACATTTCAATTCTCATTTTTCCTCCACGCTCCACACGTTTATGTTGCAGATGCCAGAGGATATTTTCCATATTGGGACTCAACCTCTGGCCCTGCTTCTTCAGGTCAAATTGCCAGGTTAGATTTCAGAGTGAGCAACCAAGAGTTTTCCTGGAAGCTTTTTCCACATTTCCATGACTAACATATCTACCATGACTTCTGTGACTAGTAATATCACTATACAGAAAATGACTACATACCACAAACATATATCCCACGGAAACCAGACACATTAATTAATACTCTCAACTCCCATGGGGCACCTGGGTGGCTCAGATGGTTAAGCATCTGCCTTCGGCTCAGGTCATGATCTCAGGGTCCTGGGATTGAGTCACGCATCGGGCTCCCTGCTCCTTGGGAGCCTGCTTCTCCCTCTGCCTCTCTCTCTCTCTTTCTCTCTCTCATAAATAAATAAATTAAAAAAAATACTCTCAACTCCCTTCTATCAAAATCTCCCAAATAGTAGTTGTCACTGTAATACTTATCATAAAAAAAGGGAAGTATAATGAATGAAAAGACTCAGTGTGAAACATCACTGGTCTTCATTAACTATAGGGAAACTTTACTTAAAAAAAAAAATTTCCCCCAAATCATAACCATTGGAGCACATTGCAGGGAGCTCTTTAAGGGACTAGATGCATACTTTTTTTCATAATATTTCCTCTGGTGCTAAGTATTTCATGTAAATTATTTGATCCAAGAATAATACTTTTTTTAAGGTATAACCCATTTTAGTTTCATTTTACAGAGAACAAAACAAAAAGAAAGAGATTAAGATTACAGCTAGAACCCAGGCAATCTGAGTCAGAAGTTTGACCTGTTAGCCCTCTCAGACATTTCTATTTAGAGATGGGAAAGTGACTTCAGAACATGCCAGTGTCTATGATGGGTCTTGCATCTGATCAACTTGCCTGGTGATTGCGTTAAGCTTTGTTTAGATTTTTATTCTCTTCACTCACACAAAATTGAATGACGTGTAAAGCCTGACTTGGCCTTATCCTAGGCAATCCTTTTATCGCTATCAGGGATAAAAACTAGAAAAGTGACAGTCACAAAGCTAATTCAGGGAATAACAACAAATGTTAAGATGCATTTTGGTATGTATAGCAAAGAAAATAAAGGAATTACAGCTACATGCATGATCTTAGATAAAGCTGATGAAGATAGTATTCATCATTAAAATCAGGTTGCTGAAGTTTGTACACCATATGATTCCATTTATACAAAGTTCAAAATATACACTGGTGTATGTGTGTGTGTGTGTGTGTGTGTGTGTGTGAAGAAATTGAGAAAATGAAAATGAAAATCACAAAATTCAAGATCATTGTTACCATAGCTGGTGTGGTTGGTGGGGTCAGGGGAAGAGAACACAGAGGTTGCACAAAGGAACCTCCAGAAGTTATTGGTGATGTCTATCTTATTGTTCTTTGTTATGCCTTAGAAATATATTTAAAATCTCTTAGCTATTAAATATTTAATGAAAACAACCAACACATTTCAATGGGATTTGACATAACAGGTAGGTAATGGAACAGTTTCAAGCTGGGAATGACCAAGCCAAAGAACTGTAGATAGGAGTAGAAGAATTGGGTGAAATGGGAGGCTTGAAAAAAAGTGTTCAGGCTGGACTTTGTTATTCAGGGGATGGCTTCAGGTACAAGCACATCCAAATGTAGGTCAGAATTTGACAGAGTGGACTCATGGAAAAGGCCAAATGAGGTAAAAACATCAATGGCCAGTGTCCATGTTGAGTCAAATATCCTCAGTACAGAATGAAATAAGAATGGCTCTAAGATTATTATGGTTTGAGTGGCAAGTGCTTGAGAGCAATCAGGAGCTCAAGGGCTGATACTGAGATGTTTGGCAGCATTTTAGTCATTTCAGCAGATATATGTCAAACCTTTACTATAGGCCAGAAATTGTGCCGGGTCCTGTACTAAGATATTGAAGAAACAGCCTCATGGATCATGTGATTTTCAAGAACATGAATTCTTTTGCCTTTCAGGAAACATGCCTCATAGGGGATGGAGAATGAAATAAAAACATCGTTTCTGAAATATTGGGGCAGATAAATCCGGTTTGGCAAAAGCGAGTTATGGATTAGAGATTGCAGTTACCTAAGAGCTATTATTTAAGAACTCAGCAGTTGAGAACTTGTAATATAAGCTAGAATTCCAGGTATTAGTGAAGTAGGGTAAGATTACAGAAATGGACAACAGCAATATGATAATTGAAGAAGGAAAACTTCAATATTGAGTTTGTAAACAGAAGGCTGAAGGATGATTTGGTTTAGGATTAAAACAAAGTAGAATAGGCTATCATAAAAGACATGTAGGAATAAAATGATTTTCTTTGTGGAGATTAATTATACATGCATATCCATACGTACATATGTGTGTTGTGTAGTCATGAGGATAGGGATAATGTAAGGAGTAAAGAGGGTTAAGAGAATGTTAGAAGAGTGGGTTGAAACCATTGGTTTAAAAAAAAAAAAACTTTGAATTTAAATTTAGAAAATCAACTTTATAGGTATTAGAAGTGAAAAGATTGGTTTAACAATATTTCATGTAAAATAAGCCAGATATTTTAAGTGAATTACAAGTTCAAAAATCAATGAGATCAGATCCACAGTGTCAGTGGTCACATCTGCTTTGTGATTCCGTAGACTTTTTCCCTTATGACTGTTAAAATAAGAATCCCTTTTATGTTTGTTGATATATTAACTTTTCATCTTTTCAGTGGTCTGTGAGGTTAATATAGTAATCTGGCATGATTTCTGGTACACGATGTGCTAATATTTTATTTGTACTTTTTTGGTCTAATTTTCCATCTTTCTCTTATTTTGTAAGTTTTTATTTCAATTCCAGTTAGTTAACATACAGCATGATATTAGTTCAACACTTCCATACAACACCTGGTGCTTTCCATATTTCTCGGTCTTGGTCTGTCCCCAGCAAGGCTGATCCTTATGGCCTGCATCAGTGAGCATTCTGCTTCTGGCTGTTGGTTGTATTTGACTAATAAGTGGTTCAAAAGGCAGGGAGATAGCATGAAGAAGGCATTTAATTTCTTAACTCCCTCCAGCTGGGCCACTTTGGTTTCTACCAAAGGCTACAGCTCCTGCCAAGCAGTCCTGTCCCATAACTATAACTATGTCCACTGGGTGACAGGAATTACTTCTTCCTCTTGCCCCTTCAGGCCCAAGGGATGTAAGAGGTCTTCCCTGCTGCAAGACCCAAGTTCTTCACCAGTCTTCTTGGTTATCCATAACTCTGCCCACACTTTGTAACAGTCCCTTAAATAAACTCTCCTCCATGACCTATTTGAGAGTGATATCTATTTCTTTCCTGAACCAGAATAAATCCAGAATAAAGTTATTATTTGAATAAAGTTTGCTTTTTAGATTGAATGAGCTAGCAGTCCCTATTTATTTGCATTGGTTAACCCACACCTAAGAGAATTATTTCATTCTGGAGATTAATTTCAACAGGAAAGATATGTAGCATGGTCGATGAAAGCATAAACCCCAGAGCTCCTAATTGACACCAAAAGTACAGACAGAATTTTACTTATTTTTATTTATATTTTCCTAATAAAAGGAAAAATATTTTTAGTGTCTCTAATTATCCAGTGATAAAATAGCAACCTTTTGATGTAATGAATTCACACTTTTTCACTGGAAATGTGCAAGCAGAGGCCCAATCACCATTGTTAGGGCTGTCTGAGGAATATTCCCACTTTAGATACAAGGTGAACTTCATGAGTTCTCAGTCTCTTATTACTTTAAGTTTTTTTTTTTTCCTTTTTCTTTTTTAGGGGACCATTTGTATATGTTCATAGAACAGATTACTGAAATGTAGGAAAATATTCTTAGCCCTAGTAATGACATGATATAAATTGAGCCTTTTGAACATAAAAATCCAATTCCCAGGGTTCAAATTTGCAAGGTTAGGGATCCTGCCATACCACACTCTGTGTCATACTATTTTTATTCTTTCAAAAAAAAAAGTAGACTATCACATTTTATTAAAAGAATATAAAGACTTAGAACTCTATAGGTATTGAAGGAGAAGTAAGAAAAGAAACCTGGTGTTTTTATATATTTATCAGATTAATAGTGATTTTATAAAATTTGACTTTAATTACATACAGTTTTTTTTCTTTAAAATATGGTCTCATATCCAATTCTTCTAAACTCCATATGCCAAATCCAAGACACATAGAATGCAACATATGTTTTGAACAAGTATATTTCTAACCTAATGATTTAGGAAGGAAACTTGCTTTCCCCTGCTGTCAAAAGCAGCATTTTTTTCCCTGGCTTTATGAAGTGAACTTATGCAAGAATCCAATATCACCTAAGTCGCTGGAGCATGCTGCCATCAAGTTGAAAATCATATTTTACCCGATGGTGCCTTCTCTCAAAAAATGAGAAAACAATGAACTTGCCTAACATAATGGGGAGAGTCTTAAGAAATGCTATCAGTGAAAGAGATTAGGGTCTGTCTAGTTGTAGTTATAAAACTTATTGCCTCTTAACCATCCCAAGTGTCAAAAACCAAGAGAAAGTAGACAGCTTTACCTCTAGGGATAGGGTGAACTTTCTCACTGGGTGGTTCTCTTTGCCTTTATGAAACCCATGTCTGAGATATCTGGAATTGCAACCTTTTTAAACTAAAGTATCTCCTTTCATCATTTAACTCAGAGGCCCTGAAAAGACAGTCTTGTGTGATATGTTCTCTGTGAGTGCTAATTTATGATTGGCATTCTGATGGGAAGCTGTCAGGCAGCCTTCTTTCTCCCTACTTTGTCTACATTGATTTATTGGGAGGAGGACGATGCAATTGTGGTGGCAACTTTTTCCATTTAGGCTCCACAGATGTAGTGCACACAATTTCCAATGATTAAACAGAATGAACCTGACAGACTGCTGGCCGGCAGGCTTTCATTACTGACTCATGGAGAAGGGATGACACAATTTTTAATGGCATTGGCTTTTTCTTTCTTGGATATTTAGGTCACCAAGTGAGTACAATTTTGGCAGCTCCAACCTTATCCCCATTTGAACATATGAAAATCTTCTAATTTGACACCCCAAATGTCACGCCTTGATTGGCAGCTTTAGTTTCAGAGTGACGGATAATCAACATGAGAGGTCCATTTCAAGGCAAGTGTGCTTGAAGAGATATGCAGGAAAAGCTTCAAGTACTTGCCTCGCTCTACCTGACACTTACTGGGAATAAATATTGCGTTTAATTATTTTTCACAGAAGAAAATGGGTCAGGCAGATTTTAGCACGTAGACAACTAGGGTGGGCTTAACGATAGACCTTCTGTCCACCCCATCCCTCAATCCATTTGTGTTTCTGCCTAAGTGCTTTTAGTTACTGGCAGGGCCAACAAAGGTCTTGGCCTAAGATGAAGAGAGGCAGAATTTAGGGGCACATGTCTATGGCAATTCAATTTGATTTGACTCAAGTTTAGTCAATGCAATATGAACCAAGATCACAGGAACTGAAATCAAGGAAACTAATCCCTGAGTTCCTTTCACTGCCTTGACCTCCACTGCTCAATAAGCCTATACAACAAAACTTTAGATATGTAACTTAGAGGGACTTTGCTTGAAAACTAGAATGAATATTTTTGACTATTTGTAGCTACTCAAGGATTCTCTCAGGCAACTAGTTACTCACAGATATTCTTGGCAAGTAGGCTTTATTCTTCTTTATATCAGGGTAGAATACTGAAAGGCAATAGAGAGACGTATTAAAGTGCATATATTTTAGCAGTTGTAAGTCAACAATATGATTCAACTCTGCACCAAAATGAAGGTGAAGGATTGGGATGAGAATATTAAGGAACAAAACAGTGTTACCTGGTATAGTCTCTTAATTTAAAAATAAAAATAAAAAAAGAAAGAAAACTTGCACCTAAATTAAAGTTAAATGCAGAGTAACTTGTGTGGAAGAGTGTTAGATTAGATGGCATTTGTTTTGAACTTGCTGCCAAGACTTCCCACACTGAATAAAGCTCTTCATCTATAGGTACATACACAAGTTTTGGAGAATAAATATTAGGCCCAAATATGGGAAGAATAACTTGGAAGCAGTCTTCCTGAGTTATACACAGAATTTCACTAAGAGAGAGACAGAGACAGGGAAAGGGAGAGAAAGGGAGAGAGAGAGAGACAAAGAAACAGAGAGACAGAAGGTCAAGGGACATGCAGGGTCCTTGTTAGAATCATACCATAGAGGAGGCTCAGAAGCATAAGGTAATCATTCTCAAGGACTAGGTGAGTTGTTTCCCTTACCACGAGCTTCCTTTGAACCAAATGCCACATCCAGGGGAAAAATGTGGGCAGGAGAAAAGTCTCAAATAGGAAAATAGGACTTTTTTTTTCTAACTGAAATGCCTAATAAATGATATATAACAGAAGTTAGCATTTAACATAGAAACTGGGTTCTATTAAAAAAAAAAAGTTTTATTTTTTTCCACACCTGAATTTGTGCAGATTTTCTATCATTTCTATCCTTTTCCTGGGATTCCTGACCCATATAAGCTGAGGGAGAAAATGCCATTACACATTGGCACTTCTCCCAGTTGGAGAAACTCAAGTTACTGTGCTTTGATTAAAAATGACTAAGCCTGGGGTGCCTGAGTGGCTCAGTTGGCTAAGCATCTGACCCTTAGCTCAGGTCTTAATCTCAGGGTTATGAGTTCAAGCCCTGTGTTGGGGTCCTGTGGAGCCCACTTAAAAAAAAAAAAAAAAAAGAGGGCGCCTGGGTGGCTCAGATGGTTGAGCGTCTGCCTTCGGCTCAGGTCATGATCCCAGCGTCATGGGATCGAGTCCCGCATCGGGCTCCCTGCTCCTTGGGAGCCTGCTTCTCCCTCTGCCTCTCTCTCTCTCTCTGTCTCTCATGAATAAATAAATAAAATATTAAAAAAAAAAGAAAAGAAAAGAAAAAGATGGCTGAATCTATAAACATTTACAGGAAAAATTAAACATTTATTCATATCTACTTATGTGAATTAAACTTTTATTCATATCCACTTATATTGCTACCAAATGTTAGGTACACAGCACTGTTTTTATATAATGGATTGATTCTGATTTTTGTTTGTTTTAGCAATTATTTTCAGGGTACATTTGACACTTGAACAACATGGGTTTAAAATGTGTGGGTCCACTTATATGTGGAATTTTTCCAATAAATACAGTACAGTATTGTAAATGTATTTTCTTTTCCTTATGATATTCTTAACATTTTCTTTCCTCTAGCTTATTTTATTGTAAGAATACAGTATATAATATATACATATAACACAAAAATATGTGCTAAGCAACTGTTTATGTTATTGATAAGGCTTCTGGTCAATAGTAGGCTATTAGTAGTTAAGTTTGGGTAAAGTCAACTTACATGTAGATTTTTAACTGCATGGGTCGGTACCCAACCCCCACATTGTTCAAGGGTCAACTGTATTTGTTTTGCACTGATACTGTTTCATTCCTAATTAATTCAACAATATAATTCAACTCAGTCTTTCTAAGCATCTACTATGTGCTAGTTCTCTAATAGCATTTAATATGTGCTAGAAACTATGCCAGGTATAAAGGATACAGGGTGAACTGTTCTTTCCTTAAATAAGCTTCGACTCCAAAATATGTTCTTTTATAATGGAGATGCCATGAATTATAAGATAGTAGGTAGAGAGAGATGTGGAAAAAGAGAGATAGGGCCTTCCTATGTTGGGACAGTGGGCAAAGGTCTACTAGGTCTTGCCTTTTATTCTCTGCTGCCACTAATCAGATCCTTGGTATTCTTTCCTGAGTTTATGGCTTTTTGAGTATATTCCCTGCTCTCAAAACAACTCATCCTGAGCTTGGTCATCTTGAATGCCACAATAACTTCAAAATGATGTGAAAGTAATGTACCTATAAGACAGTTGAAGATTAGTTACAGATTAACTAATTTAGTATAAATCAACAAGTTAATTTTAACCGGTATGGTTTTGATTTTTTATCAGTATCCTGAATTCTAATTCTGATTCTACTCCCTGAAAGCCAAGTATGGTAGGCAGATTTCTAAAGATGGTACCTGCTAGATTCCTATCTTTTGGTTATTCAAACAGAAATCTAAGTACTACTATGAAAGGATTTTGCAGAGGTAATTATAATCTCACTTTAGTTAATCTTAAAATACAAAGATTATCTTTCTAGGCTTGACCCCATCAGTTTCACCCTTTAAGAGCAGAGAGTTTCTCTTGCTAGTGGCAAAAGAGGAAGTCAGAGAGATTTGAGGCATGAGAAAGATTCATCGTGCCATTGTTGGTTTTGAAAATGGTGGAGGCCACGTGCCAATGAATGCTAGCAGCTGAGAGCAGCCCCATGCTCACAGACAGCAAGGGAACAAGCATCTTACTCTGTAACTATGAGGAACTGAATTCTGCCAAACATTTTAATAAACTTGGAAGTGAATTCTCCAACAGAGCTTTCTGATAAGAGCCAAAGACCAGCTGATATCTTGAGACCAGAAAGAATTCAACCATAGCCTGCCAGGCTTATGACCTACAGATGTTTGAGCTAATAAACAGATGTTGTTTTAAGACACTAAATTTGTGGTAGTTTGTTATACCTCAGTAGAAAACGAATACATCAGGAAACCTTACTGAACTAAATTAGAAGTTCTGGGAGTCAGCTTCCTCATCTACAAAATGAGGTAATTCTAGTATAAAAAAGTTTATTGTAATACTTGAATATATATGGGAAATAGTAGAGAGCAAAATCTAATGCAGGGGTATCGTCATTATTAAAAAAACATTAGCAGGGCATGAATAGTTGTATTCAAACTCTAGTTTTGGATGTAGTTGTTGCTAGTTTTTACACTGCATAGTTCTATATTCCATTCTGTTCCCTTTCTGGGGTCCTTTTGTGCAGTCCTTTAAAATTCTCCTATTTCCCTTAGCCTGTCAATTTAGAGTTATAATTTCTTTAAGTGCCTAACAGTATTTATGTTAAAATTTTTAATTATACTTTTTGGTTTCTTCTTTAAAAAAATTAATGTTTTTGTTCATTCCCATTTTTATTCGTGTAGTTACAGACACAGTCTTGTTATCTGCATCTTCAACAGACAGGTTAGACTTATACTACTTTGGATAAATCAATTTGCTCACGAGAACGCCCACATTTTTGCAATGGCATGACCTGCTCTTATATCTTCACATAGAAACCTACCATGCTCACAAGTGACTTTGTGGGAGCTGACTTTTCTCTACAAGTAGGTATTAAACTCTTTAGGGGCTTCTGGGGTAGCGACAATAAAAAATACCCACTATGTGAGAGGGATGATGATTATGTATTATAGGAAAGAATATGTATTCAAACTGGTATCTTGACTCCATGTGAAAAGTACAACATTTGGCAACCTTGGCAATGTTATTTCTGATATTATTTCATAAATATTATATTCTACTTATGCCTCACAAAACAGCATACATGTTTTATTGTAAATGTTGAGTCAATCTGTTTTAAGATAAAATTGGAAAGTTGTGATAATATGGATAAGGTTATGTTTAGATTCAGGCAAAAGTGTTGATCTTGCTCCTTGAAATGAAATGAAAAGATTCTCAATGTGCATCCCATTCAGGATAGCCGAGTGACTTCTTGTTCAGCAAGTGATTTTATTCATATCTATTATTTCTAGCAATATGAGACTAATTTAACTAATCCAAAAGGATTTTGAAATTATGTGTGCTGAACTTATATCCCAAATATGAATAATATTCTATTTCCAAATCATGCACTGGAAATCACCCTCTAGGGAATGAAAACTGTTGGACCATTTGTATTTTCTCTGCTTAAATTAATCTTATGTCTGTAACTTTAAACTGTCTCCAAGTGAGAACAAAATGTCTGATTGTTTTGGGAATGTTAAATCTTAGCCAAAATATTCGTGTGCATTCCCAAACGTCTCTCTATATTTTCAGAAGTTTTGTTTGAGGAGATAGAGACCCACCTTCAAAAACTCTGTGATCTATAGGATGGCTAGACCTTTCTGAGATTGTAAAGTTATACCACAAAGCAGCAGAAACATATCAAGAATGCATAGACAGCTGGTCTGCACTATTTGCCAATTACCGTGTCTGAGATTGCAGTCTGGCCTTCATGTACAGCTTTGCTGTGCCTGATATTATCTTTGATAGTGTGACAGTTTTGAAAAAGTTGGCCTAATAGTCAATTAAATTTCCAACTGTGAGAACTCATTGATTTGATGAACTTATATCATCAGGCTTTATCTCTGATTTATTTCAGTTTCTCACTGATTGACAATCATTACTTCCATGTACTATTAAATTCCCTCTGGAAAAAAAAATTCCCTCTTGTTGCAGACTCAGTTTTCCAATTTGGAGAAGCATAACTAACCCACAAACCCTGGGCCTCAGGATTCTCTTGGTTGACGTTAAATGAGAATGCACGATTATGATGTGAAAAATATGAAGACAGAATAGAAACATTCCTCTTTGAACACTTAATGCAGTTTGGTGGAAAAAGGATTTAGTAATCATTTCCTCAACATCATGCCACAGTATTTCTCTGTGTGTGTGGCTGAAACTATGAGATGATTAGTATTTTTTAGCATTATTTTAGTAAGTTTGCTTCTATCTGTGTTTTTCTGCTGATGATTATACAGAGGAACAAAGCATATGCAAATATATTCAAAATATCAATTGCTGATGACGCTGAAATTGTGAAAGGCAATACTACATTCAGTTATTCCAGCATTTCAGTTGCACTGACTGCTGTGGACCAAGGCAGAAGAAATATCAGTGCTAGAGTTCTCCAATTACTGTCCATGTTTCCTACTATGGGGAATGTAAATGGTGGATTAATTACATCTTTGAGAGAAGGATGGCTTTGTGTTGTCCCTTCCTAGCCAAGTGGCTACTTCTATTTTAATGTGAATGAAGGGAGAATCTTCCATGCCAGGGGAAATTTCTCATTATACAAGAAAATCAGATATAATAAGAAACCAAAGAGACTCTTGGACCATCACTGATACCATGTTGAACATATCAGTCCTGTGTGGTTGCATAAATTCCATGCTCACATTATTTCTTTGCTGAAAATTCATTGTCTATAGAGTAAAATATTTATTTTAATGACAATAAAACTCTTTTCATAGGCTAGTACAAACCTACCATATTTCTTTTTCCAGGATCATATCAGCCACTTGTTTCTTTCTCTTATTCATTTGTAATTTGCTATCTCCCAAATGCCTCATTTATTCTGGACAATCTTCCCCATGTCTTTGTTAATGGTGGTCCTTTGATCTATAGAGTCCCTTCTGCCTATCTTTTGCTTATTTCTTCATGTGATGATCTTAAACTACTATTTCAAGATCAATCTTAAATAATGTAACCCATCTGAAGCCTTCTCTAATCTCTCAAGGCAGAATTTTCAGGGTGACCACATCTTTCCTATAGACATTCATCATTATGATGATTCTGTATGACATACAGTTGTCTATTTTTCTGGGGCATTCATTAGGTCAAGAACTATGTCTCATTCATCTTGTGTACTTACCTTTATTAATGTACAAACAAACCCATTCTAACAACAAGACATGAGATCCAAAGGTATAATTGCATGAATAATACAGGGATTTATTTCTCTTGTATGATATAGTCCAGTTGGCTTTAAGAGCTTTAAATCATTAAGAGACACAAGATTTTTTTCCACTGCTTTATTCTGCCCATTTGTTGGCTGTGGTTTTCATTCATATGGTTGAAGGTGGCTCCTGTCTTCTTTACATTCTGCAGAAAGGGAAAAGAAGCTTTAGTTTTAGAGATGACCTGAAGTTGCACACAATATACACATGATAATGCATGCTCACATCTATTGGTTTAAATCCAGTCTCAGGGCCATACTCAGCTGCGAGATAGGGTAAGAAATGGTGGTCAATGGTCAGATGCCAAATAAAATCCTGATGTATGGGATGGATTTTATTGCTAAAAGGAAGGACAAGATAATGCATACAGGGGAATGATTAGCAGTCCTTCCCGATGCACCTTAATAGAGTATTTGGCATATAATAGGATGTCAGTGATTGTTGTTGAATAGGTAAATGAATGAGTGAGTAAATGGAATTACATATAGAAATTAGCATAAAGAAAACTAATTTTTCTAGATATTTAAAGAAATATTAGGAAATGAGATTCTGTACCTTAGAATTTGCAATATTTTAGCTGAACATAATTATTATGATGATTTATCTCAATGGGACTTGTTTTGTCTGCCAAAACTTTACTGGCACAAAATAAGACCTCCCCAAACCAAAAGAACTAGTAAAACTAATTTTGTGTTGTGTTAAGTGACCTAGTTTTGACACTGTATTGAACATTTCATCTTACTGTAGGTGTTTTGTGTTTAGCATTTTGAATGCCATCTTAATTAACTTCAGTGGAAACTGGGAGTTTCTCCATAGAGAAAGTAAAGGTAAGAGATAAAGCGAAATTATAGGGATTTCTAAAATCTAACTAATAACTAATAAATAGTTATTTTCTCCTTCTGAGAATAAACAATCATTTTAAGACCTTAATTATGCATTAATCATATATATTAGTTATAATTATCTAAGCATTTATAAATCCATTCTATGATATTACAATGGGAATATCAAAATTTTGTCATTTAAACTAGGCTTTTAAAATATTTCATTTTTCTGTCTTGTGGGGAAGTAAATGTAGACAATTAAAGACATTTACTCTTTTTTTTTTAAGATTTTTTTTTTTTTTTTTTTTTTTTTGACAGAGAGAGAGATAGCGAGAACAGGAACACAAGCAGGGGGAGTGGGAGAGCGAGAAGCAGGCTTCCTGCCGAGCAGGGGGCCCGATGTGGGACTCGATCCCAGGACCCTGGGATCATGACCTGAGCCAAAGGCAGACGCTTAACGACTGAGCCACCCAGGCGCCCTAAAGACATTTACTCTTAACATGATTTATTAAATAAGAATCAAAACAAATCTACCTGTGATTTGCAATATATGTAAACGCTAGATGGAGCTCTATTACTAATGCCAATAGTAATACTAATATATATGTATATGAGTGTGTGTGTGTTTGAAAACAGACACACTTAGGAAGGAACCTATTCTACAGATATTTTGAAAGTCAAAATGTAAATATGGAACCTGTGCCTGATTCGGCATTGTCAATTAAGCACTGTTTCTTGTTAAAGATTATACGAACAGCAGTCCTATCCATTTTTCCATCCTCCTCTCACCCTCCTCAAATCCATGATTGCTTGTATGTGAAACACAAAAATATACAAGTAGGAAAAATTAACTTTTCTTTAAATCCCTGGATCATTTTGTTCTTCAAAATGACCTGTGTACTTTCAAGACACTGTAGGTGCATTTAAGGTATTTGTAAAACAGAGTAGTGTAATAGTAGAAAAGGCTTTTCATTCATATGCAAAGAAGCTGATTAAATAGGCAAGATGCCTATATATTGTGTTACTCAAGACGTAATTTAGAACCAGCCACAGAACTTCAGAAAATTCCAGAATAGAAATTTAATGACTCAAGTTGTTTTGTTTTGTTTGTTTTCATGGCAGAGTAGTTAGCACTTTTTTCTCTTAAAAAATGATATTAAGTGGTGCTGAATAGTCAAATCTCTGGTTTTCTTCTTTGAGTTTTTCTGTGGTGATGCTTTATCTACCTAATCAAATAGAAGAATACAGAGGTAATTTTGGTTGTAGACTCAACTATGGAAAAGAAAACATTTCCTTTGGTTGTCACCCAGTATCTAGTCTTCCTTTATTATATTGTAAAATATTTCTGCTAAGTACCTGAGTGTCCAGGTACAGATTACATTTTCCAACCTTCTTTTGTTAGCCCATAAAACTAAATTATTTCTGTGATGTATGTATGAGGTGTGCAACATCCATGCTGTGACCTTAAAGGAAAATAGTGTGCCCTCACCTTTTCCAGTAATCCTGCCCAACGGCTTTAATGCAGATATCCAGGCTTGAACAGAGTCCCTGAGTGGCAGAAAGTGATATAATAAGATAGAAGAAACTATAATTCTGACACCAGGAGTCCACTATACTTAGTTTGGATTGCTTTTGACCAGATGATAACCTGAGAGGGAAATAAAACACTGCTTCCTTTAAGCCACTGTCATTTTGAGTTTCTTTGTTTTAACAACCAATCAATGATTATTGTAACAATCAATATTCTAACTATTATGTGTTCCTTTGTTTTAGAAATGATTCCTAAGTGATTTGGTTCTTTTTTGTACTAACACTTATTTCAAAATAAAACAATCCATTTGGTGCTGATAATTTACTTTTCTAAGCCCATAGAACAAATGAAGAAGGAAAGGACCTCAGAGAACATCTGATTTGATGCCATTTGTAGAGGAAGAAAGTTAATTAAAAAAATGGAATATGGTATTTTTTAGTATTTTTTTTTCTTAACAAGTAAATTAGAGAACAGACTTGGATATCAAAGAGAATGTGGTTATTTCTCTTCTCTAATTGGACACTCGAAAGCCTTAGCTTTCCCATCTGTACATTGGAAATAGGAACTTTTCCACAAAGTATTTGTGGGGATTAAATGAAATAAGTAAAAAATGTAGTGTAGAGTTTGGCAAATCAGAGGCACAGAAAAATGTAAAGCATCGCAGAGTCATTATGATGTTTCTCAAAAATTGAAACTATTTCTAAAAAAAAATTATTTCTGCCACTACTATTTCTTAGAAACTGTCCATGATCACACACAAAAGAAATATCTTTCCAACACCAGGTTCTAAACCAGTTGTAGTCTCAGATCTCTTGAACTATTTGCTCTTAGGAATAATAACAAAAGTTTTATTGCCTTGGTTTATACATTAAAATTATGATTAAGATTATCCTCAAGATCTGGCTAGTTTAAGAGAGCCAGTTCTTTTCAATTGTAGAATCTTAACACAGTTGTAATAATCCTGTGTTGGAATTCATAGAAACATCTATGTTCTGTTATCTCTTAGTAACTCTAAGTAGATGTGTCTTCATAAAAATGAGTAAACAGAAAAAAATAAATCAACTTGAAACCTGTGTGGGAAAAAGTGCTGAGGCACAAGAGTAAAAGATAAAGATTTAGAGACAAATATTTTCATTTGAAATAGATATTTTGCAAGTAACATAACCATAATATTTTATTAAAAACTTGAAGTAAAGAAAAATAGACTCTGAGTGTATGAAGCAAGATTAACCCACATTCAGGAAGCAGGATGAAAGAAGCATAAACTGCATGGAAAGAAGTTCTTCTAAATAACTACTAGTTGTGCTGAACAAAAAACCAAACAAACAAAAACCACCTATGAAATCAAGGAAAGAATGAAAATTACTATTGTAATTTGAGACAATAATGCAAACATTTTATAAATAATAGAAAATAAGAACATCAAATAGTTTATCCTTAGGTAAGGAAGAAGCAAAGTACTTAACTCATCTTGCAACCCCCAAAAGAAAAGGAAAGGAAAACCCAAAACCCAATTGACCGAAAGAAAGCCAAATTGATAGGATAATGAATGTGAGGGTAGTGATAAATTTGTAAAAATAAAACCAAGATATTAAGCCCAGCTCTGTATTCTAAAGATCTCTCTCTAGATCTTTAAAATGAACAGAGCCCTACAAATCAGATCAAAGGAAAAAATATAAAAACAAAACAAATGAATAGAGGCTGTATTAAAGTTAGTGAGAATGTCAGTAGTATGAACAACATATATTTAGAGCAAAATCTCAAGTTTAACATGGCTCTCAGCTGATTTAACTGTTCCTCTCTGACCTTCTCCTCTCTGACCTTTTCCCTCACTCCAGTCCAGCCATGCAGGCGTTCTGGCTGTTCCTTAAACCAGTCAATCACTTTCAGCCTCAGGGCCTTTGCATTTTGTTTGCTCTGTCTGGATCCTTCAGCCCCTCCATGTCAACCAGACTAACTTTCTTTGTCCTGGTGTCTGTTCCTGTTTTATCTTATCAGAGAGGCCTCCTTCAGCTGCTTAATATAAAACAAGCCACTTATATTCCTGTCGCTCTCTGTTTTCTTTAAACAACTTTATTTTTCTTCTTATAATACTTATTGCATACCATGTTATATATTTACCTGTTTTTGCTGCCCCCTCCTTAAAATGTAAGAAACTGTTGGCAGTTGTTTATTGTTTTACTAAATGTTTCCTAGTATTGACTATATTAATAAATGCAATAATTGTATACTTAGCTAACATGGCTATTTCACCAAAATAGATCGTTATCTCAAAAATATGAATTATCGTAATAGATTTTACAAGAAATAGCACACCCAAATGTATTAAATTTAAAGAAGCATAACAGAAAGTTCAAGACAGAACTTATAAGGATTAAATGAGCTAAGTAAAGCATTTGCTGTAGAGTTCGACAAGTCATAGGCACTGAAAAAATGCTAAGCAGCATGGAATCATCATGATTTTCATCCTTTGGTACTGGGGGCTCCTCATACCCACCTTGGTCCATCCAGGAAGGAATTCCCTTACCACCTAGCTTTACAAGATAACTTCTATAAACACTTAGCATTTTAACCCTGACTACTTGACACCCAAAATAGTTTGCTTGTCTCCCCAGCAATAGCCTTTATCTCCCAGTATCTTATTAAAGTGGAAAAAAAAAAAAAAAAAAGGATGAGGAGGTCTCTATTATATCCAACACTGCCTGGCCCCATCGTCCTTCTCTGTGGGATAAGAAGATCGGGAGGCTTTTGGCTTCTGTTGCTGAAATATGACTTGTATATTTCCCTTATAAAACCTACTCCTTAACTCACCGTTATGAAAATGTGGACACAGGCTATGTTCCACGACATATGGTGCCCTTAATGCCTTAATGTGATGTGGTACTTGTCTTCCCCTACCTTAAATGACAATATGATTTTTACCTTAAAAACTGTATGGATTTAAAGTTATGTTACTTCATAATCAATTTTAGAAAATTGACTATGTAGAAAATGAATATACAGAAATTAATGGTATTTCATACTAGAAAAAGTCAGAATAGAAAATGCTTACTAGATGGCCTCTTTAAAAACTAACTACATCTGAGTGTATTGCAGAATAAAAGGAATGTGTATCTTGTCTATTTTTAAATTCTATTAGATTTAATTATTTTTTTAAAAATCATTCTCACAACAGACATTTTATTCTAGACAGTGCTTGAGGCACTTTCCTATAGTCCAGAAATCAATAAAGAGAGCAACTTCTCTACTTCTGTTTCTTTTGTTTACATGTGTGAATGTGTGTTTGTGTGTGTGTGTATGTGTGGTGCGTTTTAGCTTGAAGAGAGAGGCTGAGATAAATCTTGCTGCCTAATAAGCTGTAGAAAAAAGTGTGGTCTAACCAAAAGAAAATGCTATTTAAATCTCTCTTGCAAGTTTTCTTAGACCAGTTTTAGCTGTAACATGTCTGTTGGCAGAAACCTTAGCACTATATGATTTTGAGTTTCAGATGATGCATCCTCAAGATTCACTGAACAACTTATTTGGTACTTTTTATATACTAGATGCTTTACTAAGCTTCATTACATGTGTTCTCCTGTTTAATGATATGTGCAATGGACCTTGAGAACTCTGAGGGGAGTCCTAGGAGGGGAATACAAATAACAGGATGGCCTATGGCTAATTAACAGTATTTCTCCCTGCTTCTTTCCTCAACACATATTTATTTAGTGCCTACTATGTGGCAGACATGTAGAATCCAGGCAGCAACTATGGGAAAAGAGAATGTATGCAAACTGATCAGCAGCCTGCTTCACTGCTACCATCGGTTTGCATATAGCATTCTTTCTAATTAACTGATTGTTAAATATTTTTCCATATTATCCTTGCCATTGAGATCATTAGAATTAACTTCGGAGGTCAATAAGATGACAAATATAGCAAAAGTTTGACTTCATATATTCCATATTTAAAGAAGTTTTCAGTTTTAGCATATTTAATATATCTTAGTGTAGCAAGTCCCTTAACCATTGAAGAAATCTTTGGGAATGGATTATTTTCTATAAACGGTACTTGTGGTATTCCAAGAAGAATACTGATGCTACTAATGCCTTGAAACTGGTACCACCACATTTGATACTACCCCTACATTGTTTACTAGGGATAAACTAGTTCTCAAATGACTTCCCAGCATATACTTAAAACAAAACCCAAACTCCTAACCATGGCCTCTCAGACTCAGTATGACCCAGTCTCTGCTTACTGCTCCTGACTCCTCTTTCTTTATACTTCCTGCTGTTTTATTACTCTCAAGCCATAGTCCGCCCATCTCTGGATTTTTGTGCATGCTGTTACAACATTTTGGAATGCTCTTCTTCCAACTCTTTGCATCATTAAGTTTTAAATCAGGTGTCAGCTCCTCAGGGAGACTTCTATCCAACATCCATGATAGTATCTCCCCTTCCCCAAAGTCAGCACTTATTTTGTCTTTTACAATGAACCCAGAAATTGCCTCTCTTTGGGGGTATTTATTAATTTGTTTATAGGTTTATTGTCTCTCTCTTTATCATGGAGCTTATATTTCTCTAGGCAAGTGATTGTGCCTGTCCCATTCCCTGAGAGTACCTAGCATATATTACACCTATGTGTTAATGGACTTGCTAACATTTATTGAACATTTATTATTTGATAGGTAGGTCCTGAGATACATACCTTACATGAACTCTGTCATGTAATTTTCTGAACAGCCACATTATGGTGTTAACATTACTAAAATCAACCTCATTTTTCCAATGGAGAAAACTGAGGCTTAGAAATGTTAATAAATGGGAGCCTGGGTGGCTCAGTTGGTTAAGCGACTGCCTTCGGCTCAGGTCATGATCCTGGAGTCCCGGGATCGAGTCCCGCATCGGGCTCCCTGCTCAGCGGGGGGTCTGCTTCTCCCTCTGACCCTCTTCCCTCTTGTGCTGTCTCTCATTCTCTCTCTCAAATAAATAAATAAAATCTTTAAAAAAAAAAAAAGAAATGTTAATAAATGCCCAAGGTCACAAAGTTAGTACAGCCTGGAGCCAAGATGGCCTGGCTGCTAAATTTAGCCTTTCTCCAATATTCTATTTGCGTGAAACTGCATTCACAAAAGTTTCAACCTGGTT
Organism: Neomonachus schauinslandi; assembly: GCF_002201575.2. Lineage (NCBI taxonomy): Eukaryota > Metazoa > Chordata > Mammalia > Carnivora > Phocidae > Neomonachus > Neomonachus schauinslandi. Next base: position 58,900,221 of record NC_058406.1, read on the forward strand.
GGGCATGAAAGAGATAAAGATAGCATATCTGCTTGTGTATATTTGTAGGGATTTAAGGAGGTTTTTGCTATAAATTTTATAATATGACAATTTCACTCAATTTAATTCTCTATTTAATATTAAATGCATGTCAATCATATCCTCCTCTCTGCAAGATCAGTTATTAATTTGCAGAAATGTTTCGAGAGAGTTGAAGGTAAAGAGAGGTATGAGGTATTGTTATTATTCTAATATTTATTATTTAGAACATTCTTCATATTTTGAAGATGAATTCCAGTCATTAATTATTCCCTGTCATGTTGCCTTGGTTACAATTACTCATAGTAACTGAAGCTGTCAGATGCTGCAGGCAGAGCATGAAGAGTACTGGGTCAGATTAACACTGAGTTATACAGAATGAAAGTCTAGTCATCTTCCAATTTAAAGCTCTCTAAATTCTCCTAAAATGGTTTTATTAGAAACATATGGCATGAATAAAATACATGTTTGGGTAATTTCCTGATTGTAAGACATTCACTTCAAGTTGGTGCCACTTATTCTACGCTAGGACATCTTGCCTTTCATAAATAATCTCAGACAGCCACACATTCAGGTATTTTGTACTTTACATTCATTTACAATGGACTTCAATTAGTGTGTTCCTGCTTGGTAAGTAAATATGTGGAACACAGAGTATAAATGACAAAGATGCTACATAATTCCACCATAAGTAACCTGGATATCCAGTGCCAGCAAATTACTCCTAACTTGGAAAATAAGTGCCTATCCGCCACACCTGCCCAAAGATGTGGACCGAAAAGCATTTTAAAATCCCCAACATCTATCAAAAAACTATGCTTGTACACCCAGAAGGAAATGAAATTAAAGGAAAACCCATAATGATATTGTTCACTTTTATGTATGCTGAGAAGCTTTAACTTTTATTATTTTTCCCCCCTCAAGTCCTATTATACCAAATAAATGCAAGACAGCTGGTTTACAAGTGTTGGGTCAGTCTCCAATCACCAGCATTATAAAGGAACAACATTCCATCTCCGTTATTTTTTGTTGGAATTATTGTTACATTATAGCTAGGATGTGTTTCTTTTTGTGCCATTGGTCATCTCTCATTTAGTAATAATAGTGCCGGCACCACCGACCTCCCAAGGTTGTCGTAAAAATGACGACTCAAGCTTGAGAACTATATTATACATCAGTATAATGGTAGTATAATTGATAGTACATACACAATGTGAGATGATTATCTGAAAACATGCTTTGGAAAAAAATGTGCTTAGATGTCAGGATAGACAGATTTTAAGACCATAGAACTCAATCATGGTTCCTGGACAAAAATGACAGACAGAAGATATTTAATATGGCTACCCAACCATACAGCATGTGAAATAAGGGAGACAAGATTATAACCTCTTATTTCAGGGACAAAACCCAGGTGCCTGGTTTGGAAACAGCCTGGAGATAGAAAGCTGATCTGTCTGCATTCCATTCTGATAGTCTGCATTGGCTGTTGGCACGAACAGTCTTATTTAGAGTTCAAGCAACCTGTTTCGGGTAAATGTTTTACTGAAAATATGAAGTCACTGATGAAAAATATACATTTCCTTAAAATCAAGAGTCATGACAAAAATATTGAAAATGCCAGCAAAATGAGCTGAGAGAGATTATGGAACAACATGTTCTGGTGCATCCTTAGACTAAATAGAAGAGTTATTGACTGTCAATAATTCACGTAGAAACTTTGAGGATGAGGGCTGGAGATAGAGTAACATTTTGCCAGGGTAAGGTCAAATCTCAGCTCTTTGGGTTTAGACACACCATTATATATGCCGCATTAATCATAGGCACCACATGTTGGAGTAGTAGTCTTTTTGTGTCTATCTCCTCTCATATTCTAAATGGAAAGCAATTCTAGAATCAGGACCCTAATAGGCTCAACTGCCTATCATATTATGTAGACAGAGCTTATACTACATGCGTTCCTGAATCTACCTATCCTTCTATTTCTCCAGCTTTCACCTTCTCATATCCTCAAAATACCTTTTCCATCTTTTTCTGGAAATTCAGCCCCAAATACTCCAGAGTATAATTACTTTAGGGGTGGTCATGGGGGGGCTCCTTTCCATGCCTTAAAGAAATTTTAGGTGCTCAGGGCAATGGCTTCTCCCTTGTTCCTCATCCCATGTTTAAAAAAAAAAAAGAAAGTTTTGTTTTTTCCACATTTGGTTTGTATTCTGTACCAAACTATCTCATTTTTTGTTAACAGTCATATGAGATAGGTATTTCTTATTCCTCATCTCACATAAGTAAAATGAAACTCAGAGAAATGTAATTCTTAGCCCTAAATCCCAAACCTGGACTTGACTACAGATCCTATAATGTCAAATCAATGAGAATTTCTATGGTACATGAGCATTTTTTATTTCAAGAATGATAATTCTATTTTTAAATCATTCTGAAAGGCAAACCATTCCCAAAGATGATAGAGAGGATTCTTAATTTATTGCACTTTTCTTAAATTATTCCAAATTTTGTTTTAACTGTATTTAACACTCATACTGAATATTTTAGATTTGACAAAGTACTTCATACTGTTTCATTATTTTTCATACTATTTCCTTTGGGTGAAACCATTATAGTATTGTCCCCTTTCCCACAGTATACATGATTTAACAAATCCTTTTTTTTTTTTAATTTTTTTTTATTTATTTATTTGAGAGAGAGAATGAGATAGAGAACATGAGAGGGGGAAGGGTCAGAGAGAGAGGCAGACTCCCTGCTGAGCAGGGAGCCCGATGTGGGACTCAATCCCGGGACTCCAGGATCATGACCTGAGCCGAAGGCAGTCGCTTAACCAACTGAGCCACCCAGGCGCCCTAACAAATCCTTTTTTATGTCCATTCTTAGGATATGCTACCTATAAAACAGTTTGTCTCCCTCCTTTCCCATCCCAACAACATTTAAAGAAGATTAATTTGCATTAAATTACTTCAGAGGACAATGTTTCTTTATGATAAGATCTTATTAATTTTCATGAAATATCTAGCCAAGTCTAACTGCATAGCCAGAGACAAGGATAAAATAAGATATAAGACAAAGAATTCCTAAAAATTCTATCTAGTAGGGAGCATGTTCTCTGTAGTCATAGTTTTTTTTTTTTTTTTTCCATATTCTGGAAATGGATTTGTATAACAGTTGTAAATTGAGAGCATTTCATTTCAATATTAATAAATACATAAAAAAGATAACTAAACGTTCCTTAAAATGCCATTCTCAATGGGGATACTCTGATCAATTCAAGAAAGAAGGAAAGTGGAAAGAAAGAAAAGTTTTTATCTAACAAATAAGAATGTTCAATCACTTTCAGCCTAAGCTAACTTAAATGACTTTTTTTTTCCCATATAAAACAGACTATTTTAGAGATGTTGAAAAGAAGAAATAGGCAAGACTTCTGGCTATGGCCAAATGAGGAGGTTGGCAAATCTTCTCCCCGAAAAGCAACTACAGTGTTGAATAAAATTGAGAAATACAGATATTCCCATGCTCTGTAGGTTGATCAAAGGCAATTTATGAGAAGCATTTATGCTTGAAAAACTGCTGAATTGGGGGTATTAATAGTGAAAGTCTGTGGTGTTTTTACCTATGACTCTTCCTCACAGTTCAATCAATGTAAGGATTTTAGCAGGCCAGGGCAAGCTGAGAGTTTGTTTTGTTACTGTTGTTTAAAAGGTCTCAGTCTATTGGGAAAGATGAACAATGCCTATAACCAGTGACACTGTTGATGAAATAGATGATCTTTGTGGTATATGAGTAGGGATGGCTAATGGTTCTGTTTGCTTGAGGCTGTGGTCATGCTTGGTTGAAGCTACGTGCATGCATAGTGGAGACCACAGAGAGCCCAAGCTGTCCACACACTCCTGGCAACCCCAAGTCTGTGTTCATGCATAGAGGATACTGGAAAAGGATCAATATCAAGAAAAAAAAGTGATATGTTAACTAACTAGACTTTAAATAAAAATTTGGAACAAACAAACAAAAAAGGTGGCATCAGATTGAAAAAAAAACTGTGAAGTTTGGATGTGCATCTTTTTTTTTTTTTTTAAAGATTTTTATTTATTTATTTGACAGAGGGAGAGAGAGAGCACAAGTAGGCAGACAGGCAGGCAGTGGGAGAGGGAGAAGCAGGCTCCCCGCCGAGCTCAGAGCCCGATGTGGGACTCAATCCCAAGACGCTGGGATCACGACCCAAGCGGAAGGCAGACGCTTAACTGACTGAGCCACCCAGGCACCCCGGATGTGCATCTTAAACCATGGATATATTGAAAGTTTGTCAGCTCAATGTTGTTGAGCACAGTTTTTTCTCCATTTATTGGTAGCCACCATATTACTCAGAAATAGAAGTGACTCCTAGGAAGCCTGGTTTAAAAATAAAGCAAAACTTAAGAACTAAACTAAACTAAACATAGTTCTTAGAGACTATAAATTGTGGAGCAGACTGATTTCACAGATTTAGTACAGGCAAGTTCCTAAGCACCACCCCCCCCCCAATAAAATGAAACAAACAAAACCTATGCAATTTTTAAAAGTAAAAATAGTAACACATGGATGGGGCTAGAAAGTATAATGCTAATTGAAATAAGTGAGTCAAAGAAAGACAAATACTATATGATTTCACTCTTATGTGGAATTTAAGAAACAAACGAGCAAGGCGGAAAAAAAAAATAGAGATAGAGCAAGAAGGACACAGGCCAAGAAAGAGACTCTTAAATGTAGAGAACAAACTGAGAGTTACCAAAGGGGAGAAGGGTCAGGGATGGGTGAAATAGGTGGTGGGGATGAAGGAGTACACTTGTCATGATGAGCACCCGGTATTGTATAGAAATGTTAAATCACTATATTGTGCACCTGAAACTAATATAACATTGTATATTAATTATACTGGAATAAAATAAAAGAAAAAATAGTAAATACATTAATTTACTGGGGTAAAAAAGAATCTAGAGTTGCTGCCATATATTATTTATAAAAAAAATTAAGAGACATGCAAAAAAAAAAAAACAGGAAGATTAACTGGGAGAAACGTTCAGTAGATGTTGAGTTTAGTAGAATATATGTCAGAATAGCTACTGAAATAAGGTCAAAGAACTAAAAGAAATCGTTTTTAAAGAGTTAAAGGAAATTATTATGAAAGTGAACCAACAAATAGACTCAAAATAGGGACATAAAAATTATTAAAAAGAACCAAATGAAAATATGGTGTTAAAGAAATACAACAATTGAGGGGTGCCTGGGTGGCTCAGTCAGTTAAAGTGTCTGCCTTCAGCTCAGGTCATGATCCCAGGGTCCTGGGATTGAGCCGCATATAGGATTCCCTGCTCAGTGGGGAGTCTGCTTCTCCCTCTTCCTCTCCTTCTGCCTCTCCCCCTCCCCCTGTTTGTGCTCTCTCTCTCTCTCAAATAAATGAATAAAATCTTAAAAAAAAAATTAATTGAAATTAAAAATTAACTAGACTAATTCAACATCAGATTTGAGATAGCAAATAATTAGTGAGTTTAAAGATAAATGAATAGAAATTAAAAACAGAAGAGAAAAAAATGAAGAAAAATGAATAGAGCTGCAGAGACCTGTAAAACATTAAATATATCAATATATATGTAATGGAAATCTCAGAAAAAAAAGAGAGAAACAAATGGACAGAAAAATATTTGAAGAAATAATAGCTGAAAAATCTTAAATTGGTAAAGAACATTCCTCTACACATTTGAATATAATAAATAAACCTTAAAGTCCATGTAGAATAACTACACAGAGACCCATACTTAGATATATCAAACTGTTAAAAACAAAAGACAAAGATAAAATCTTGAAAGCAGCAAAAGAAAAACAACTCATCACATATAGGGGGAGGGTATTGATAGATTATTTAATTCATTTCTTTTTTTTTTAAAGATTTTATTTATTTGACAGAGATTGACACAGCGAGAGAGGGAACACAAGCAGGGGGAGTGGGAGAGGGAGAATCAGGCTTACTTCTGAGCAGGGAGCCCGATGCGGGGCTCGATCCCAGGACCCTGGGATCATGACCTGAGCCGAAGGCAGACACCTAACGACTGAGCCACCCAGGTGCCCCCAAAAGTGTACTCTTAGAAAAGATCAACAAACCTGACAAAAATGAGCTAGTCTGAACAAGAAAAAAAAAAAAAAGACACAATTACCAAAATAAGAAATGAGAGACATCACTACTAACCATATAGATATGAAATATCTCCATATAAGGGGGTATTATGAACAACATTATGACAACAAATTAAACAACTTAGATGAAACAGACAAATTTCTAAAAAGACATAAATTACCAAAGGGACCTAAGAAAAACTACAAAACCCGTATAGACTATAACAAGTAAAGAAATTAGTAATTTAAAATACTTCCATAAAGGAAAGTCTAGGCTCGGATGGCTTCATTGGTGAATTTTACCAAATATTTAAAGAAGGAATAATACAGAGTCATTCTTCAGAAGTTCTAGTGAAGGAAGGACTACTTTTCAACTCATTATATGAGATCAATATTATCCTGAGACCAAAGCCAGACAAAAGAAAATAAGCTACAGAAAAGTATCCATCATGAATATAAGCGAAAAATCCTTAACACAATATTAGCAAATGGAATCAAAGAATTTATTAAAAGTACTGTGCACTATGACCCAGTAGAATTTATCTCGGTGATGCAAATTTGATTTAACATCTGCAACTGAATTAATGTCCTACAACTATATTAAAAGAATAAATCAAAGTTTGTAATTTTTTTCAGTAATAGGCCAAATAGTAAATATTTTAGACTTTGAAGTTCATGGAACAGCGTGGGAACTGCTGAACTATGCTGAATAGAGTAAATATGACGTGTCCACTAAATATTTATTTACAAAAATATTGATTTACAGGTGGTAGGCTGGACTCAACTTGTGAATTGTATTTGCCAACCTCTGGAAAAAAGGAGGAAAACCACATGATAATCTCAATAGACAGAAAAAGCACTTATCAAAATCCAATACATTGCTGTGATAAAAACTGGCAACCAGTTAGGAATAGGAGACTTTATCAACTTGATAAAAGACCTGCATGAAAACCCATAGTTAACATCCTGCTAAATGATAAAAGACTGAATACCTTTCCCTTAAAATCAAGAACAAGGTAATAATACCCAATCTTACCACTTTTATTCAACAAAGCACTGGTAGTTCTAGCCAATAAAATAATCCCTCCCTCCCCTTTTCAAAAACAAAGTGATCCATATTGAGAAGTAAAACTGTTTTTATTCACTGAAATCATATTTGCTTATGGAGACAACACCAAATAATCATTTTTAAAGACAGCAAAGTCACAGGATATAAAAATTGAAACCACCTATATCACAAAAAGAGGAAATAGGACTAGAACTAGGTGGCCAAATGGTCCTAGGTCCTTGATCACTCTCCTCCATGGTAATTCAAAAAGCACTGACTCCATGACAATGAGGTACAAACACCAGAGCTCAGTTAGAAAGCAGTATGGCTGTAGCTGCTGAGACAAAGGGGATTCCAAAGCTGAAATAAATGGTGTTAGCAATGGGTACCTATCCAATAAAGCTATGGGTATTTTGAAAATGTCAGAAGTTGATTTGGTTGAGTATCCAGCTAGCAGTCAAAATTGAAAGTCAAAGCAAAATCTTGCTCACTGGTGTGGAATAATTTCTTCCTCTGTGTCCCCTAATTCCTTTCTTTCCTCTAATGCAACCTTAGCTGCTTTAAGAAAAAGATAAGTAAGGGTGAAGCCAAAATCCTTCTTTCCCCAAAAGGGACCAAAGCCATACACATTCATTTGAGTAAGCTGAGGAATTTGGGGGAGGTGCAGGAACTCTGTTTGATGTAGGCAAACAGGTCACCATCCTATGTGGCAAGAACTCCTGGATTCAACCAATAAAGTTTGGACAAATAGCATGGCGGGGAAATGAAACAAATATGATTTTGTGGGCAGAGCCTTTTGGGTTAACTTAATGTACTGTTGTTATGGTTTCCAGTGCTGAAAATTTATTTTGTTTTGGTTTATACACTTTTAACGTGAATGCTCACAAAGTGCCAGAGGGCATTATCCTGGTATGGAAGGACGACATGTAGAGCAGTATCAGTACCATTGGGACATCACAACTCTAATGACCTTGTGCTTTAGGTCTCTGTGAGTGATGATTTTGCTTATTGGATCCTATGACAAAGGGAGGCTGACCCAGAGAAAATGTTTAATATATCAGTTTATTGACATGGCTACCAGTTGCATATCTTTTGAATTACCTTCCTATTAGCTTCCTACTCAGTTTTGTTCAAAACAGAATGCCTAACCTACGGAGGTCTTGTGATTCTCTGGTCTGATATTCCCAACTGGAGCTAGGTCAATTCAGACTCAATGACTAACAAAAAAGACAGGAAGGACCAAAAAAGTCTCTCAACCAAATGGAAATTCAAGAATACAATTGAGCTCAGGTGGCACCTCAACTTCACATGAAATGTAATAGTTAGGTATTTGTGGGGAACTTTCCAGCCATCCTACTCTCTGAAACAGAACTGCTGGCTCAATAAGACTGGGCCTGTTTCACTAATGGCTTGGTTAAACTGAAAACAAATGGTGTCTATTAAATCGCTGTTGATGTTCAATCTCAGTACCAGCTATTCAGAATCAAAAAATGCAAGTGGCCACTTCACTCAGTACGCGGAACTCAAGTTCGCTTTCATAACTCTGGGCAATACTCCCCTTAATGAAAGTTATTATATTTTCTTGGCTCATGGGCTGTTGCTTGCACCATGCTTTGTTTTCAACTTGGGCAGCTATAGCTTGGAAAATTAAAGATAGATCAAAATGTCTGGGTCACTCATACAACTGAACCTAGGAAGTGTCCATTTCCTAGTGAGACTAAGAGGAATCAAGCTGCTGATAGAGACTATGCCACCCATAAAGTCACCATTGTTGCCTGGAGCCATTATCCTACAGAACAGGGAAATATATGAACCATTATAGACTGGGCACAAAATAAAGGACTCTGTTTCTGATGCAAGGGCTACCATTGCATGCTGGATTTGTGAGCCCCTGCAAAACTGGGCTAATTCCACCTGATCTACCTTTCCAGGACCCCCAGGAAAAACTGTGGACATCAAGGCTTGGTTTAACTTTCTCAATTGGCAGTGCTTCACGAATGTTGTTAGACAACTTTATTAGGAGAATTAAGCGTATGTTCATGAAACGCCATTAGGAGAGGACTTTTGAAAGCCTGTGCTTGGTTTCGTTCAATGGGCCTTTTCCCTTTTCTGATTTTAAATTGATATCTTTTCACTGTAATAAGCCATAACTTTGAGTATAATAGTTTTTCTGAGTCCTGTGGTCTTTCTAGTAAATCATCGAGCATGAAAGTGGTTTGGGAATCATCCTATGATAGATTTCTCTAACCATGATTTGATTGTAATTCCCCTTAACTTTACTGAGAAGTCAATAGGAAAGGTTGGGGGATGGCCCCAGCTCTTGTACCTCCTTGCAAAACACCTTTCAGTATCTTTAGATGTCTTCTATGCCCACTCCTATAACCATCACTCAGTCATTTCATGGGGCAAAGGAATGCCCTTTGGCTTGTGGTATGGATGAAATGGGACAGATTGAACAACTGCACTCAGTCCCTTCAAACAAGAATTTAACTCAGTTATTTTAACTATCAATTGTAAGGACTAACAGCTAGCCAAGAGAGTACATTGGAAGTAATGTCAACCTGTGCCCACAGACTGATGAAGGTCACACTAGGAGGGCTTCAACAATTGTAAACAACACTTTTTTGGCAGAGGTATGTTTGCCCTTTGAACTCTACTTTTTGTGTGGATGTCAGGCATCAACTTGCAGTCCTCCCTAAAACACAGTAACTTTCACCTTAGAGGTGCTCATCAGATACCTTCAAGTATTTAAAGAAACAACAGCAGCAGATCATGAAATATTCAGATAACTGTAAAGATCTCCCAGAGGCAAAACAGACTCACTAGTTATGCAGACCTTGTGGTCATGTACTTCTACAAAGAGATTCATTCAATTAGAAAACGTGGTCCAAATTTGTTTCTGACTTTAGCTTAAGAGAATAGTAATACCACCTCAGCTTTAGAAAGAATTCAGATCTGACTCAGCCCACTGAACAGGGCTCTTATGAATGATAGAATTGCCCTACGTTTCCTCCCTTGAGGCTAAAGCAGAATCTGCACATTTACTACTAATTCCTGTTTATCTGGATTGATTTTTAGACCTAGGGCAGTATCAATGTAAAAGCTTAAGGAAAAGTCACCTGGCTTTTGAAGGTAGGCTATGATGATTTAAGAAAGCTGTTAAACTGACTTATTTTGTGTCCCTAGGCCATGAATGAGGTCAATACTTCAGGTTAACCTCATCTTGTGGGTCATTGTCATGTTGATTGTAACTTAATTAATTGCCGTATGAGAAAAATTGAACAGATATAGTCCCAAGCCTCTGTTGTCCAGATTGATCAGAGTGGCCAGCAGAATAGTATAATCATGAAATCTTTCATCAGAAGCCAAGAAAGTGTAGAAACAAAGGATGAATATTATTAAGAGACAGTTCTTCATGGTTTCCTATTTTCTGTGCATCTTGCAAGTCAGGTCCTAACTGCTCTTTGTTCTGAATATCTTTTCAAAGAAGTTTGTAAAGTTAACATTCCTGGAGGACAGAGATAGTATTTCCCACTGAAGCCAAAAAAAAAAAAAAAAAAAAAGACCTGATTGCTGACCATTTTAAAAGAACTGGTTCTCAAAGCTTAGGGCTCCTCTCCTGAGAGCATATGCAGGCATCCTTCTGTGTCCATCTGTGTCATTCCTCTAGAGCAAGGGGAACAAATAAGCTGTTTATGCTCCCTTTTGTGCAGTGGGTACTAAAGACTTTTATCTCTGACCCAAGATTCTTGTGTCTTCTACCAGCAGCTATGAGTATGTGACTGGCTAATTTGTTAGCTTATAAATAGGATAAAATATCACAGTAACAACTTCCAGAATAAGAATAATTTTGCTTGGGCTTCTCCAAAATATACCTCCTCAGCTATCATTAAAAACAAACAAACAAAAAACAACCAAAAAGCATGCTTTAATACCTCCTGGGAAGCTATTTTGTTAAATTTGAAAGAGCATAGGCTTTAGAATCAGAATTACCCAAAAAGAAAAGCCAGGCTTGCGGCTTGTAAAAGCACAATAACATCCATAACAAGGGGTATTGTGATGATGAAATGTTATGGTGTTAATAATCAAGCTCTTATTCAGCACCTGGCCTGCTGAAATCAATGGATGCTTTTTTTTTTTTTCCTCTAAGAGTTCTTAAAGATTTGGACACTAAATTGAGAGCATATTAAAAAAAGGAGTGCAAATAAAAATATTTTATAGTATCCATATAAAGTCATATACTTTAATGAAGAAACTGAAAATACCCAGAAATAAAAGTAGAGAAAAATCAACTGTAATTCCTTATATAGAACAAATACTTGTTAATAATTTAATGTATCTTCTTTTTTATTTAGTTCCAAAGAGCAGATTTTAGAAAATAAAGTATATACAATTTTGTATTCTAAAAAAGAACATTTTAACAGTGGTTTTGGTGAGTTTATTTGTAAGAAAGAAAATATATTAGTATCACAAGTTAGAAAGTTTGGCTGTTTAATTTTTGTTAAAACCACCAATTAGGAACACAAATGAGACTTTCATAGGCTTTTCTTTAGCCCAACCATCTGAACACTTGCTGTATTTTGATTAAAAGCAAAAGCCCATTTTACAAAAACCTATAATACAGTTAAATTTCAGGCCACTATAGAGAGAAAACCAGAGATAAAATAATACACAAAAAGTCTGAAAAAAAATCATTGTTGCATCAGAAAAATTTCATTAATTAGAGTAATTATCTATGATTGTAACTTTTAAAACATCTGCAGTGAAACAAGTGGCTATGCTTAAACATGCTCATTTCATTTTTCAATCACTTAAATGTAACTATTGTTAAGGAATTAGTTGGAAGTCATTAAGAAAGTAACTTTCAAAAAACCAATTTTGGCAGATGACAGAGACAAAATTGAAGGAAAATGTGCTCAAACATTATGATCTCAATCATTACATATAAATTAGTATAAAAATGAAGAAATTCCAATTGACATTTGACTTCAATTATATATGTCTTTATTTAGGTATTAAGATCATTAATTCGGGGGGCGCCTGGGTGGCTCAGTTGGTTAAGCGACTGCCTTCGGCTCAGGTCATGATCCTGGAGTCCGGGAATCGAGTCCCGCATCGGGCTCCCTGCTCGGCAGGGAGTCTGCTTCTCCCTCTGACCCTCCTCCCTCTCATGCTCTCTGTCTCTCATTCTCTCTCTCTCAAATAAATAAAATAAAATCTTAAAAAAAAAGATCATTAATTCTGTTAACTAATTAAAATATGCAATAATGCAATTGCAATGACTGCTGATTCAGTGAAGAGAAAGATCTTTTATTGATTTAACAAGCATTTTTTCAGGTATCTACCATACGGCCATGTGGTTGTCATCATAGGTACAGAGAAAATGCAGCAGTGTTTCCAATTCTAATGACCCATTTGAATCATGATGTGTCTAGAATTAGAAATCCTGGGGTGCCTGGGTGGCTCCATCAGTTAAGTGTCTGACTCTTGATTTTGGCTCAGATCATGATCTCAGGGTTGTGAGAATGAATCCCCCATCCGGCTACACGCTGGGAGTAGAGCCTGCTTAGGATTCACTCTCTCCCTCTCCCTCTGCTCCTCCCCCCCATCTCTCTCTCTTTCTCTCTCCCACTCTCTAAAAAGAAAAAAAAAGAAAAAGAAATTCCTTCAAAACTGTAAGTATATATTATTGAAAACATCTTTTTTTGTTGAAAACATCTTAAGAAATAGGTATCACATAAAATGTACTTTTTGTGAAAATATAAAATTATAATTAAAAACTTGAAAAATTTGAAATACAGTAGTAAATTAAAAGAATGAACAAAACAGTATATATAATCTCAATTTGTAAAATAAAGAATATTAAATTATATATATAGGTGGAAGTGCTGCAGATAATCTTTGTGCTTTACGGATTTCCAAAATTTCAGCACTAGACAAGTGTTTATTTTATCATCTAAAGCAGTTATATCTAACAGGAAACAGTCAGGGCACCTGGCTGGTTCAGTTGGAAGAGTGTATGACTCTTAATCTCAGGGTTATAAGTTTGAGCCCCATGAGGGGTGTACGGATTACTTAAATAAATAAAGCTGTAAAAATAAATAAATAAAAGGAAAAAGTCATTCCTCAGATACTTTTCATGTTGAATACAGTAATTACTGCTAATATATCAGTACAGTTAAGGCAGCAAGACTCAAATGAGATGACCTGAGTTTTGGTCTGAGTCCATTTATCAGCTCTTTGATCCTGAGCATAAGGTTTGGGGTCTAATTTACTTTATTTATCTTTGATGAATTTGGACTGGGTGAGCTCTATAAGCTTTTCCATCTCTGAGAAAATAATTATTAAAGTAACTAGGAGTCATATAGTGCCAGGTTCCTTTTAAAGTGTGTATATATACTTTTTACACATTTACTTAATCTTGATGATATCTATATATCAGAGTCACCAATATTTTCTGCATTTTAGAGATAATGGAAATTCAAGCTTAAACATAATGAAGATAAACTTTAGAAATCAGGTAGTCTGGCTTTAGGATCTATAATCTTAACTCCTATCTCATAATGCTTAAATTTTTAATATCTCTTCTTCACTAGTATATTGATTAAAATACTTATATTTCCAATAATAATTGTGTTAGGGTTCTCCAGAGAAACAGAATACATATGTGTCTGTCTATCATCTATCTATCTATCTATCTATCTATCTATCTATCTATCTATCTATCTATCTATTGAGAGAGAGAGATTGGTTGATTGATGTTAAGGACTTGATTCACAGTTAGGGAGGCTTGCAAGTTCAAAAATCTGTAGTTCAAGTCTGAAGGATGTCAAGCTGGAGATCCAGGAAAGACTGTGTAGCAATTTGAAGTCTGAAGGCTGTCTGCTGGTACAATTTCTTCTTGCTTAGGGGAAGTCAGTCTTTCGTTTTCTTCAGGCCTTCAACTGATTCAGTGAGGCCCACCTGCACTATGAAGAGTAATCTGTTTTATTCAAAGTCCACTGATTTAAATATTACTCTCATCCAAAAACAACCTCACAGAATCATCCAGAATAATGTTTTACTACATATCTGGGGACCATGGCCCAGCCAAAGTGAGATATGAAATTAACCATCCCAATGACTAAGCACAAGTTACTTAAGATTACTATGGTCCCTGATATTTAGATATCACTGTAGAGATATACTGGTCCCCTTAAACAGGTGTTACATATCACTTTTTCAACCTCTAGGACTTATTACAATAACTTCATATCCTCTCTTGCTTATATAAGCAAACAAAATGGGTTTAGGTCCAGGTATACTTCAATTTACTAATAGACTTATTCCTAAAGATCTGTGCATACATTGAATTCTATCACATAATTCCCCATGTAATGTCAAGCATGTTTCTCTGTATTTCACATTGATTTCCAATTGGATGTGGCTCTGACTTTCAATCATAAGTTTTTAACCCTTTATATTTCCATTTATTTATACTAAATAGTGAATAAATCTGTGAATAAACAATTAGGAATACTAAAGCCCTGGGTGTCTGGGTGGCTCAGTGGGTTAAACACCCAAATCTTGGTTTCGGCTCAGGTCATGATCTCAGGGTTGTGAGACTGAGCCCTGTGTCAGGCTCCACACCTAGTGTGGAGATTCTCTCTCTCCCTCTCCCTGTGCCGCTCTGACCCTCTCCCCATCTTGTACTCTCTCTCTTTCTCAAGAAAAAAAAAAAAGAATACTAAAGCCTCTCACCAATTTCACTGAGATCTGTAACAGTGATTTGCTTTGGTAAATGGAAAGATATGAGTAAAATATTCAACCCAGTAATTACTTGTTTAATGGCTGACATGACATGTTTACTTTCATAGATGAAATGAAAGTGAGAATTTTTGTTTTTTAACCTAAGTTTTCATAAGATATTTAGTGTTTTAGATTATTCAAACTCTGTCTTGATTGAGTGATTCATTTACTCATTGAGAAATCTACTTATTGAGAGGGTACCATGTGTCAAGGACTGTTCTAGTTGCTGAGAATACCAATAGTAGAAAAAAAAATACTTCTTCCTCCCACAAAAATCAGTGACTTGATAAAGCTTATATATAAGTTAGTCATAAAGAATAAGTACATATGTAAAATGTATAGAATATTTTTAACAATTGCTATAGAAAAGTAAAGCAGAAAAGAGACAAGAGAAACAAGGAGGAAAAGTAGAGGTATAAAGGAGGACTCATGGAGAGTGTGGCCTTTTGAAGTGGGGGACTGTGAAAATAAAGAGATCCTGATGCACAAGTGTCCCCTGTGGTGTCCAGTGGGCCCAGGAGGCTGTTGAGCTGCATAAGTAAGAGCGGAGGGTAGCAGGAAATGAGATCAGAAGGGCAGTGGAGCATTGGGTTTGAGTTTGAGGAGCTAATTGCGTCTCGTTAGAGACATTGGTTTTTGCTCTGAGCAATAGGAGATACAACTGGCAAGTTTTGAACAGAGGATTGATGATAAGTGACTACAATTTTAATAATCTCACTTGGGCCAGAGGGAAATGTGTTAGGAGATTAGGGCAGTAACTCAGGACCAGGCAAAACACGATGGTGGCTCAGACGAGGGTGGGTGAATGGGTGAAGAGAGTAAGCTCATTTGGGACTAGACTTTGGAGATGGAGACTTTTGTGTTTGCTAAGGGAGAGTGAGAAATCAAGAATTGCTACAACCTGTGTCAGTGGAAGCAAAGGGAGAGTGTGAGTAGAATAAGTTCTAGATTTTTTCTTTTAACCAACACTTTTAAACACAATGGTAAAGTGAATAAAAATATGTAACTTCTCCTGCCATGTGTCATGCAGCTTGTAGGGACAAGCAATCAAAGTTCCTGAATCAATAATTGTTTTGATTATACCGTTCCAGAGAAACAATGTATAAAAACATATTCCAGTGCAATTTCTCTGTAATCTGTTCCTCCTGTCCCATCAAGTGTGACAGTGTATTATTATATATTGACAGAAAACATCAATATGGATGATGTTAGACAGTGGGGGGAAAGCATTTTGGTGTGCAGGTTTTGTCTTCATAATGACAGCATTGATCTGTGTTGCAGCTTCCCCATTGTCGGCAGCTCACAGTTAATTTGCCCATGTCTACGTTGGTATGAGCGGTAATGTGGTGAATGTCACATGGGATCTGCAATTCATGGGAACAGCTCTGCAGCCTAATGATTTTTTGTCAATTGTGAATTATTAATCTGATTTGTCTTATTTGTTCAGATTTCTGCAAATGTTAGTAAATCAGGGTCTGTTCAAACTTTTAGTAGAATCGGCATTTGATAATCACAACATTTTTTTAGTTTGCTTACTTTCCTCTTGCCTGGTCAAGTAAATTATTCTGGCACTTTTGTGGCCTTGGGACTGCCATTTTCTCAATTTTACAATTATTTATTCAAAATGAATTGTCTGCTTAGTGGTTTATATATATATATATATTTTTAAAGATTTTATTTATTTATTCATTAGAGACAGAGAGAGAGAGGCAGAGGGAGAAGCAGGCTCCCAAGGGGCAGGGAGCCCAATGCGGGACTCGATCCCAGGACCCTGAGATCATGACCTGAGCCGAAGGCAGATGCTTAACCATCTGAGCCACCCAGGCGCCCGGTTTTTATATTTTACACTCTTGTTTGTTTGGGACTTCTAGCATTCTTCTTTAAATAGTAGGCAGCTTTCCATCCTGTTTTCAGGTCACCAAATCATGGTAGCAACCGAAGAAGGGGCTTTGGAAGTTGAATTCACTCAGTTAATAGTTAAAAACTTAGGCAAGTCACTATAAAGAGTGTCAAGGTCTTTATTTACGTTATTCAATTAAAAATACTTCACAGTCTTATGAGCATTTAACAGGACAATATATATATAATTCCTTAGTTTCTGCCAATTGCTTTGTCATTGTGCTTATTATGCTTGGAATGGGAGGCAGACATATTCCCTTTATATCAAGTTATTTCCCTTCAGAGATGACTAAGGGCATGACTGTCCATTTACACACAGCCTGTTATTAAATTATTAACTGAATTGGTGGAAAATCAGCACAATTCACTAATTGGCATACACATGATTATGTTAGAAATCATTATTGCACTATTCACCTGATGCATTCATCTTCTATAGGTAGAACCTATAAGGAAAGCTGTACATTAATGTGATCTACATTCTCTGGTTAAAGGCTAAGGATCCTAATACCCTATTGGTTTTGGGGTGCTTTGATTTTTCATTGTATATTAGCTGAATTTGAAAACACCTAGAAGTCTAGAAGGCTGGGAGGGCCATGTTAAATTCCAACTTAACTGAAGAACAAACTGGGCTTGCAGAGGTTATTCACACAGCCTGGCTTTCTAGTTCATTCGTGTGGATGTGACAAGCAGAAAATTAGACACCTGGCAGCTACAAGGGTTTTGGTTTTTGTTTTTAGATACATAGCCAAGATTACTTTGTGAGTGCCAAATTGTTACCTTAATTTAAAGGCAGAAAAACACATTAGATTTTCACCACCTAGAAAATCATGTTATATTCTTGATTAAAAATATCTTCATCAACAAAGAGAGGGGGAATTTTATTTTATTTTTTCAAAATTACCTTCCATCCATTTTGTAGGATTTGGACCTTGAGAAATGTCTGACAATACTACTAAACTGCAGTAATAGGTTCTGGGTTTTGAAATGTTAATTTTATTGCTGGAAGCCTATTAGGACTAAGAGTATAACTGAATGGCGTGTAGGGACTGATAGTGATAAGTAAAAGTCAAAGGTCTGTTTTTGTTTTGTTTTGTTTTTCATTTTGCTTTCAGTGTGGTTTTATGTGGCTTTTCCATTAGACACAATCCTCAGATTTAACACAAGGTGGAAAAGAAAGCTGTTATGAAGTAGATCAAAACTCTATACAAGTCAGACCTAACTCTAACATCCACTTGAAAAACATAAAGCACAGTGCATTTGAGCTAAACAAAATCCAGGAGGCAAACATGACACATATTTTTGCCCCAAGGTAATCGGTCAGAATTTAATGATAGAACATCTGATTATAAAGAAAAAGAAAACTGGTGATGAAAGACTCTGAGAAATGTGTCCTCCTGCTTTATAACAAAGACATCTCTAAAAAAAAAATGAGCTTAGAGCCCAATTTCTGAAAGAAGGGTTTTTTGGTTTTTTTTTTCTCCCCTGTCCTTTTGGTTATATTTTCCAGTTTGTTTAAGCTGAACAATTGTAACATGCATTTGGTTAAACAAGGGCAAATATGCTTGGCAAAAGCATTTGGGGCTTTTGAGTGCTTCTAATTCGTACTATTGTTCCCTGTCCATCTATTTGCCTATGTAATGTATGCAAAATTTGTCCTCGCAGCCCCCTTTCCAGGCCACCCTCCTGTTCCTATTCAACATTCAGATTCCATTATATCTATTGCCTCAGAGCTGTTAACTCTGCCACTTTCACTGGCCCTGTGCTTAAGCCAATTGTATCGATTTAGGGAGTATTTAACAGTTTTGGCTCCTACACAAGTCATTTTCCCAAACTTCCATTTCCTCTCTAAATTTCTTCCAGTTCAAATCAAATATAGGATTTGGTACTCTTAAAAGTGGCTCTGGGTATCTCTATTTATACAAGTGATAGCTCTCCCTCACAGCCCCTACTGGCAATCCTTTACATAAAGACTTCTCTTTTGATTTCTTTTCTAAGATTCTACTTGTTATCATGCTAATTATCTCAGGCAACTTTCAAAACTGGAGATCTTCCAGGAATCCAGAAGAGTGGGAAAGAACCTGTTACTTACCTTTTTCGTATTGCCTACATAAAAGCAAATAAACTTAGCATGTTATTCAGGATCCTTCCTGCTCTGTCCCAAATCTCACTTTCAAATCTCATTGCTTTCCCGTTCCCCAGGGCACTGTAAAGGTGTTCCCTTCCATATTACTGTATGCTATTGCAAAACTTTGTTTCTTTCCTTAAGCTCTTTCCTTGGTGGGTATTCCTTTTCTACTGTTTCTTACCCAGCACACTTCTACTAATCTTTTAAAAGTTCAACCTTAGTGTTACCTCCTCCATGAGGTCTTTTCCTCCTCTATGAAGTCTTGTACTTACTTTTAAAAATAATTACTACTCTCCCAAAAATGTCATAGCACTTTGAACAGCTCTCGGAGAGGCCTTAGGATCCAGAAGATGGTTGAATCACTCTGAATGAGGTTATTCCAGAATACATTGGCAATGAAGCATGGAGAAATTTGAATCTACTCCCACCCCCAGCAATGCAAGACATGGTCCAAGAGAAAAGAACAGAATGTACCTTCCCAAAAATGCATGAGTGACTTTATATCTCAAAAAAAGAAGTTGAGGTTCAGAGATTAATAATTTCCAATGCAAAAACAGTCTCCTTTACATGGGTAGTGAAGGAAAATGGATTTTATTATACTCTATGAACATTCTTATAATATTATGGCTTCTTGTCAGGAATTGGAGAAAATGACTTTGGCAAGAAGATGTACAGATAGTTGACGTGGAAGTTTCCCTGCATCATTACAAGATATGGAACAGCGGGGATATACTTAAGGAAGAAATGTCTGCCTGCATAAGTATATTGTTTTGACTGTGTTTTATTCAGTTCTGAAAATCTTGTTTCAAATTAACTAGATAATAAAGGTCAAAGAAGAATCAGAATTATATGGGAGATCTACTCCTTAATGAAAAGATTGAGTGCAACTTTCATTTAATCAGGGGTGGGAGTGATGCTCTCTTGTCATTTCCCCTATCCTTCTTTTTTTTTTTTTTAAAGATTTTATTTATTTATTTGAGAGAGAGAGAATGAGAGACAGAGAGCATGAGAGGGAGGAGGGTCAGAGGGAGAAGCAGACTCCCTGCCGAGCAGAGAGCCCGATGCGGGACTCGATCCCAGGACTCCAGGATCATGACCTGAGCCGAAGGCAGTCGCTTAACCAACTGAGCCACCCAGGCGCCCCTCCCCTATCCTTCTTAAGAACAGATTTAAGTATTAGATGACTGAGGAAAAAAAAATATGGAACTAGGCAAAAGGGACAAAAAGTAGAGTCGCATGCAATTTGTTATACAAGGAGGAAGGGCTGACTTCAGAAATGGGTGGAGAAGTATTGTCTTAATAGGAGTCTTAGGGAAGAAGGAGGTGGCTTTCAGTAACTTGTAATATCTGCTGCTCAATATTGGTCATATCTTGGTTGGATAAGCGGTGAGAAGAAGGGGAACAAGATGGGGCCAAAAAGTCAGCTATGGGCCACTGCTCCCAAAGACAAATTATCATAGAAAGCCTACTCAAAAATTAGACTATAAGGCAGTGCTTAAATGCTTCAGAATTGGTCATAATTGGTCTCTCTTGTGGAGTAGAACTGAGAGTGCAAATGGGACCAGCTTTTGGAAAATGAGGAAGATGGAGATAGGATCATTGGGATGGAGGCTGAGAGTCACTCCTCCTGTCAACACATATGACTAACTAAAGCATATTACTGTACAGGACAAATAAATGAGTGGACTAAGAATATCAACGGGCAGATTTAGATTCAACAAATAATTTTAGGAAAAACTGGTGGGCTTATTTCACCACCTGTCTAAAACATAACAAGAAGGAAGAAAACCAGTATCTAATTCCATAAGATAACTACAACCTCTACACTGAATTTTTTTTACTTTATTTATTTATTTTTTTTGGTCACAAAAGAATTGAACAAAAAGGAAGAATTCCTTTCCCATGAAAAATGTCTTTCTTCTGGAAAAATTGATATAGGACCAATAAATGAACTCTCTATGATGATATTGGGTAACTCCTGACACCTGAGGAAAGTTTCTGCTATCTTAAATTCCAAGTTAATTTTTATTTTTTCTAAAGGACTCAAAAATTCCCTCGTTTGTTTGTGCCCTTAAATGTAGGTGAAAGTTTGCTTTTGAAAATCTTATTTATAGTTTGCATGTTCACCTAACCAATGAGGTTTTTAAATGACGGGATCTGTTTTCCTTTGTTTTTTCTACATTCATGGTATTTTCTTTTTCTGCCCAGCTAATCTCTGCAAACTTCTGATATGGCTAAAGTTATCCTATCTACTTATTTTATTAATTTCCCTTTCTGTTGTACTGGATTGTGACCTCTAGAGAACAGAATTTATATCTTTTTTTTTCATTTTCATGATCCTAGCATCTATTATAAAACTTCATATTTATTATTTGATAAATGAATCCTTTAACTCATTTTATATAAAATTCTGGGAAGTAGGATGACCCTTCTTATACAAAATTTTGGGAAGTAGGCGTTTCTACTCATCTATGTCTGTGTAATAAATTATACAACACTTAGTGGCTTAAAGCAACACCATGATTTTGTGGGTCAGGAATTCACACAGGCACATCACTGAATCATCATCTGGGTGATTCTATGCTCCAGTTGCTGGTATTCATCCGGTGACTGGGATGGGCTCACCTGGGCTTCCTCTATCTCAGTGCAAGCTCAAGGTCTCTCCAAGGCTCAAGTCAGACCTTTTATATGATGGCTGGGGGTTCCCAAGAAACAAGATAAAGGCTGACATGACAGTCTCTATGTTTGTGGAAGCCTGAATAGGAATTTATTTATTTATTTTTTTTAGAAAGGCAAAATACTGTTCATCTTATTGCCCAAGCAAATTTGGCATATATTTCTTTGGCCTCAATTGCTTTAATTGCTTAACGTCCTTCAATATGCAAGTTACTCTGAATTTATTTTTTTGCAATGCCTCTATCATTGCCTTTTGTGTTTTCACACTGAATGCTCTCAGCCCAAAGAAACCTGGTTAGGTTCATAGTTGTCCAATAAGTACATCAATACTTTTCCAAATAGAAATGAGGAAAACAAGGGTCAAGGCCTCTAGAATCTACCCCCTGTAACCCATTGCTCTCTGTCCATTCCACTTCCAGATGTTCTTTATTTCAATTCTATATTATTCTTTCATGTCCTTGCTCATAACCCTGTCAAGTGGAGTGCTAGTATTTCCCTTTACATTTCTGTTAATTTATTTTTATTCTAGTTTAAACATTTTTATAAGTGAAAGAAAATATATTTCAATATGAGGCAGAGTAGTAACAATAAACTAGTTAGGTATAAACCAAGTTTAAACTTTGTAATTTGGCATACAAGAACTTTGCAAATTTGTTTCCAAATTATCTCACACTCTTTTCCCTGAGTAAATAGCCTAGTCAGTCCATGTGAAATGCTTCAAATACTCTTTGCATTCTCCCAGATCTCTGCCTTGGCTGATGCCATTCCTTTGACTCCATTGATGGGACCCCAGTTATTTTTCGAGCCCCTGCTCAAATGTCACTATTTTTATGAAATCTCATAATTTATGAATCTCATAATTGAAATTATTCCTTCCTTCTAAGGATTCCTTTTTTCCCCCCTAGGCATTGCTAAACAGCTTTCTCTGTACTTCTTAATGTGGTTATTATGCTATAATGTTATCATTTTGATATTTATAAAGCAGTTTTCTTTACAAAAATAAAATGCTCCAGATGAGCAGAAATTGTGTGATTTGCACAGGGTAAAAACTCCATAGAGGTTGGAATTAATAAATGGATGAATGAATCAAGGACTCAATAGTAGGGTAATTTTAATAGTTGTCTTTTAGTTGAAAATACATGAACTATATTGGTAAAGCAATTTTTGGGAAAAAAATCTAGGAGAAGGTCCAGCAGAGAATTCAGACATTTTATTAGGTAGAATCACTGCCTATGTTCTCCAAACAAGAGTCTTTTATCAAACACTAATAAAATACTTCTCCTTCTACATTAAAAGTCCAAACATAAAAAAAAAAGGATGTCAAATATTATTTGGTATATTCAAGTATATTTGTGCAGTTTTATTGCATATACAAAAATATCCTTGTATGTAATTATCAGTATTTAAAAGCATTTAATCATTAGTTTAAATCATCAAACATAATAAATTTAAGAAAATTAATACAGTTTTATTTTGTCTTATAAATTTAAATATCTTCAGCATTAACAGTGGTTTGTATAATTTGCAAATATAATAAAAAATGCACAGATTTTATTAGAGCTGAAGTACTAAATGCTTTGTTTGAATTTTTAAAATATTTGTTGTCCCTAAATTAAGATATGGCTGAGATTAGTAAAGCAATGATATTTTGTACACTTTGGGAAACATAGGCCTTTAACTTAATAAGAATGTTCTTCCTTCACTGTATTTTGAACAAATGACACTAAATACAATTAGAGAATAAGTAGCCCAAAACACCTATATGAATTGTGTTGAAATGTCACAAAAAGCTTAGTTCACATTGATTTTCCAGTGACACTAGTTACTAATTCATGCGTGACTAACTAAAGCATATTACTGACTGCCCTAAGAAAGTACAAAATTTAAAGTTTTTGCATGGCTAGAATAGATATGGATAACTAAGATATTATGAAAAGTCTTCTAAAAAGTCTTTAACATTTACAGGAATGTCTCACTTTGCACTAATATAACCCATTTTCACTGTCAGTGGTTCAAATGGTTTTAGTTCCACACTGAATGTCTCTTTAGAAAGGCCCTGGTCTCTCAAAGGCAGTATACATAATGAAAAGGAAATTTAAGTGACTTTTTTCCAGAAGTATGGAACAATTTAGTAGTCTCTAGGAAATGAATATCAATGGACAGCTTGGTAGTCATATGAAACTTGTTCAAATTCAGTCAACTTATAACTCCCTCTAGTTCCCTCTGTAAAAGGTGCTCATATTTGATTGTAGAACGTCTTTTCTTTTTTCCTTTGAAATAGTAAAAATTCTCAATCTTATATTGCCTATTTATAATCTTTTAATCTTCATATTGACTAGTTTGTAAATGTTCCTAATTCATTATTGTATCTAGACTATTGTTAAAGAATCAAGTTTGGGGGATGTTTAAGGAATAAAAATAAGAATATTCATGATACCACTGATACTAATACCAAAAACCTAACTAGGTTGATGCCTAATTAGTTAATACCTAATAACCACCACATATGGAACATTGACTTTCCATCGAGTGCTATTGTGATCATTTCACATACATTATCTCATTCTCTATTGGTGATCATATAGGAAGATAGTTTTCATTTTCCCTTCTCAGTAGATGAAGAAACAGAAGCTTAAGGAAGTTGAGCATCTGGACAAATTAAATGCCAATTAAATAGTAGAAATGGGATTCAAACTCAGGCCTTGTAGACTAAGTCACATGCACATGTCCAGCACACATATAACCCATTCACTTAGTCATTAAAAGTCTGAATTTCTAATATGTAGCAGGCTGAAAGGAAAACAATAAAAAGAAAAGGTTCATGCTTAAGTTCAATTTAGGTCAACAAAATCTTATCAGTATTTACTAGGCTAGTTATTGTGTGAGACACTAGTGATAAGTACTTAACTAATTAGAAAACGTGTTAAATTCAATAGAGTAATATACATAGGGCACTTTAAGGGAACAGAAGAGAGATAGGAGATAGAAAGACAATGAAAGTGTGGATACCTAGTTGGGTTTTAAAGGATATTGGAAAAGCCAAAGATGGGAGGGGCTTCAAAATGGAGTGAGAGTATGTACAAAGGTACAGAGATGAGAATGTATGCATATGAACACTGCATATGACTTAATTCAAGATTTGAGATGAGGCTGGAAAAGTAGAGAGGACTGCATATTGAGAAAGTTGTGTCCAAGTCCGCCCAACATATAATGCTATGGTATACCAAAGTCTTTGCTCAGGTTTTCCCATTTTATTCAATAGTCTTTTAAATCCTGTTCTGTCCAAACTGCAAATTTTTACCTATTAGAGGCTGAAGAGCTTAGGGCTTATGATTATACACTGTAGAATCCCACTAACTGGGTTCAAATACCACTGTCACCATTAATGAGTTGAGTGATCTGGGGCCAGGTTTGTTGTTATTGTTCATCAGATGGATGAACAGTATGTTCATTCATATGTTCATATGATGTCATTTTTGCCCTGAAGTAATTAATAAATGTTATTATATATTTTTTCAAACTGCAGCTCCTGCATTGTCTAACTATCCCTATAGAATAATCATTCGTTTCTTTATGTATCACTTCCACATACATATGGTAGATACAAAATAGAAGAATTGAATGAGAGAATGAAAGTATTGTTTTTCAGTGTGTAAGTACTGAATATTTCAAGGTTTCATACTTTTCTCAAACACTTGAAATCAACATGTGATCTGGTTATCCCTTTAATATTTTAGAAATTGTACAACATATCTCATATAATTTCACACACACACATTCACATAAATAGAATGAAACGGTTAACAAAATTATCTTTTGAACTTCTACAAAGCAGCTAGGGAATTGTAACCCAGGTAGTTCTTTTACTTCGTTTGGCAAAACTGATTATAAGTCTCATAAACTGATTTTCATAAAAATAGGAAATACCAGACTTATTGCATGAAATACTTTCCTGTGGAAAGTTTTTCACAGTCAAAAGTAAGAAAGTATTATTGTTCAACTAACAGATGCAAAATTATACAGAGGCAACAATTCCAAACTGGTCAAAATCTCATTAAAATTGTATGAGGAGAATTGTGTAGGACCCATTTACAATTTTTCTTTATAGCAGAATATCAAGTAATCCATGATTTGAGAGCAAACTTTAGTTTTATCCTAGACCTGCTTGACCTTGTAAGTGTTTCTTGATTTTAAAGGATGACATTTAATTAAAGCTGCCTTGCTGAAGTACAGTAATTATTGGTGCAGATAAAAAAGCTTTACAGAAACCCAAGCCAGTAGATTGGTAAGAGCAACACCGATTTTTCTTAACATCATGATGTAGCATTTGCAAATTGTGATATACTATCTAGCTTTGTATCATTTAAAAGCACATCAAGTTTGCTGGTTGAATTAGCACACACGATTGTGGAAGAGGCATTTCAATTAAACCACAGTCAAACAGACTTCAAGAATTTTCTACCTTTATTTGTAATGCCGTGCATAAAATTATTCGAGCATTACAATGAAGAATGAGAACTCATGGAGTATAAAATCGGACCAAAGTCTCTCCCCTTAATAGATGATATCTTTCCTTCATAGTTTGCTACTCTTCAATGAATGACATTTAGTAATATGTATGAGTAATTGCTAAGTTTACTGCTCATTACCTCTTTAAAAATCCAAGGAAGTAGTAAGCACATTTTGATCTTTTTATGAGAAAACAATTTTCATGATAAAGATTAAAACAAAATAAGTGATTTTTATTTGTAGTTTAATAACTTAGGTACTGATTCTTTGTGATACCAAAATACTATGATTACACTTTCAATTATATTTGTGCAGACTGTCAAAAAAAAAAAAAGTATTCAAAAGGCAATCTTTTCCTTTTATACAAAAAATGATTTTAGAATCCTTCAAAATAATGCTTTAGTAAAAAGAGGTGTCCTAATAAAATTATGTCTGACTTATTTTCCCAGAAGTGTATAAGAAATAGTCTTCATACCTGTATTCATAATTAAAGATATTATGGGAAAATAATGTAAAGATATCAACTCTGTAAATTTAGTGTGTGAAATCTAAGATAATATTACCATTTTCCAGCTTGATATTCTCTTAAGATTACATACAAAATTATTTAAAACAGTTTTGATTTGTGTGTAAACTATAATTTTGATGGCTAATATCACTAAAGAGAAAAATTTTGTTGACTTTTTTTAACAATTTTACCCTCATTGACATTGTTTGATCACTATGCACATTGATCTCTCTTAACAGATCTACATGTTAACATAGTATTTCATAATCATTTATTGTTGAGCCCAAGATAGCAGGTGTTTAGCATATTTTATTTTGAATTGATACAAATGTATATTGAATTCTTGATCCTTGAGGTATTTTACAGATGTTTTCAGAACTACTCTAATGACTAAGATGATAAATGGGTTTAAAATAACTTTAGCTAATTATACCTTTTCTAATTTCAATAATGATGACATCTATCAGTTTGCCTACATAGATCCTAGGTTATAATTATCATTCAGTTTGAATTCTATAATCTCTAAATCAGTTAGAAGAAGATGAGACTTTGTGGGTTTGGGCAGTCATCACATTATGGTGTTAATCTCCTACAGGGATCAGCTATTGATTTTATTTCATGATTCTGGAAGGTATAACTTTTCTTCTGAGAAAGGTGACAGTGAATATTAAAGTAGCCTTTATTTTATGAGTGCAACATGATGATAATGATGATAATGAAGATCATAAGGCAATAATGAACAATAATAAAACTAGCTACCTTGAGGTCCAAATTAAAATTAACAAAGGAAGAGAGGATCCAAAATTTAGGGAAAAATCTATTCTTTCTTTTCTTTTTCTTATACATTTGTTGTGAAGGACAGTTGAAAACAGAGAGTTGCACCTTAAGGACTACATGGTATTCAAGTTGATCCTCACCACTTTTCTGTGGTAAAATATAAGACTCAATATAAAATGCTTCTGCTTGAAAATTCCTTTACAAACATTGATTTAATGACTACTGAGTACCAAGGAATGAGGTTCATTCCATTACTGTTCTTCAAATCTTTTAACCACATTTACATTCCAAATTTTGGCAAAAGAATTGCCCCTCTTTGATGCTGCCAAGAAGAAAAAGAAGTAACGCATAGGAGGCAAAACATAATTACCCTTATATTTTTTAAAAAATCATGTTTATCTTTCTTGTTTTTGTTTTGAATTAATATTTTATTAAAAATCTTTCAACTAAAAAAAAACATTTTTCCTGGAAGAGGAAATTAAGATTCAAAAAGATTACAAGATGTAATTAATATCATAAAGAAAGATTTTTATATCCCATCTTTTTTCATAAAGGATTTCTCACAACACAAGTTTAAATGAAGACAAGAGAAAGGTGCTGGGACATTAGGTTAAGGGGGATCAGAGGAACAGCAAGATGTTTAGAATAGAGAAGACTTGTACAAACACTTTAGTAAACTAAGAACAAAAAATCATTGAGAAGGAAAAGAAAGAAGATGCAGTAGAAAGAGGTGTTAGAGCCTGGTCATGAAGGGAGAATAAGATAAATTGAAAAAAACTCCTTTGAGTGAAAATGTCTTCCTTAGAAATACCAATATTCAACCAGAAAAAGGAAAATTGAGAGCACGTGCAATGAAAAGGTGATCATATTACATATGATTAAAAAGGTGAACTATCGGGCGCCTGGGTGGCTCAGTCGTTAAGCGTCTGCCTTCGGCTCAGGTCATGATCCCAGGGTCCTGGGATCGAGTCCCACATCGGGCTCCCTGCTCGGCAAGAAGCCTGCTTCTCCCTCTCCCATTCCCCCTGCTTGTGTTACTGCTCTCGCTATCTCTCTCTCTGTCAAATAAGTAAATAAAATATTAAAAAAAAAAAAAAGGTGAACTATTGGTACTTAACTCCTAAGAGGAGTATAGATTAACATTCCAAGAACTCCAGCTGTTTAGTGCATAAAGATAATTCATTTGGGGGGTGCCTGTGTAGCTCAGTCAGTTAAGCCTCTGCCTTTGGTTCAGGTCATGATCTCCGGGGTCCTTGGATTGAACCCCGCATTGGGATCCCTGCTCAGTGGGGAGTCTACTTCTCCCTCTGCCCCTCGTGCTCTCTCTCTCAAATAAATAAATAAAAAATCTTTAAAAAATGATAATTCATTTGGTTGTTTTTCTTATATTGTGTTGGTCTAAATTAGAAGGTACAAATTCTATTTCAGTTTCTAGACCCCACAAAGATAGCAAATTCCATTTTACCATTGGGAAAGGCCTGGGGAAGAGAGTGAATTGGAGAATTACATGAGTCCATCATTGATACACACTGTTGATGGATTTAGTATTTCTTTCAAATGAGAAGATTTCTAGAACCGAGGATACTAAATTTACTTCCTATAATTAAATGGAGACAATAAGAATAGAATCTACCTTTTATTAGACCCTCCTGAGTAGGTCAACAATGAATCAGAAAGAACCAACGCAGGTTACAAAACATTAGTAAATTGTGAAAAACTTCTTCCTGGCCATTTCTCAAATTCTTAAAACTGTTCGAAAGGGCTTAACCTTTCAGATCTCTGAAAACCCCAAGAAGCAGTACCTCAAAGACTCTATGACAAGGACCACATGTAAATACAGACATGATAGACATGAAAGACAGTAGTTACTAAAAAATGAGTACTGGTTAAAAAAAAAACAACAACAACAACTTAAAATAAAAAGAAATGAGTTCTGCACTTTTTTTTTTGTCCAGGTAAGAAAGCCTCTTGAGGAGCAGGCAGGCCAGAGGTGGGGAGGAGAGAACCTAGCATACAGAGTTGAGTTTTGTCTTTTTGTTCCAATTAATGCTATTTTAAGCTATAGGATCTCAATGATGGTGCCTCTCCTCTGATGATCCTTGTAGGGTGTAAGATGAAGGCGAGATATACCATGATATAAACTGTGATAGGGTATGTTTGATAAAACAGAGACCTGGGAGTATCCAATGCTCCAGCATCTACCTTAGAGCACATAATAGGTGAAGGACAAGCAGTAATGCCAGGCTTTCAAGGAGGTAGGAGATGAGTCTTTTATACAGGCAGGCACCAGAACAAGGACCTAAGCAATAGAAGCCAAAAGCTAGACAAGTAAACTTATAGCAGGCATTGGAACCCTGACTCTAAGCTGAACCCCCACTGCTTCTGAACAAGTGAAGTTGACCTAACAAAGACGTATCTCCTTGTTATAACTGCAGCACAGTTGGTAGGAATTGTTTGATTTATTTGGGCAGGTGAAGGAGCCAGAGTACTAGAGTTTTATAATCATATCTTAAAATATTCTACTAGTTAGATGACAATGATTTCCAAAAATAGGTCCTGATCTGACACATTGTGTCTGTATCAGGGAGTGCAGATATTTCAATTGCAATTCCTTCTTAGATCCATTCCAACAGAGCAAGTCTTCGGAAACATTTTCAAATGGAAATATAGAAGCAACTCAGATTAATTTTTAATCAAGTCAATTCCTTCTGAGGAAGGCAGTACAGGTATGGTGGAAAAAAAACAAGTATTTTAAAATTGTCCTCTGAGATGAGTTCTGGTTCTGACAAGAAAGTTTTGTGATCTTCAACTAGTTACCTCTCTGAGCTATGGAAAATTTTCTAATGTATAAAACGGGACTAAAATGCAATTTTGCTGTTTAACTGCTGACAGATTTAAAGTGCCATCTCTTCTGCTTTACCTTTGCCTCACATATGAGCAAGCTGGAAAAAAAAAAAAGTCTTCGGTCTGGGCAGGAAATTCAAGCCATGCAGGATCCATAACCCCAGCCCTAAATCTAAGTACCATAAAACCCCCAAATTCGTTCTCCTTCCTTGCTTCTCAGGCCATTTTCAGACCTGCTTGGGCTCTACTGCTATCCCCAAAAAAGTTCCATCTTGGAAGTAATAAACATTTTCACATCCCCTTGGTGTGCATATGTGTGTAACATCATCAGTCTCAACATCTGAACTAAATTTTGGGGGAGACCCCAAAAGGATAATTCAATAAAACCCTGCCACAATGTAATGACTGAGGTCCAAAATTTCTACCAAGTAAATCGCAGGCTTTTATTAATGCCAGATTAATGACAAATGATATTTTTTCATTCAATCTTCACAATAGTATAAGGCATAAAACAAAGATAGTGAAAGGTCCATGCATGTAATTGATGATACACTGAGAAAGCTCCAAGTGATGATGAAACCATCAATTCTAAATCAATCTTTCCCTTTCCAACAAAAGACAAGAACATTAGCCCACTCCTTTTTGAAAACATGGGCTGAGCTGAGGTAGGAAGCCAATTGAGTATAGTTGCATTATCTCAGGGAATATATCTTGGAATATATCTACTATTTATCTTTGAAGAAGGCTGTGAAGATTAAAGAAGCAGTGTCTGATCAAAATAGTATGTCAGTAAAGTGTATTTCTTCATGTATCCTCTTACTTCAATACTCATAAGATGTAGGCAGTCCTGAGCCCACAAACTCATAAATCTGGCTATATGGTAAGTAAGTGAGGGAGTGGATAGCCAGATGGTTTCTATTACTTTTAAGAATAATTTCTAAATAAAGTATATTACATAGACTATCACTTACAGTGGCTGTAACTCTATGATGATATTATTCCATAGAGGGAATAAAGAATTTAAATTGTACCAACTCCTTTAGGCTTGTGAGAATAGAGCTAATAAAAGTTCTACAGCATCTCCCTGGGGAAGGAAATACAAATTCATAAAAACCTACCCTTTGACTTTCTGAATGGCATTTGTCTTAGCACTCCTTTTATAGGCCAAAATCATGAGAATCGTCAGAGCAAAAATAGCTGATTTAATAACTCCAATACCATTTGTTGAGGAGCAAAATAGTTGCTGACCTTTCATTTTTGTAAAGCCCCTATGAATTATGAATATATGGTATAGCAAGCACTAGGACTAGTGATATTTAATGATTTAATACATGGATGGTTTGGGGATAGAAATACAGGTGAACTAATTCATGAATACTAACTCATTTCATCAAACATATATTAAGCACTTCCTGTATGGTGTCTACTGTGATGAGACCTGGTTGATAAGATAAAAATGGAAGTACGTGGAGTTTAGACTCAATTTTCAAGCAATTGCAAATTTAGAAGTAGGGGAGATTTGCTGAAAATTTATATATATATACTTTTATATATATATATATGTAAAATCATAGAAATAAGTGTGGTTTTTAAAAAGGTTTGGCAAACAAGAGAAAGCAAGTTGGACTTTAAGGGTACAAACTAGATAACTACTTGATTTAGGCACTAGAAAATAGAAATTTGAAAGGATGGGCAGAAAATAAAAATATAGGCGTGCCATCAGGGAAAATGAGAATTACTGGTATGGAATGATGGAGAGCTAAAAAAGAAAGATGTCTGTCATTGATAGCCTTTATTGCTAGAAAAAGTGATGTGTATTACAAAAACAATAGTGATGATGAGGTCAGCTGTGCAATAGTGAGTTTTAGACACTGAACTAATATGTGTTTGTCAAGTAAAAATTTAAATATGAACCTAGAGATAAAATGAAATTGGTGAACTATCATGATATGGGTTCATAGATAAACAGATTATATAATTCTCTTAGAGGAAAATATAGATAGGTAAAGAAGAACATGAGTATATTTTGAGGTGCATCTGTGGAAAGAGTGTGGGATACAAAGAAGGATATTGCATAGGAATCAAAAGCAAGAAGGTAAAGAGTTGGGAGAACATGCCATAGACACTAAGTTAAAAGAAACAAGTGTTGATATATCTAAAAGGAATTGTGTTCTAATGGCAGCTTAATTAAATTCTCAGAAGGAATTAGGAATATTATTCCTTTGGATTCTGAAATCATTTTGTGACTTCATTTAGGCTATAAGTATTCATTTATTTATTTACTTAACGAATACTTATTAGTGTTTTGCTCTTCTGTGCATGGGGGATACAGGATGAAGATTATACCATCTGCCACTCTTGGATTTACAGAAGATAAATTAAGTCTACCTGGGGTGGAGAATTTGGGGAAAGTTAACAGAGTAGAAAATATTCAAGTGAGGCCTTGGCAGCCAGGAAGGTGGGGGAAAGACATTTTGGGATCTAGAGTGGCATAAGCCAAAAACCAGAGTGATAAAATTCTGTATAGTTTTCCAAGCATGTTGGCTTTTGTAGGAGTATTGGAGCTGTAGTTATAGGTACATAGACAGGAGCAGGATATGAAACTGGGAGGTTGCTGATGGCAGATTGTGAGGAACCTTTTATACAATATCACTGATTACTGATATTACTGATACAGTCAGTACCAGAAAACCTTGAGCCTAAAACTGCTCTAAAATTAAAGTCTAGTAATTTAAACGAAACAAAAAACAAAAACCTGTGACTTTCCTATCCTCAGATCTTGTCTTCTTTCAAACTGTCTTCCACACCTTTCCTATAGTATTTAAAATACAAATCTTGTAGTTCTTTCACTTAAAATCCTCAAAATCCTCAAAAGAAGCACAATTAGGTTATTGAAAAAGTAAAAAAAATCTGCTGTGCCAGGTGTAGTAAATACTTTCATAAACAAGCCAACTATGCTTTTATTCTCCTATATTTTTAATTTTCAGGGAAATTATAAATTCTAGTTTTGGTGCCATAGAGCACCTCTCTTTGTTTTGCTGTCCATATACTTGTTTTACTGTCACAATATTTTTGGATTTTGGAGAAGTTAGTCTCTCTAAACCTTAGTTTTTTGAGTATTTGAGTTCACTCCAAAATACTCAATAGTAAGTATATACAAATATATATATTAACACATTAATATTAATATTAAATATATTTAATGCAAGTTATTTAAACAAAATTCAAAATATGTAGATCTGATATATAAATATAATTTATAAACTATATTTTATAAATTTAAAATATTTATAACTATAAAAAATTTATATTAAAATTCATTTAAGGGGCGCCTGGGTGGCTCAGTTGTTAAGCATCTGCCTTCAGGTCGGGTCATGATCCCAGGGTCCTGGGATCGAGCCCCGCATCGGGCTCCCTGCTCAGCAGGAAGCCTGCTTCTCCCTCTCCCTCTGCCCCTGCTCGTGTTCCCTCTCTAGCTGTCTCTCTCTCTCTCTGTCAAATAAATAAAAAATAATAATAATAAAATAAAATTCATTTAACATTAAAATAAATAGCAATCTTTTTAAAACTGTATGTTATCACTACTATGCTATTAATCTGTGCAATGTACTCTTTTATACTTAACTAATCTTTCATGTGCATAATTCTTGCTTCCCAAATAGGTTTGTAGGCTCAGCTAGGGGTAGGAAGCACACATTGTACTGATACCTTTTGATTTGTCCTCACCATAAGTGTCTCCTAAGATTTTTGAATTTTAAAGTAACTATCACTCTTCTCTGAATTCTTAATTTTAGCTAGTTGAGCACTAGAACTACAACACTGAGCAAGTACAGATTTCCTCCCCCTCTGTCCTCATGGAGCTTACCCTCTTGCAAAGGGCAGGAAATAAACATTAAGTAAAAACCTCTGAGTGGTTAAAATTGAAGCTGTGATAGGGCTCTAAAAAAGAAATGCATATTGCTGAGAATTGTGTGACAGGCAGCTTTTAACTGAGGAGCTTATCCAAGAAAACATTCTTGTGGCAAAGACAAATATTAAGGAGGAATAGTCATAAATTAGGCAATACAGGAAGTAAAAGAGTTCAAGAGAGAAAGAATTGAATCTGCAAAACAATGGCAGGAGTAATCAAAATGAGGCGGTACTGAAAGAAGTCCTCACGACTGAATGAGCACAGGACACAGTGTGATGTGAGGTTGGAGACTGACAAGAGATAGACTGGGCAGGTCTCCTTATTATGGGATTTAATCTTTTATTTTCTAAAATTAAAAAAAAAAATAGTTTTCTAGTAGTAATGAAAAGCCACAGAAGGAATTTCAGCAAATGGGTATCATATTGTGTTTTCATAAGAACACTCTGGTTGCAATACGAAAAAATGATTTCAAGAAACGAAGGTGTGAAGGGGCACCTGGGTGGCTCAGTTGGTTAAGCAACTGCCTTCGGCTCAGGTCATGATCCTGGAGTCCCGGGATCGAGTCCCGCATCGGGCTCCCTGCTCGGCGGGGAGCCTGCTTCTCCCTCTGACCCTCCCCCCTCTCATGTACTCTCTCTCATTCTCACTCTCTCAAATAAATAAATAAATCTTTAAAAAAAAAAAAAAGAAAGAAAGAAAGAAACGAAGGTGTGAATTACCCTAAGAGACTATTAATAGGAGTTCTAGCAAGAGGTAGATGGAATGATCTTTCTTAACTCACTTTCCTCTGTATTGAAGTCTTTTCGAAAGTGAACCAGACAGTTCACCCTTAATGATATTTTCCTTGTCATTAGAAAGTGATGGGAAGAGTTTACCATAAGGACAATTGCTTCTCACTGTATGCCATATCTCTTTTAACATCCCACTTCAAAACAGATACTGCAGTCATGTGACAAATACATTGTTAGTGACAGAAACAAGTTACGATCATATGGATTCTCATATCTCATCTCTTACTGTATTTTTGAAAATGTCTCAATTTGTTTCATAATGAGCTCTTACACAGATTTCCTGTGTATTGTTGCTACCATCATGGCTGTATTTAAAAGAATGTTTGGGGGCTCCTGGGTGGCTCAGTCGTTAAGCGTCTGCCTTCGGCTCAGGTCATGATCCCAGGGTCCTGGGATCGAGCCCCGCATCGGGCTCCCTGCTCGGCAGGGGGCCTGCTTCTCCCTTTCCCTCTGTCCCTGCTTGTGTTCCCTCTCTCACTGTGTCTCTGTCAAATAAATAAATAAAATCTTTAAAAAAAAAAAAAGAATGGAAAGAATATCTACAGATTGCATATCCAAAATAGGCAAATTAAAATAGTAATCAGGCCCTGATAAATTCAAGGACAGTAACATATTTAAGATTAATTAGCAAAACCTATCTAGGGGCCTGTTATCCATAGATAGGATTCTGAGGGCAGGAAAACCAGAATGGTGGTTTCACAGTATCCTTGCTGGTGGTGAGAACACTTCTTGATTATGTATGTAGAGTACAATGTATTTAATTGTTTCCAATGATATACAAAATTCCAGTTGAAGAAAATTATATTAAAAATGCATGAAAGTATCAGGTATCCCTCTGAGTGCAACTTTAAACCATGTTAGCCCAACCAGTATTTCTTAAATAATTTTTTTTTCTATACCCTTATCTACCATATTACTTAATGATTGTTCTGTCTTCATTTTTACTTGGATTCAACTTACTTTATCTAGTCCTATTTAAAGAAGCCTTTCTTTATGTATAAATAATAAGTGACATTATTTTCTTTGGGGACAATATATTCTCTTGGTCCTTTCTCTCCCTGCCTACCCAGGGTCTGAATTAATTGATTAACTGATTAATTCATTCATCAGTTCATTCATTTTGCTTGTGTCTTGATCTTTAAAGTTTTGATATTTAAGATTAGAGGTTTTCAACCTTTGTTTGAAGGCATTATATGATTAAATCTCTAATCTATCTGGTTGTATATACTATGAATTTTTTGTTCTATGTGAAACAACAGGGAGTTTGTTTCAACATTCTGATACCAGATTTATCTTCAATATTCAGGTATATCTTTTTTCTATAATTCAGGTGTTAATGGTAAAATCACTAATATGCATTTATCTGGTAAGTAGATTTAATTGAATGCTATTAATTTAATAGGATTTTCTCATTCTCGAAACGTTTAAAAAAAAACTTTGAAATGTATCTCATTCCATTTTACATGCAATTATATGTCAGAAATCATAATCTTTCAGGCTAGTTTGGTTTTCTTCTTTAAAGGTTAAATATATTTAAGACAGTTATCTTTATACAAAGGACCATTTTTCTCAAGAATCTATTGATGTTGAATGTGCATAAGAGCATAAGAGCATAAATGTCTTCAAACTGACCACTAGAACTTGATCTCTGATTTTGTTTGGTCACTCAGAAAATAAAAGTCTTCCAAACCATTTTTATCAAACAAAGAATATAAGGTTAGTAGTAATTCTGTCTACTCCATTATAACAACAAAAATAATAAAGCCTCTAAACTTTATTTAAAATTAAAGCTTCTCTCCCCCCTTTTGGGTTGATTGCCTATAGTAGAAGAAAGAAAAAAAAAAAAAGGTAGGTTTCCCATATATTACCTATGGGGCCCATTTGGCATCAGTTTCTTCAGGATGTGGCAAATATTTACAGCTCTCTTAGAGATACTTTTAAGGGTTACTCAGGAAATTCTCTCCTTAAGACTCTCTCTCATCTCTACTTCCCTTGACATGTGTTTACGTATCTCCTTGAGCTGACCATTCAAGATTCCTCCCTCATTTCTAAAGCATTTGGCAATACTATCCCAGCCTCTTTCTGCTGAGGTCCACTTGCCCCTCCATTTGTCCCTCTTTGCAGTATCTAAACCAACTCTGGCCAAATTTCTCTTATGTAGAGAACAGGAAATATGCCCCTTTGATCTGCCATCAGTAGGAGTGCAGTTATTTTCAATTACGCCCTGCTTTTCATTTAGCTGCCCAGCAGGCAGCTTTAGCTACAGCCTTTTGCCCTTTAAAATTCTCACTTGTGAGTCTGACCCTCATCCAGTGTGTCACTAGACTGCTGGGACTACAATCAAGCTTGCTGAGTTATTTCTCTGAAGCTCCTTTCACTAAGATTAAGGTCAGAAGACAACCATTCTACCCCAATACCCCTTGGGAGATGGGACTCACAGAATAGCTCTTGTCAAAGAAATACTTTGATTCCCAACTTACCTCTTGGCTTTTCCAAATTCTCTGACAGGCTGGAGATGGTTGGTCAGATAACAGCAGTAAAACAGTTACGTTCTTGCCCATCTCCTTGGCAAGTTGATATGGTCTTGAAACTCATAAATAGGTTTTATTCTGAGACAGAGATAAACTAGTATTGAGATAGAGTCTCATTTTATACATTTTTGGGGTGTCTGTGTGTGTGTGTCACACAAAGGACTGTTTTTATATACCCTGCACATTATGAAGTAACAAACTGATGTCTATATACATAGTAAATGTTAAATCATATGTGAGGACATTAATACTGAAGTGATGTATTGTTTCCAGTGGTACCCTGTGCTTACAAAACTATGGAAACCTCTATCTCTTGCTGGTGCCTTCCAGCACCAAGTATAAGCAAAGGAGTCTGGTTTGGCCTTGTTGGGGACATAGTAGGACAGAAAAACACTAAAAATGGATAAATGGAGTGTACCTAGAAGATAGCAACACACTTGGGTTCAAATTCCAACTCCTATTCTTAGTGTAAGATATAAGGAATTCACTTAAATTCTTTGGGGAAAAATCACAAACTCTTTAGTTATTTTCTTAAAAGTAAGTTAATAATATCTACAGAATTGTGAAGATTAAACAAAATAATAAAGTAAAAGTTCTATAGAATACAAAATGCAGCCTTTATGTACATTAGACTAAAACATTTTAGCATGCCTTCATAGGCATGGAAGAACCACTGGAGGTGCTTAATAAAGGAAGACATGAAATGTTAATCTAGTAACAAAGTATAAAATGAATTAGAGGGGAGGAGTTAAGATGGCGGAGGAGTAGGAGGACCCTGAGCTCGTCTTGTCCCTCAAACACAGCTAGATAGTTACCAAATCATTCTGAACACCCAAGAAATCAATTGGAGGTCTGAGAGAATAAAACTGCAAGTCTACAAGTACAAAAATGACCAACTTTTGGAAGAAAAGCTGTTCTTGAAGACCACCTGCTATTTAGTGATAAGAATGTTTGGACCGGACCTCATAAAACTGCTTGGCGCAGATATGAATGCTGATGTGGTGTGTCATACACTGGAGTTTTGTAAGCAGGACACTGGCGAAGCATTATGTCATCTCTACCCACTTCCCAAGGAGCCATGGAAATTTACATTAGAGAAGGCAAGACAGATTGTGAAGAAATCCCCAACTCTGAAATAT
Source organism: Neomonachus schauinslandi (assembly GCF_002201575.2). Lineage (NCBI taxonomy): Eukaryota > Metazoa > Chordata > Mammalia > Carnivora > Phocidae > Neomonachus > Neomonachus schauinslandi. The sequence goes on from NC_058406.1 coordinate 58,938,940, forward strand.
TTCAGAAGTAGTTCTGATGTTTGTTCCCTCCCATTTTAGGCCAAGATCTGTCAGAGGATTAAATCAACCCTAGAAAATTCTGTGTCATTCAAAGATGAGACAAATATAGCATTTTCCCAACCTTGAGGGGCTACCGTTGGTGAGGGAGAGACTGCAATGACAACAAGATTGCATACCCCGGCAGAAGGCCAGACAACTGAGATATACACGAGGATTCAAACTGTAATGGCATTAGGGGTGTTGATCCAAAAGATGGAATTCCGTAGGATAAGAAGTTCTGTGAAGGTTCACAGCCCAGGGGAATCATTTTGCTGGGAGACTCAGCTGGGGCTCATTTTCACATCTCTCTTGAATGGATCACAGTTTCACAGATGTCTTTGCAATCCTTCATTAATTTACCAATACCTTTTACCAATAAGCTTGACTGGTCCCAACTCTTTGGTGCTACTGGGGTTCTGGACTCCATTAGTGGAATTAAAGAAAACTCTATTTATCTTTGATTACACTGCAATTACAGAGACTACCAGAATATTTCAAGAAATGGTGCATCTTCCCAAAACCTGGAGAGATTTCTAGAAACTATGTCTAGGAACCAACTGTTGGACCATCCAGACATCGTCATATATGCCATGGTTGGAAATGATGTCTGCAACAGGTGAGTTATGGAGAAAGAAGGTTTTGAAAATGCTTGGACTCTGGGTTCCCCCTCTTCTCTTCTCCACTCCACTGTGTTACAGTAGCCTGCTGTTGAGTTGAATTTCTCTGTCTTAGCAAGTCCTAGACACATATGAAATTGATAGAACCAATCCATAAAGCTGAAAGACCCTTTAAAAAAATATCTGATCCATTAAAAAAAAGAAAAAAAAGACGGATTAGAGTAGGTGCAGACCAGAGGCAGGTCAATCAGTTAGGAAGCCATTACGATACTTCTCTTGTATAATAACAAGTGATAAACAGGTAGGGTTTAAAAATAAAATATTCCATTAACTTGGTACAGGAATGCAAAATGGAATAGAGCTCAGAATGTATACTATTTCTCACATAAATTGGTATTCCCAAAATGCTTGCAGTGTGTTTAAAGCTATGAATGAGCTACAGCAAATGGAGTGAGTAGACATAGTCACTGTCCCAAAGATATCCTCTTGGCCCTCACCATTCCCAGATGTATTTACAGCTTCTTGTTAGAAACTGTAGTCTGGACCTGAGTCTCTATCCGAGATGTGACCACAAGAATGTACTTGATCTGTGCTCACGTTAGGTTGGAAGTATTGAGGAGTTAGTGTAGCCTGTAGTAGCCTTCAACCAATGTCAAGGGAGGAATCAGTGGATCAAGAGCTGGTCCTCTTTAGTCCTTTAGCAGGATAATTCAGAAGTGTGTCCTAGACAGTCTCCCTGCATCTCCAGTGGTCATGTGCCAGGTTGCCATGGAAGTAACCTGTTATTTAATGAAGCCAGAACTGGCTTCCTTCCCTTTCTTGTCTCACTTCATTCTCCTACCAGTGCTTTCAAAGATTATTTTTCAAATAAACTAACTACTTGCACTCAAATCCTTATTTCGGGGTCAACCTAAGATGAGGAAGGACATAGCATTGTACTGACCTTAATGTGTCTTTATAATGTATTTATGGAGTAAGAATAACTTGTAGGTCCTTCTATTATATTTAGATGTTTACCCATCTCAATAGATTTTATTCTCATGGCACAATACCTATGTAATACTCACCTGTGATTTCTTTAGCATGTAGCATATTGTGTCGCCCAGAAAGATGCACAATAAATATTTTTAAAAGAACAAGTCAATAAAGAACTAAACAGCTTCTTTAATACAAATACTGCTCTTGGTTGCTGTAATCAACTGATAACCTTTGCATTCAAACCCTTCTCACATGATTTTCCTGCCGGCTGCATCTACTTTATTCAGGAATTGGACTTCACATTTTCTTTTGAATCTAGGCAATATTATTATAATGAATATACAGCAACTCAACAGAACAAAACACACAACTGTCCAGAGTTAGGTTGATAGCAGATTCATCATAGCTCTTTTTCTGTGGCCTTTAGTGTATATTGACAAAATCATAAGTTAAATGCCAGACTTTCAAATGTAAAGCCAAACCGTTTCCTAAAACTGACTAAACAATTGTTGTATTAGGCATTTCAGACTGATAGTTCATTCCACAGCGATCGGTTTACTGCTCTGTGCATGCGGTTTCAGGAATACATCCTGATTCCAACAGGAAAACAAGGCTTACTGTTCTGGATGAAGCTGGAATTCTCTTCTCAGTTGAGGACACTAATGTGAGGATAAAGCAGATTTAGAACCCAAAATTGGCAGAAAGTATTCCCTGCAGGGTTACTCAGTACTGTCTGCCATATGCAGCAATCTCTCAATTCACGTGTTCGCCTTGCTTGATTGACAGCTGGCTAACGAAGCGGCAACAATCCAGTTAATTGATATGAAGGAAAGAAGCACCATATACACAGGCATAGAACGCCGACATTCTTTAGATTGTTTTACCTGCAAACAATAAAACTGTGCTTATATATTTAGGAAAATACAAATTAGGAGAGGAAGAAACATAAAGTTGAACATGATTTGTAAGCTTTATTTAATAGGCTATAAAACATAGCGTATGTGTGAAATAATTATTTCTAATCACCTCACTACAAAGAAAGAACAATATTCATTTATTGGCTGTTTTATGGTTAGATAATACTTTTCTTTTTAACCTGGTGCATGTATTAATTGACAGTTTAACTTTGCAATGGGTTGGAAAAAATACTTTTCTGTCAGAGCAAATTTAGAGCCTTGGATGACCTCCATAGTGCATACTGGGCCAGTTCTCATGGTAGGAGAACCTGAGGAAGTTTCCAGGATTGGCTGACCTCTGCAGCTCCCTTCCTGACGGGAGGGGAAGCACAAGCTAGCCCCTAGGCCAAGAGCTGAATGGCTCACGTATAGCGTCTGACCTGCTATTTTCATAGTCTCACAAGAGTAGGGCGCTCATCTGAAGTCAGAGTGGTGGGCACACTCCCTCATTCCTGGGCTGTGGTCATTAAGTAACCACTCAGGCCTCTCTGCAGCTGGCTTAGAGCATGGGGGATTTTTCCCAGACTCTTTTCCTAAGTGCAACTGGCTGGAAAGTGAATTTTCTCTTGCAGGCTGCAACCAGACAGAGCAAGTAGAGTGGAAAAAGGAGAAATCACCCAGTTGTCTGTAAAAACTTGGGAGTTATTATCAAAGCTGAAACCCATAATTGACTTCTCTTGTCTATACTTTCTTAAAAGCCATAACCTATCATACTTAGGGCAAAAGGCTTTTTATCCTGACAGAGGAACATGAAAGGAGAGAAGTGTTGTTCACAGAGGGTAAGGAAAAGGACAAAATTCTTGTTTTTCTAAGAAACAAATTCTCCACTAAGAAATAGATTCTTCATTTTAGAAAACTAGGGAGTCAACCTTCCAGCTCTCTCATTTTGAAGATGCAAAATCTGAGCCTGGGAGATTTTTAAATGTCCTGCATTATTCATGTCCAATGTGATGTATAATGTTGGCAAATGTTGTAGTTTGGCTTCATTTTCGTCTGCTTTATAGGGAAACCTTTCCTAAAGAATTGTTTATGTCGACTTAATGAAAAAGAAGTTGAGAATTAGATTTGGCTGGTGTAGTCAGTTCTATTATATCATGGTCATAGAGTTGTATCATTTTTGAACAAAAAAGGATCTTCAAAGATATGTATTATAACTTTATCATTGCAAAAATCAGAAATATATAGCCCCACATAATTTAGTGATTTTCAAGGTGATAAGAAAACCAGAGTTAGACACTCCTGATTCTCAAACAAGCTTTCTGCCCTGTTCCGTCTCAACACAAAAAAAGTAGTTGGTGCACATGGAATGTATTTTTCCCTCACTTTGGCTGCAAGATTTAGGAAAATTTTAGGAAATTATGAAATTTTTATTAAGAAGTAAGGATGAATTTCTGTATAGAATCCACATTGTTTGGAAAGTGAACTGGTAATTATAAAAGAATGGAGTCTGTAGGCTTCCACAGACGCATATGACTAACTAATAAAAGAACTAAGTCCTAGGTTTTATCTAAATGAATGTGAGTTAAGAGAGACACTATTAGACTCAGTGAGAAAGAATTGTAATATGGTAAGACTCTTAGACTAAAGGTTAGTATATTGCCTAAATTCCTGCTGTCCCACCTAAACAATTATCATATTTGTTCAACCCTGAATGTTCCAAGAAACCAAGATGGGTAGAGAAATCAAGTTTCTAGATCCAGCCTGAGAAAAAGCTAGAGTCAGATCCATTCACTCCTGCCTTTTATTCTAAATGTAGAGGGATCATGTAATTTATCATCCAAATCAGGATATACTTTGTTAGCTAAAAGGTTTGCTAATGTTATTTTTGGGGGACAACATCTATAAATCAGAACCCAAATCTGGGAAATCTGTGATCTATGATAACCCTATCTAAATGCCATGTAGTGTGCTTGTTGAACTTTTGGTATGCTGGTCCACTGCCAGGGCAAGGGCTTCTGTGTATTTTGTAGTTGGGGTACAACTATTACCTCACTGATAATATTGGCTCAGTCACTCTAGATCACTATCCTCACTTTTTTTAAAGCTCAGTTATTTCAGTTCCCTTCAAAACTACTTGCCAGGTTCGTGAGCATCCACATAAAATCTGGATTTGTATTCATATCTTTGTTTGCAACCTCAGAGCTGTAACATCAATGAATGTGCTTCTCTTTGGGAGATACACGCTAAGTACTGTACTAAAAACCATGTGTCTGATTATCCTTTCTTTCTTTCCCTCTCTTCACTGTGGTTTGCTCAGTGTAGAGGAGCATTGAACTCTAGTGTGATTGTTACATATGCCAAACTGCATCTTTCCTACGTCTATTCTGAATGATAGATAGTATTGTCAGTGACTTTGGCAACCCTGTATTCAGCTGCTCAAAGAGGCTATACTTTCTGATTCTGGAAGAACTTACTTGTTTTTGTTTTGTTTTGTTTTAAGGGAACCACACAGGTGAATCCAAGAAGTCTATCATCTTTAGAAATTTCCAAGGTGGTTTACTGATACACTGTTCACCAAAGAAACGCATACACGTACACACGTGCGTGCACACACACACACACACACATATACATATAAAATGCACAGGGACATAATGACACACACATGCTGGAAATAAGTTTGTTTTTTCGCAGAATATCCCTCTATTATGGCAACTTGTTATATTATTAATCATAATTTGTTCTGTATTTTAGTGCCCTTCAGGGGCAGTCTGCATAGAATATCATAACTTGACTATAATATGTATTTTCCCAGATATTTAAGTTGGAGGTTAATCTATGTGCAGTGGGAGACTGCAGAATAGTTAGTAAAATGTTTAAGATTTTGTTATTTAAATAATGAATACTTGTACAACTGTTTGCAGTTTATCTATTGCTTTGATATGCAGAATCTTATCTAAGGATCAGGCAATGAAGAGCAATTTCTCTGAGAATAAAAAAATACTACTTGATGTGATGACATATATTCTGTTAGTTTAGTCCCTTTCTCCCTCTCTCCTTCCTTCCATCCATCCTCTTTCCCTCCCCTCCCTCGCCTCCTCCTCTCCTCTCTTCTCCTCTCCTCTCCTTCCTTCTTTCCATCCTTCTTTTCTTTCTTTCCTTCCTTCCTTCCTTCCTTCCATCCGTCTTTCCGTCCTTCTGTCCTTCCTGTTTGCTGTGGTTTGCTTAGTGGAGATGAACTCTAGGGTGACTGTTAAATATGCTGAACTACAATACTCTCCGTTGTGATTAGCATTTTTAAAGGTAGCTTTAAAAATCCAGATAGAGGCAAAGTTCCTACTTGATAGAGAAGTGGTAGCATGGACAGCCTTAAATTGTGAGATTTGGGCCTATAATTGAAATCACATGTTTCATCTCCGTTTCATTTGCATGGGCTACAGGCTATAATTAACATCAAGTGGCAAGACAAGATCACATACAATAGAATTCTGGAGTACAATCAGACCACCAAAATTGAAACGAGCCTTTATGTTACTTAGCTACACAATAGTGGGTCTGCGTGGCCATCAAGAGTTGACTATGGGGTATGTAAAGAACAGCTGTGTGCAAAGAATGGAGTGAGGGTACACTAAATTCACCACTAAATTTAGTGGTAAATAAGGTTTCATTTTATTTTGATATTTTTTCACTTGTCTTTCTAAGCTTGATGCCTAAATTCTTTAGTAATCTGGCCTTTACCAATGTAATTTTTCACAAACTTCTACCATGTATGTCATGCATATGGATATAACAGGAAATGCCCTGCTAAAAAGAAGAAAATAAGGCAAAGTCAACTTTGTTTCCATGCTTTTATTTCATAGACAAGAATGCTTCATGCATGCTCTGTCTCATCAATGACTCCCTATGTTTTGGGACTAATTTTTACTTATCTTTTAATATTCAACCCAACTGTCACTACTTCTGGAATGATCTTTCCAGGCATGACCCCTACTGAACTAGGTTCCCTCCCTCTAGTATTGCATTTATCACACTGTACCGTTATTATATGCCTAACTCTGAACTACAAATCCTTGAGGCTTTCCCCGTTATTTTTCTATTCTTATTTTACAGATATTTCACAATATCTGACTCATATAAAGTGATCATTATGTGCTTATCTAATAAATAAATGGCTTCCTCCCTCTTCTTTTGTGTCAAAAACCTAATATGTGTTCAGTTCATACAAGTGTTTCTACATCAACATATAAAACCCTTCATATATCCAAATAACACAGATTTTTAGAGTTAGAGTACTTTTGAAGGTTGGAAGTCTTCTAAAAAAGAAGGGATAATATTGGAATATTAAATGAGATCTGGAATATTTTTGGAGTTGGTGGTGAATTTTCAAGCTCTTTGTTTTTGTTTTTTTAATCCATCAAGCAGAGGGTGTATTTCTACCTTTCTAATGAATTGTTTTAATTACTGACATCAGATTGAATGACACTGTATCCTCTCATAAGCAGTTCCTCCTCAGAGGATGCCTGAGGTAATGTGTAGATAATTACTTCTAGCTGGGTTGGTCTAATCATATGTATTCCCTGGACCCCAGATTGGAGCTCTTGAAATGCTAGTTGCTCCTCAAGAGCCTTCTTCATTGCTTTAATGGGATGTGAATGGATTATCTCTCAGGACTACTCTTCCTTGTGCTGTCTCTGCATGCTACGTAATTGAATCTGTAAGTGGTCTTGGTAGGTCTAACTCAAACTGTAGAGATTCAGTGGGTGTGTTTCTTATGTACTGTAATCTTGCCAGGAATTCTCTTGTCAGTGGCATTTGGAATCTGCCCTTAATATTTTTGTGACATATAAGGAAACAGTTTTATTGATGGAGTCTTTTTTTTCCTTTTGTCATTATGAAAATCAACTTAGTTCAGTCAAAAGATACCAATGGAGTATGATTTCCACAAACTAGAAAAACTCTAGTTTTTTTTCCACATAATTGATGGGTAAATATAGTTAATTTTTAAAGTTTTCAAAATAATAAATAGAGTAGGGATAATAAAATTATATTATCACCATTTTAAGAGAGCTAATAAAATGAAATATCTAGGCAATCATTGGCAGAGGCTACTAACATCATGAAGATACACACAACACAATATTATGTGACAACTGATGGAATTATAATGCTGAAATAGTCATGCCCAAATAAAATCAAACCTAGATCTGATCAGGTCTCAAGTTCTAACTACCAGTGAAGATATATGGGAAAACATATACTGAACATTTTAGCCACCTTAAAATAAGTTTTTAAAAGGTAAAATTAAAATAAAAGGTGAAATTAATTTTAACATTTTATTTAAACATTATATACAAATACACAGACATATATAGATATATATTTAATATATAATATATAAAATTAAAATATATGGTATATAATTATATAATATATGATATATATTTATATCATATATTTATAATTATATAATATAAAAATAATGTATGTGTAATATATATTATATTTCATATATATTATATTTCATATATATGTATATATATGTGTGTATATATATATATAAAAGAAACACATATACACACTTATAAAATATCTGACAGAAACACTTAGATTAGTATTTGATCAAATAACTGCATACTGCAGCCAATCCAAATTGAGAAAATAAAACTAGCCATCATACCAAGGAAATATTTATAGGGAAGTTATAGACTGAATTTAGGTTCTAGGAGAGCTCATTGCTACTGGGTTGACCATTTTTTATAGGCCCTTTCAACAGACAGAGTAAGAAAATACATTTTTAAAAGATAAAATACTTTGTGTTTAAATGGATACTTCAGGTTCAGGGCTGTGATCTTTCTATTTAACCTTTCAAGTTTTATTATATTTTTTATCTTCTTTTTCTCTTACTGGTATTTCCATTTATCAACCACAATATCATAAGTATTAATTTTCTTTATCCCAAATGTACATTTAGACTTAAAATGACAATACCAACACTACCACCAAGAATATAATTATTGAATGATGTCACTAAGATGACATAGGTTGGTGATAGGTTGGTTCTGACTTCACTCGCCCTCACAAGAAGAACAAGTAACAACTATTCAAGAATGAGACAGCACTGAGAGAATCCTAGAACATAGGGGTGAGGCTGAAGTATCCCCCCCCGCCACACACACACCACAGAGACTAAGAGAGACTGCATAAAAGGGTAAGAGAAGTGGCTAATATTGACTTCATCGCCCCTCCCTCAGGTCACTGCAGCACCATGTGGAGAAGTCTCACCTAAGCCTATGGCTCCTCCAGTAGAAAAAGAGAATACAGGGCGTGACAACCAGTAACCCCCAGCAGTGGGAGAGCCTCCGCTCTGATCTTGCATTGCAAGGAATAAGGGGACTTTGGGGGCTCAACCACTAGGAGTCTGACTGTGATGGAGGAGGGAGAGGGTTTTGCAACAACCAGCACAAGAGTCTTAGTGGACTGAGTTCATACCTGCAATGCCCAAATTGTAATCCCAGTCAGAGTTTTTGCTCATCTGCAAGAGCAAGTCATGGATGTACTCTGACCAGGGAACTTAGCAGGGCAAAGACCTGATTCTATCCTCAAATAAAGAGATATGCCAGCCCTAGAGCCTGGTTTGCCCATGCTCAGGGAAGGAATGGAGTCACAGCTCCATTTGCTATGGAGATCTTCCAGTTTCACCTGATCAGAAGGGCTGGTGACAACTCCTGAAAGCTGTGTGGCCAAGAAGGACTCCAACAGAAAGGTGGGTGAGTGGAGATGATCACTCCCAGAGCAAAGCCAAATACTGAGCATGGCAGGTTCCCATGCTAAGCACAAGTAGGGGGATTAATCCATAGGTAAGGCTGAGGGTACCTCCCAGCTCCTCCCAATCAGACACCCTATTTGGAAAATTGAGAATAACTTGGAGTGGTCCTTACCCCTCCTGCTCAAGCAAGGGAGCTGAGACATAGCCCTACCTGCTCTGGAATATTTTCAAGCCTCATCTGACCAGGAAAGCTAGTGACAACCACTGGGAGCTGTGCCTCCCAGTGGTGCTTGAGCCCAGAGAAGGGCAGGCAGAGCCAGTAGTTTGCAAAGTAAAGCCATGGCCCTGTTCAGGTATGGAACTTGGATTAAGGGCAACTTGAGTTAAGATGACAAAGAAATTTGCTGGCTTTGGAGCTGCTTCTCCTGCTGTGTCCAGGCAGGGAATCTAATTCATAGACCCACTCATCACTGAATACAGCCTTAGCATGTCCAACCAAGGAACCAAACCACCTCACATAGGAAGCTGCAAAGCCCATTTAACAGGCCTATGTACAGTGACACTTGAACAGAGAACACAGTCTATGGTTTCACCAGTTTCCAAAGCAAAATCAGTGACCACAACTAAACAGGGAATTTAGTGCACACTCTGGCCTGACTTTCGGTTCCCAAATAATGAGCATTATAGGCCCTGGGTCCCATCCTGCTGCCCTATCAGGATAGGGAAGCTAATTCATAGCATTATCTATTACTGAATATCATATCCAAACCTAACAATCATCTAGTAAGCCCGACCAGAAAATCCAGGCAACTGTGGAGACCATTCTGTAGCCTCATTTTGGGTAGGGAACCAAGCCAAGAGTCCTATCCAACTGTTATCAGGCAAGAGAAACACCGCACATCTCCATCCTCAGAGCTTGAACAATTGCCTTGCCCCCAAATAAACTATAACAACAGGTCCCATTTGCCCAAGAATATTACCAGCAGACACACCCAGAGACCCAAACTAAGCTGACTAGTGAAGAATGGTCTTTGTCAAAACAAACCTATAAAGTTTAGAAGAGGGGCCTGATTATCAGTGCAATAAATCAAAGATCACAAAAAATAAGGTAAATATGACACCACCAAAGCTCCAGTACCTGACCCCAAAGAAATGAAGATCTATGAGCTTTCACAGAAAAAAAGCAGAATAATCTCCTTCAGGAAGTTTAGTCAACTACAAGAATACACAGACAGACAGCTAAGTGAAATTAGGAAAATAATACATGAGCAGAACAAGAAGTTTGTCAAGGAACTAGCACCCATGTGGGGAAAAAAAAATACAACAGCCAGAAAAAAAATACAACAGCCAGAAATCTTAGTAAAATATAATAACTGAAGAATTCAATAGAGTTTCAAAAGTTGGCTTGACCATAGAGAAGAATCAGTGATCTGGAGGACTGGACATTAGAAATTACCCTGTCAGAGGAACAATAATTAAAAAGAATGAAAAAGAGTGAAGAAAGCCATGGAGACTATGAGATGCAATGAAAAGAAACAATATTTACATTAGGAAATTCCAGAAGAAGAAGAGAGAGAAAGGGAAAGGAAGTATATTTAAAGCAATAATGGCTAAAAACTTCCCAAATCTGGAGAGATAAATGGATATCCAGATCTATGAAGCCCAAAGGATACCAAATAGATTGAACCCGAGAAGAGCTACACTGAGACACATTACAAATAAAAATTGTATAACATCAAAGACAAAGAAAAAAAAAAAGAATTTTAAAAGCAGCAAGAGAAAGAGAAGTTATATACAAGGGAACTCCCATAAGATTTTTGGAAGATGTTCTCAACAGAAACTTTTCAGGCTAGGAGAGAATGGGATGACATATTCAAAATATTGAAAGAAAACAACTGCCAACCAAGAATTCTATGCCCAGAAAAGCTTCCCTTCAGAAATGAAGGAAAGATAAATTCTTCCCCAAACAAACAAAAGCTGAGAGAGTTCATTACTGTCAGATCTGCCTTACAAGAAATGCTAAAGGAAGCTTTTTGAAAGACAGGTAAAAGAATACTAATTGACATAATAAAAATATTAAGAAGTAGCACAAATCTCACTTGTATTGATGAATCAATAGTTAGATTCTGCAACATGGTAATAGTGGCACATAATTCACTTACAGTTCTAGTTTAAAAGTTAAAAATAAGTAATAAAATAATCATAACTTCAATGATCTGTTATTAATTATCCAATATAAAAAATGTAAATTGTAATGACAATAACCTAAAAATATGAGGGGGAAGAATAGGAAAAGTAAATTTTATGAAATATATTAAAATTAAGTTGTTAGCAGTTTAAAAGAGGTTGGTATAAGTTTAAGATATTTTATGTAAGCCTCATGGTAACCGAAATAGAAAATTCTGTAGTAATTACACAAAAAGGAAGGTAAAGAAGTCAAAGCACATTAATACCTGAAGATACCAAAACACACGAAAAAGATAGATAAGAAACAAGGAGCACTGGATGAATAAAACAATAAGAAAACAATTAACAAAATGGCAATAAGTTCTTAGCTAACAATAATTACTTTAAATGTAAATGAATTAAATTATCCAATGAAAAGACATAGAATGGCTGAATGAATAACAATGGTAATAATAACAATCCAACAATATGTTGCCTAAGAGAGATTCACTTTAACTTTAAAAACAGACACAGACTGAGAGTGAAAGGATGGAAAAGATATTTCGAGTAAATGGTAACAACAACAACAAAAAAGGGCAGCAATAGTTATATCAGACAAAATAGACTTTAAATATAGTAAAAGAGACAAAGAAGGTCATTATATTATGGTAATGGGATCAATACATCAAGAAGACATAACAGTTGTAAATATTCATGCACCCAACATCAGAGCACCTAAATATAAGGAGCAAAAACTAACAGAGCTAAAAGGAGAAATAAATACAATAATTGTAGAGGACTTTAATACCCCACTCTCAACAATGGATAGATCATCTAGACGGAGGACCAGTAAGGAAACCCAGATTTGAACAACACTATAGACCAAATGGACCTAACAGATATGTACAGAACATTCCACAACAGCAGAATACAATTCTTTCTGAGCACACATGGAAAACTTTCTAGAACAGGCCCTATGTTAGGCCACAAAACAAGTCTTGACAAATTCAAAAGATTAAAATCATATCAAGTACTGACCACAGTGACATGAAACTAGAAATCAAGAAGAAGATAAAAATTAGAAAATTCATGAACTCATAGAAATTAAGCCACACTCTCCTTAATAACCAATGGATCAAAGAAGAACTTAAAGACAAAATAAAAAAAGTTTTTTGAAACCAACGAAATTGATAACATAACATATCAGAACTTATGGAACACAACAAAAGCAGTTCTAAGAGGAAAATCCATTGCAGTTATTGACTACATTAAAAAACTAGAAAGAGCTCAGACAAATAACCTAACTCTAGAAAAGAACAAACTGAGCCCAAAATTAAAAGAAGGAAAGAAATAATAAACATTAAAACATAAATAAATGGAATAAAAAATAGAAAAACAATAGAAAAATTAACCAAAGTAAGAGTTGGTTCTTTGAAAAGACAGACAAAATTGACAAACCCGTAGCTAGACTAACCAAGGAAAAAAATCAAAAGCCCCAAATCAACAAAATAAATTATAAATTAAAAAGGAGACATTACAACTGACAACACAGAATTTCAAAAGATCCTAAGATGTCACTATGAACAACTATACCCCAACACACTGGAAAACATAAAAGAAATGGAAAAATTCTTAGAAACATAGAATTTACCAAGACTGAATCTGGAAGAAATGGAAAATCTGAATAGACCAATTACTAGTAAGGAGATTGAATACTTAATGAAGAAATGACAGTCTCTTTAAAGAATGGTGCTTGGACAGTTGGATTCATATGTAAAAGAATAAAACTGGAACCATATTTTACATCAGTCACAAAAATTAACTTGAATTAATAAATTTCAGAACTGAAACAATGAAACTCTTGGAAGAAAACATAGGACAAACTTCTTGACATGGGACTTGATAATGATCTTTGGATATGACACCTAAAGCACAAGCAAGAAAATAAATAAGTGGGGCTACTTGAAACTAAAAATCTACACAGCAAAAACAAAACAAAACAAAAACTCAACAACAAAGTGAAAAGCAACCCAATGGAATGGGAAAAAATATTTGCAAACCATATATCTGGTAAGGGGTTAATATCCAAAATATATATAAAACTTACTTAGCTTAAAAAAGTTAAATAACCCAGTTTAAAAATAGGCAAAGTCCCTGAATAGACATTTCTCCAGAGAAGATATACAAAAGGCAAACAGATTCATGAAAAGATGCTCAATATCACTAGTCATTAGGAAAATGCAAATTAAAACCACAATGAAATATCACTTTACACATGTTAAAATGGCCATTGTCAAAAGACAAAAAATAACAAATGCTGATGTGGATGTAGAGAAAAGGGAACACTTGTGTACTGTTGGTGGGCTTGTAAATTGTTAGAGCCACTATGGAAAACAATATGAAGGATCCTTTAAAAATTAAAAATAAAACTATCATATGATCTACAAATTCCACTTCTGGGAATATATCCAAAGGGAACAAAAACACTAATTTGAAAATATATCTGCACCTTCATGTTAATAGCAGCATTATTTGCAATAGCCAAGGCAGGGAAACAACCTAAGTGTCCATCAATGGATGAATGAATAAAGAAGTTGCAGTATCTATACACAGTGTAGTATTATTCAGCCATAACAAAGGAGAAATCCTCCCATTTGTGACTTGGATAGACCTTGAAGGCAGTAATGCTAAGTGAAATAAGTCAATCAGAGAAAGATAAATACCATATAATCATATGAGCTCTCATATGTGGAATCTAAAACAAAAACAAAAACAAAACAAGCCATATGTTCTGCCTATTTATCCTTCCTTCCCACTTAACTTTTGACAACCATTGAACTTTTTACTGTTTCCCTAGTTTTTTCTTTTGTAGAATGTTGTATACTTGAAATCATACAGTATGTAGCCTTTCAGATTGACTTTCCTCATCTAGTAATATGCATTTAAGTGTCTTCATTATCTTTTTATGGCTTCATAACTCATTGCTTTTTAATGTTATTTCCTTGTTAGGATGTACCAAGCTTATTTATCCATTCACCTACTGAAGAACATATTGATTGCTTTCAAGTTTTGCAAATTATGAATAAAACTGCTATAAACAACTGTGTTCAGGTCTTGTGTGAACCTAAGTTTTCAACTCATTTTGGGTAATGTTAAGGAGCACAGTTGCTGGATCTTATGATATGCTAAGAGTAAGTTTAGTTTTGTAAGAAATCACCAAATTGCCTTCCAAAGTGGCTGAGCCATTTTACATTCCCCTCAGCCATACATGAGATTTCCTGTTGCTCTACATCCTTGTCAGCTTTTGGTATTGTCAGTGTTCCATATTTTGACCATTCTAATAGATGTATAGTGATAGTTCATTGCTGTTTTATTTTGCATTTCCCTGATGACATGATGTGGAGCATCTTTTCATATGCTCCTTTGCCATCTGTATTTCTTCTTTGGTGCAGTAGTGTCTTAAGGTCTTTGGCCCATTTTTTCATCAGGTTGGTTGTTTCCTTATTGTTGAATTTTTGAGTTTTTAAAATATTTTTTTGGATAACAGGCCTTTATAAGATGTTATTTTGTAGATATTTTCCTTCAGTCTGTAGCATGTCTTCTCATTATTTTGACATTGTCTCTAACAGAGCAGAAATTTTGAATTTTAATGGAGTGCAGCTCACCAGTTACTTATTTTATGTATTGTGATTTTGTTGTTGTATTTAAAAGTCATTATCATATCCAAGCTAGTGTTGGTTTCCTCTGACCTTTATTTCTAGTAGTTCTATTGTTTTGGATTTTAGTACTGTGATCCATTTTGGATTTAGTACTGTGATCCATTTTGAGTTAATTTTTGTAAAAGGTGTAAAGTCTGTGTCTAGATTCATTTTTTGGGGGGTGTGGACATCCAGCTATTTTAGTACCATTTGTGGAAGAGACTATCTTTGCTCCATTGTATTACCTTTGTTACTTGGTCAAAGATCAGTGGACTGTATTTATGTGATTCTATTTCTGGGCTCTTTATTCTGTTCAGTTCATTTGTCTATTCTTTTGGCAATAGCACACTGTCTTGGTTACCATAGCTTTATAGTAAGTCTTGAAGTAGGGTAGGATCAGTTCTGCAATTATATTTTCCTTCAATATTAAGTTGGCTATTCTAGGTCTTTTGCCTCTCTATATACTCTGGACTCAGTTTGTCAATATCCATAAGATAAATTGATGGAATTTTGACTGGGATCTTATTGAATCTGTCAATTGATCAAGTTGGTAAAAATTGACACCTTGACAATATGATACTTTTATTCATGAATATGGATCCTCTCTTCATTTATTTAGTTCTTTGATATCTTTCATCACAGTTTTGTAGTTTCCCTCATATATATCTTATCTTTATTTAGATATATTTATCCATAAGTATTTTATTGTTTCGGCTACTAACATAAATGGTAATACATTTTTAATCAAATTTTACTTGTAGGAAGGCAATTGAGTTTCGTATACCAATCTATTATCCTGAAACCTTATCATAATCAGTTTCTGGATTTCTTAAATTAGGTTTTTGGATTTTGACAGATAATCATGTTATCTGCAAACAAGGGCAGTTTTATTTCTTCCTTTCCAGTCTTCATACCTTTTATTTCATTTTCTTGTCTCATTGCATTAGATAGTACTTCTAGTAGATGTTGAAAAGCAGTGATGAGAGAGAACATCCTTACCTTTTACCTGATTTTAGTGGAAAAGCATCAAGTTTCTCACTATAAAGTATGATATTAGTCATAGATTTTTGTAGATATTCTTCCTCTAATCCTACCCTAGTAAAGTTTTTATCATGAATTGTTATTGGATTTTTCAAATGCCTTTTCTCCATCAATTGATATGATTATATGAGTTTTTTCTTTTTTTAGAGTATTGTTGTAATACTCTAAATCCATTGTTGTAATGGATTACATTAATTTTTGAATGTTGAACCAGCTTTGTATACCTAGGATAAACCCCACTTGGTAGTGGTGCATAATTATTTTTATGCATTGTTGGGTTTTATTTGATAATATTTTATAGAGTGTTTTTGCATCTATGTTTATGAGATATATTGATATATTGTAGTTTTTCTTTTCTTGTAATATCTTCGTCTGGTTTTGGTATTAGGTACTGGTCTCAGAATGAGGTGGGAAATATTCCCTCTGCATCTCTGGCTTCTGAAATAGATTGTAGAAAATTGGTATAATTTCTTCCTTAAATATTTGATAGAATCCATCAGTGAACCAATCTGGGCCTAACATTCTCTGTTTTGACATGTTTTTGATTACTGATCAATTTCTTTAATAGATATAGGCCTATTCAGATTATCTACTTCTTAAATGATTATTTCAAAGAATTGTTCAAATTCATATGGATTACCAAATGTGTTGGTGTAGACTTGTTCATAGCATTCTTTTATTGTCCTTTCCATGTTCCTAGAATCTGTAATGATGTCCCCTCTTTCTTTCTTTCTTTTTTTTTTTTTGTTACTAATAATTTGTATCTTCTCTTTAACTTATTTTTTCTCTTAGTTTCTTTGGCTAGAGACTTAACAATTTTATTGATTTTAAAAAGAGCTATTTTGGGGTGCCTGGGTGGCTCAGTTGGTTAAGCAGCTGCCTTCAGCTCAGGTCATGATCCCAGGGTCCTGGGATTGAGTCCCACATCATGCTTCCTGCTCAGTGGAGAGCTTGCTTCTCCCTCTCCCTCTGCCTGCCATCCTGCCTGCTTGTGCTTTCTTTCTGTCAAATAAATAAATAAAATCTTAAAAAAAAAAGCTATCTTTTGGTTTTGATGTTCTAAATCCAGTTTAATTTCATTTTGGTCTGAGATCAGACATAATATGATTTCTATTCTTTTAAATTTTTTAAGGTATGTTTTATGACCTAGAATGTGTTCCATCTGGTGAGTGTTCCAGCTTTAGAAGAATATGTATTCTGTTATTAGGTGAAATAGTTTACAGACATCTATTATATACAGTTGATTGATGGTATTATTAACATTAATTATGTCCTTACTGATTTTCTGCCTGCTTTATCTCCTGTTACTGTTAGAATGTTGTTGAAGTCTCAAACTCAAACTATAATAGTGGATTCATCTATTTATCCTTGTAGTCCTGTTAGCTTTGCTTCATGGATTTTGATACTCTGTTCTTAGGCACATACATGATAAGTATTGCTATGTCTTCTTGAAATACTGAGCCTTTATAATTGTATAAAGTCCCTCATAATCTCTAGCAAATTTCCTTGCCGTGAAATCTGCACTGAGTGAAATAAATATAGCTGCTTTTGCTTCCTTTCAATTAATGTTAGCATGATATCTCTTTATCCATTCCTTTACTTTTAATCTATATATGTCTTTATACTTGAAGTAGATTTCTTGTAGGCAACATACCGTTGGCTCTTGTTTTTCAATCCACTCTGACCATCTGTGTCTTTTAATTTGTGTATCTAGACCATTAATGCTCAAAGTAATTATTGATATAGTTGCATGAATATCTACCTTATTTGTTACAGATTTCTACTTGCTGTCTTGATTGTTTATTCCTAATTTTTGCATTTTCTGAATTCATGGGTTCAGCTGGTCATTTTTATATGATTCAATTTTATCTCCCTAGTATATCTTTTATATATCTATTTCTCTTTATGTACAAAGATATATATTGGCTACTGTAGAATTTACAATATGCATTTATAACCAATCCAAGTCCACTTTCAATTAACACTATACTGTTTCACATGTAGCCCAAGTATCTTATTATAACAAAATATTTCAAATTCCTCCATCCCATCTATTGTATCACTGTTGTTATTTATTTTACTTATATAAACATAATATATATAATATGTATAATTATTCATAATCAAATACATTGTTTCTATTATTACAAATTGTTATGTTATATTAAGAATAGAAAAACATAAAAGTTTTTATTTTAACTTCATTTATTTATTCTCCTATGCTCTCCATTATGTAGATCTGAGTTTCTGACCTAAATCATTTTCCTGCTGTCTGAGGAACTTATTTTAGTATTTCTGGCACTACAAATCTACTCATTAAAAATTCCAACAATTTTTCTTTGTCTGAAAAAGTCTGTATTTTTTCACTTTTGAAGGATAAATTTGCAGAGTACAGAATTCTAGGTTGGTGGGTTTTTTTTTTCCTTTTCCTCTCATCACTTTAAATATTTCACTCTATTCGTCTTTCTTGCATGGGTCCTGAGGAGAAGTCTGATGTAACTCTTAATGGTAAAGCAATGTAATTGTGAGGTCTGGAGAGAGAGGAAACATTCTATAATCTTCTGGTTATGCCCTAGTCTTTTGGTGAACCTATGTCTCTGGCCTGTAAACTTCACCAGTGTTTCTCAGTGAGAGAGGATAGCTAGTGGGAGCTGAAGTTGGCTATTTCCTTTCTCCCAGGTAGACCAGACTGAAAAAGTCCTAGGAGGTTAAGCTCTGGTAAAATTTCTCTTGAGGGGAGGCTTTGTTAAGAAGAAGAGAATACTTTGTTGAGTTTCACAATGGTAACTTTTCTCTACTTGCCAAAAACATGAAGGGATTTTTCTCTGATATTCACTGTAAGGACCTGATGGATCTCTAGAAGGTAAAATACAAAAATGTGAGGGACCCCTATGACTGGGTTCTTCTGGAGATATTTACTCTTAGAGTTGTCTGTAATGAGTCTCCAATTATTCATCAATTACAGTTCAGTTTTCCTACCTCAATACTGGTTCACATAGAAGTTTCTACTCAGGGATTATGTTCCAATAAGTTGTGATTCTTGGTGTCTGTCTGTCTAATATTTTGGGCAGTGGTTTGCCCTCTGACTTCACTTTTCTGAAGGTCCAAGAAGAACTGTAGAGTTTTTCATTTGTTCTGATTTTTACTTGTTAAGATGGAGTGGCAACTTCTAATCTAACTATGTATTGGACCAGAAGCCAGAAGTCCTCTCAAATCACTTTGTTTTAAAGTCACTTGAATTAGTCACTCTCTTGTATAGTTATGCCAATGAAACAGACAGACTCTAAGATGGACTTCATGATCCTAATTCCTTGTGTTTATGAATGTGTCATTCCCAACTGTTTAGTGTAAGCACTATTAGTGAGTTGCTCTTAGTAATAGAATATTTCAATATTACCTGCATTTGTTTATGTGTACATGATTATATTACATAATGCCAGCCTTGCAAGGAGATGCTGTCTCTTGCTGGTTTTAGGAGGCAAACAGCCATAGTGAGGTCTATTTGGCAAGGCAGCTCAAGATAATACCTTGATTACAGCTTTGTGGGACCCTGAAGCAGAGGATACCTAGACTCATCATCCACAGTACTGTGAGGTAATACCTGTGTGTGGTATTAAGTTTCCAAGTTTGTGGTCATATTTTAACTCTGAAATTGCTAACTACTATAGCTGCTGACACAATAAGAAGATTATAATAAATTGTTATTTTGACTTTCAGTTGTTAGGGTGTCAACCTACATTTGTTTTCAAACAACATCAGTTCTTCCTTGCTGAAAAGAATAACATGGCTATAGTAGCACTCTTCACCATATATCCTTGGCCAAGTCCATTGGGTAAAATCTTCTATGATCAAATTCTATCTTGATTTACTATAGCCTGTAATTATAGGAAACAAACTCAACATTTAAATAACAAAATACCATAGTGTCTTTGACATCTAAGCAGCATAAAATATTCTTTACCATATGGAAAAAAGAAAATGTGTTTAAGAAAAAATTATGAGACTAAAAATAATTTTCCAACAATACACCAGTTTGGTAAGGTGCATCTTGGAAGCTGAAACTGTTACATAGAAAACATACCTGGATGATTATAACATCTTGCCCTTAATTCTGTGTATAACTTCAATTGCAGCTTTAAATAAGTCACTTAAATTCTCAGTTTTTTAATCTATAAAATATGGCTATACAGATGCTAAGACTTCTTCTAGCTCTAAATTGTCATGATTCCCTGAAATGATATAGCATTTTCAGAATAAGAAGCAAGAACAAATGAGGTGATGATCAGTGCCCCACAATCAGTGTTGTATCAACCATCCATAAGTATTTTGACTCATATGTGTCTGAATTTTATATATTTCAGGGTAGATATACCACTTGTATAATATGTGTAAGGACTAAAATTTATAGTTGCTTTAGAGAAAGTATGGACTAAAGAATTACTACCATTTACTTATTTTTACTAATTTCATAATTCTTTTTTGGGGGGTAATTCTTTTTTTTTATTATGTTATGTTAATCACTATACATTACATCATTAGTTTTTGATGTAGTGTTCCATGAGTCATTGTTTGTGTATAACACCCAGTGCTCCATTCAATATGTGCCCTCTTTAATACCCTTCACCTGGCTAACCCATCTCCCTACCCCCTCCCCTCTAGAACCCTCAGTTTGTTTCTCAGAGTCCATAGTCTCTCATGGTTCATCTCCCCCTCCGATTTTCACCCCTTCATTTTTCCCTTCCTCCTATCTTCTTCTTTTTTTTTTTACATATAATATATTATTTGTTTCAGAGATCTAGGTCTGTGCTTCAACAGTCTTACACAATTCACAGCACTCACCATAGAACATACCTTCCCCATTGTCTATCACCCAGCCACCCCATTCCTCCAACACCACAACACACCAGCAACCCTCAGTTTGTTTCCTGAGATTAAGAATTACTCATATCAGTGAGATCATATGATACATGTCTTTCTCTGATTGACTTATTTTGCTCAGCATAATACCCTCCAACTCCATCCATGTCATTGCAAATGGCAAGATTTCATTCCTTTTGATGGCTGCATAATATTCCAGTGTGTGTGTGTGTGTGTGTGTGTGTGTGTGTGTGTGTGTGTGTATGTACTACATCTTCTTTATCCATTCATCTGTCGATGGACATCTTGGCTCTTTCCATAGTTTGGCTATTGTGGACATTGCTGCTATAAACATCGAAGTGCACGTAACCCTTCAGATCCCTACATTTGTATCTTTGGGGTAAATACCCAGTAGTGCAATTGCTGGGTCATAGGGTATCTCTATTTTCAACTTTTTGAGGAACCTCCATACTGTTTTCCAGAGTTGCAGCACCAGCTTGCATTACCACCAACAGTGTAGGAGGGTTCCCCTTTCTCCGCATCCCCGCCAACATCTGTCGTTTCCTGACTTGTTAATTTTAGCCATTCTGATTAGTGTGAGGTGGTATCTCATTGAGGTTTTGATTTGGATTTCCCTGATGCCGAGCAATGTTGAGCACTTTTTCATGTGTTTGTTGGCCATTTGGATGTCTTCTTCTTCTTCTTTTTTTTTTTTTAAAGATTTTATTTATTTATTTGACAGAGAGAGAGAGCTAGAGAGGGAACACAAGCAGGGGGAGTGGGAGAGGGAGAAGCAGACTTCCCGCGGAGCAGGGAGCCTGATGCGGGGCTCGATCCCAGGACCCTGGGACCATGACCTGAGCTGAAGGCAGATGCTTAACGACTGAGCCACCCAGGCGCCCCCATTTGGATGTCTTCTTTGGAAAAATGTCTGTTCATGTCTTCTGCCCATTTCTTGATTGGATTCCTTGTTCTCTGGGTGTTGAGTTTGATAAGTTCTTTATAGATTTTGGCTACTAGCCCTTTATTGGATATGTCATTTGCAAATATCTTCTCCCATGCTGTCGGTTGTCTTTTGGTTTTGTTGACTGTTTCTTTTGCTGTGCAAGAGATTTTTATCTTGATGAAGTCCCAATAGTTCATTTTTGCCCTTGCTTCTTTTGCCTTTGGCGATGTTTCTAGGAAGAAGTTGCTGCAGCTGAGGTCGAAGAGGTTGCTGCCTGTGTTCTCCTTTAGGATTTTGATGGACTCCTGTCTCACATTTAGGTCTTTCAACCATTTGGAGTCTATTTTTGTGTGTGGTGTAAGGAAATGGTCCAGTTTCATTCTTCTGCATGTGGCTGTCCAGTTTTCCCAACACCATTTGTTGAAGAAACTGTCTTTTTTCCATTGGACATTCTTTCCTGCCTTGTTGAAGATTAGTTGACCATAGATTTGAGGGTGCATTTTTGGGCTCTCTATTCTGGTGCATTGTCTGTTTTTGTGCCAGTACCATACTGTCTTGATGATTACAGCTTTGTAATAGTGCTTGAAGTCTGGAATTGTGATGCCACCAGCTTTGCTTTTCTTTTTCAACATTCCTCTGGCTATTCGGGATCTTTTCTGGTTCCATACAAATTTTAGGATTATTTGTTCCACTTCTTTGAAAAGAGTTGATAGTGTTTTGATAGGGATTGCATTGAATGTGTAGATTGCTCTAGGTAGCATTGACATCTTCACAATATTTGTTCTTCCAATCCATGAGCATGGAACATTTTTCCATTTCTTTGTGTCTTCCCCCATTTCTTTCATGAGTATTTTATAGTTTTGTGAGTACAGACTCTTTGCCTCTTTCGTTAGATTTATTCCTAGCTATCTTATGGTTTTGGGTGCAATTGTAAATGGGATCGACTCCTTAATTTCTCTTTCTTCTGTCTTGTTGTTGGTGTATAGGAACGCCACTGATTTCTGTGCATTGATTTTATATCCTGCCACTTTACTGAATTCCTGTATGAGTTCTAGAAGTTTTGGGGTGGAGTCTTTTGGGTTTTCCACATAAAGTATCATATCATCTGCAACGAGTGAGAGTTTGACTTCTTCTTTGCTGATTTGGATGCCTTTTATTTCTTTTTGTTGTCTGATTGCTGTGGCTAGACCTTCTAATACTATGTTGAATAACAGTGGTGATAGTGGATATCCCTGCCGCGTTCCTAACCTTAGGGGAAAGCTCTCAGTTTTTCCCTATTGAGAATGATATTCACTGTGGGTTTTTCATAGATGGCTTTTATGATATTGAGGTATGTACCCCCTATCCCTATACTCTGAAGAGTTTTGATCAAGAAAGGATGCTGTACTTTGTCAAATGCTTTTTCTGCATCTATTGAGAGGATCATATGGTTCTTGTTCTTTCTTTGATTAATGTATTGTATCACATTGATTGATTTGTGGATGTTGAACCAACCTTGCAGCCCAGGGATAAATCCCACTTGGTCGTGGTC